>NW_024506552.1:1558404-2073815 GCF_017590055.1 Onychostruthus taczanowskii | reverse complement strand
GGGGGGGCGGCCGCGCGTGTTTCTCGGGGCGGCCGCGGTGCCGCTGCGGGCGGGGGGCGGCCGGCCGGCCTGCCGCGCTCCCTCCGGCGTGTCACGAGTGGGCCCCGCGGTGGGCGGCTCGAGTCATCCCCCAGCGCGAACGAAGGGGCTGAGAGAGCCCAGGCCGGGCCGGGCGGAGAGAGGCGAAGCCCCGCGGGGCTTCCCGGGCGTCGCTTCCCCGCGCCCGGCCCGGCCTCGCCTCCCCGTGTTCCCTCTGCCCAGCCACTCGCGAGCGTGTCAGCCCTGCCAGGGTCGTGGTAGTGATGCTGCCGTGGAAGGGGACCTCCAGCCTGTGCGTTTGAAGGGCTTTGTTGTTTGTAAGTTCTGATCAGGAGAAGTTTGCTGTGGTGAAAAAGAGATTTATTTGGGTTTATATGCACTGGAGGCACAACTGGAACGATGATGAGCTGTCAAAATAAATGTGGAGGTGAAGCTGATTGTTTAACAACAACAACAAAAAAAAAATCTGTGTAGCTTTCAAGGTGCTTAAATATTTAGCCAGGAATACTTAGTGGATTTTCAGGGTTTTGTTTCCTTGTTTGTTTTATTTTGCTTGTTTTGTAGCCAGATTTTGTCCTTGGTTACACCTGTATCCATCCACACTATGCCTCCCACAGAACTTTGGTGTAATTAAGGGAGGATTTGTTCACTTCAACAAACCTCCACATGGTTGGTGTTAGACTCATGTAAGCAATAAGGAACAAATGCTGAGGTTATGTCCAGATTCAATTTATCCACCATTTCTCACCTGGTGAGCCCATCCTCAAGTGCCCTGCTCAAACCAGAGAGACCAAGTGTGAATATGTGTTTATGGGCAGGAGAGAAATTTGTGTGCTTCTGTTTCAGACAAAATTCTGGTTTTCCTCAAACAAAGCCCTAGTTTGTGTCATTAAGCATTTTTATGGGAAAAAGGACTTGAGAATTTGGCTATAGTCCTTTTTGGAGAGGAAGTGAAGAGCAAGTTTAGAACTTGGGCATTTTAGAAAATGTCTTTATTCTGTTTCACTTCTTATTTGTTTATTTTTTACTTGAAAATAATTGCTGTGCTCTCTTTGCCAAGCCAAGCATGGCTACTACTTGCATCCTCTCATAATCCTGTATCACTAAAAAGGAGCACAGATACATTACCCAGTTCTGCCAGCTAATATCACGTTCAGATAAAACAATAGCTTGCACACTGAGACTTGACATACTTTTAATGTTCATGTGATAGGTGGCACGTTTTGACCTAACGATTTCATGCTGTGTTAAGAAATAATGTCACAAAATCGTTGTTAGGTGCTTTTTCCTGCAGCTCCGTATGTACACTGAGAAACTTTTTTCTGAAGATCAGAGGGAGATGAAGGTGTCTAAGGCACAACCCCATCGTGGCAGGAATCGCTCTGTGTGTTGCATGCAGCAGCCTGAAGTTTGTATTGTAATTCAAGTGTTGGTGAGGAGGTTGTGAGAGGCTGGTGGAGTGAGATGCCTCAGCCTTGGTGAGATGTTTCGGTGTTGATGTGTTTGAGTTGAGTCAAGAAGCTGTGGCTGCTGTGGAGAGATGTCCTGGTGTTAATACACCTCATGCTGTGGGCCTTCCCCCAGCTCGTTGGAGGCCATGGAGATTTTCCCCAGGTTCCAGAAGACGCTTGTGCCCAGAATGTAACAAGACTTTCTGAGCCCATGCCTTGTTCTTGAACTTCAGCCTTTCCTTGGGCTTAGCGCAGCTGAAAGGGTGTGGAGACTGTTTTGTCTGCTTGGTGTGAAAAACTGTGAGAAGAAAACTTCAGAATATTTCACCCACTGGAAATCTAAGCCACAATTCAGAAGAGGGGACACAGGTGGATGGTGGCTCGTGCAGGAGGAGACAGCCACTGTGGAAGGACAAGGCTGAGCTCTCTGCCTCTGGGGACAACCTTGGAGCTGTAGGGGTGTGGGCTGGCTGGGTGTGAGGTGTCACGCCAGGACCTACTTATGTATCAAGCTGCAAAAAAAAATGGAACTAGAACTTCCACACAGCTTGATTTCACCTGTCTTTTACTAAATGCTTTTGCTTTTTGTTGGGGTGACTGAAAAAGCCCAACCTGTGCAAAATACCAGGTTGTGTGAAGCTTGTGGATGGCAAAGGGACACAGGTGCTGCACAAGGACACAGATCCCATGCCACTATAACTTCAGGAGGAGTCATCCAGTCTGTTATGGTTATGTTGATAAAAGTTCCCATCCCTTGAAGCAAAACTTTAACCAGCTCCCACTCTGGGAACTGCTTTTCTGTCCAGGTGTCAGTAGCCTTGTCATACTTCTCAAGTGTAAATTGTTTGGTGTTGAAATAGAGGCCATCTGCTTCTGGTTATCTGTCTCTGCATTTGTGGCACCCCATACCTTGATGTCTCTAATGTTTGTGTGGGGAATACACAGGAAGAGGGAGTAAAATGAAGACAGTGGGATCTCACTGTGGATTTTTTCCTTCTTGGAGTGACAGCTGAGCAATTCTGGTGTCATTGCAGATGTAGCTGGATTGATCCTTGCCTGGCCTTGCAAGATTTCCATGTAGCTGTGTGCAGTAGGGGCCTGTCCCCTACACTGGGGAGCATTTTGGAGCCTTGACCTTCAGAAGCCAGCCCTTAATCTGTAGTAAAGCAGCTGAGATGTGGTCCTACAATTGGTCACCAGATTCTCCCTGAGTGGCCTTGCTGGACTGAGAGCAGCAAGCCCTGTGGTTCACTCCAGAGCAGTTACTCACACATTGCTGCCGTGAGCTCCCCAAATGTCCAGCCCGGAAAAGCAGGAAGGCACAGACACTCTGTACCTGTGTTACTGTGACCAGTGGCTTGTCAAGCTGTGGCTTTTCCCAGCTTGGAGGAGTCTGTGCTGCACTGCTGGTGTGTTTGTTACCAACAATAATAGCATGAGGTTCTCCAAACCCAGATGGGCATTTTAGACACCAGCTTGACAAGGAAAGGTCATTTCTCAGAACGTGATAAATCAGTCCATTGGAGTGACTTTCTCCATGATGTGCTCTGGCAGTGCTGGCAAGGAGGCTTTTGCAGAGCTCTCTGGTGAGGTGAGATTTCAGGAAGATGTTTGTCTCCCTCCTACCCCCTGGTGCAGAGGTGTCCGGGCAGGAGACTGACGTGACATGGCTGTTGATGTGCCGTAGTGAAGATGGTTTGCTGTGATGAGAAAGGAAATCTGACCTGAATGTTAAGATGGCTTAAAGCCTGGGAAGTACTTTATGTTTCCTGAGTCAGCTCTGACCATCCCTATGGAGTAAGCAGTTGGTTTCAGGTTTTCTGAACACTGAGTAAGGTAATGAGTTTTTTCTGCGGATGTTTGTTTAGCTTCAACTCAGGCAGCTCATCTGACAAGCCTGAAATGGGACACAGATATTTATAAAGCCCAGATAGAAGTGGGGTGGGAAGCGGGGGACTTGCATTTAAATGGGGATTCTTGTTTCATAAAACTGTCACAATTTCTCAGTGTGCATTTGCTGAGCTAATTTCTGTTCAGCACACAGGCATTAGTCTGTTTTGAGACCGTGCTAAATTATCGTCAGGTAAAGCCCAATATAATTAATTACAAATGAGAAATGCTGACAAATATTTGTCAAGGAGCTGTTTAATGAGCTTCAAATTCTGTGTCAGATGATTCCATCCACCCAGTGTAAATAATTTTTAAGCAATTGTTCCATGGTGTTTGTGTGGTTTAGGCAGATGTTAGCTGCAGCACTTTTGCAAGTTGCACAGATAGTATGAGACTAGATGGAGTAAAACTTAACAGCTGATCTGGGCTTTAAAATAGAGACACTACAGAAATGAAATATGCAAGTAGCAGGAAGGTTTTGAAGGTCCTGTGGTCTCAGTTGTGTGTCTGTGAGCACTGACAGTGTGGCTCTGTGTATGCATTTGAATGCAGGAATTTGCTTTAATAACTGGTGTGTGATACTCATCTCTAGGCATGGCCCACTGAAAATAGAAATAGCTTGGCTGTGTGACAGCAGAAGCTTTGAGCTGGACACTAGAATGGCTGGCTTGCTCTGTGCTTTTCCTGCCCAAATCATTCTCTTCTCACCAATCTTCTAGCTGGCCTGATTAGCTTGTTTGCTTAAATTCTTTGAGATTTCAAGCAGGTTTGTTCTGCCTTGTCTCTATCCCTTCATATTTCAAAAGGAATTTGATCTTCCTGCCTTACCACAGCAGCATCATAACATCAGATATTTGTTTAGTGCTGTCAGCAAATCTTGGTGGCCCTTCTTGTGTTTATTGACTGCTTAGATGCTTAGGTGTTTGTCCCAGTCTCTGTTTGCACATGCAAGTCTGCAGGTTTAGACCAGCAGAGAAAAGAAGGGAGTAACTAAATGAAGATATCTGGGGATGAGAGGAGGCATTAAGTTTTGTGTGACACTGGGATATCATAGGAAGCAATGCATTTATTATTTTTACTGTGTATTTAGAGGAAACAGTAAACTGACCTGAGATTAAATTTCGAGATAACCATGAGAGAGCAGCTAACTGTCTTGATGAAAACCTCAGTGACCAGACCTGAAAAAACAGCAACTCAAACTGAAGGTGGGACTGAAAACAGCAGGATGCATATTCCACAAAACGAATGTCTAGGGTGATGTTTGAAACATATCTTGCTGTCATTTGGGTACCTGAATACTTTAAAAATACTTCAAAATTATTTTGAAAAGCCTGGTACCTTTCTGGGAGGCAAGGCACTCCTAACTCCAGCTGATTTCAGTAGCTGTTGGAGAGCTGAAGCTGTCTCTTCGGGCAGATAATGACCAAGGATTGAGATTGTTGCATAAATATTCTTTTAAGCTCCTGAAGGTAACCATGTTATGAAGGTGGGGATTTTTACCATTCCCATAGGTGGTAGTAGGAGGCACAATGGCCTTGAGTTGAAGAAGGAAGAGTTTAAACTATAAGGACAAGTTCTTTTAGATGAATGTGATTCAATTAATCTCCACTAGCACTGCTCTTTACGATTAGCACTAACGAGAAATATGCCGCACATCAAAAGACAAAAGACACCCTTATCCCCCCTTATCTTGGCTTTTTTTTTTTTTTTTCCTGCTATTTGGGGGAGTAAGTAAGCCCTTTCTGATTAAATACCTGGGGCCTTTGCTGGCATTGAAGGAGTGTAAAATCCAGGGCAGTGGTGGAGTCACCATCCCTGGAGAGAGTTAAAAGAAGTGTAGATGTGGCACTTGGACACATGGTTAGCAGTGGGGCTGGCTGTGCTGAGTTAATGGTTGGACTCTGATCTTTGAGGCCTTTTCCAACCTAAACAGTTATATGATTCTATGATTTATAAAATAAGGGTAAAGGATCAGGAACTTGGAAGGAAAATGATCATTAGGGAAAGGCAAAAAAATCATCAGAAAGACATCAAGGGTCTGAGTAATTGAAAGATTGACTTACAACACTGAGATCAATAGAGAAATAGCAGGGACTGTATGGGAACACAGAGAGCCAGAGGGGGATGTTGTTACCAAAAGTGGAAGTTTAAGGAGAGATCCATTGCTGTGTACAAAAATGCTCCTTGGTGAGAGCCCTGCTGTCAGTACCAAGGGGAGACACTCAACCAAATCTGTCCCTGCTTAAGGAGTCATTAATCCCAGTGACTTCAGCTGGGAGGAAGGCAGAAAGATTCCTCTCCCACTGAAGATCATCCCTTCTTTCCCCCAGCTCTGCTACTCTTGTTTTTTGGGGTTTTTCTGAACACCTATCAGTTTGACTGGGACATCCTAACACATTACACTGAGGGTCTGACCTGAGCATTGTAATTATCTGCAGCTAAATTAGAAGTTTAATCTTTGTTCTGAGCAACAATAAGTTGAGTCAGATAGGTTTTAAAAATAGCCCAAGCTCAAGTTTAGTGAAGTCTCAAATGCAATTAATAAAAAGGTAATGGAGTTAGGAAGTTGCAGGCTGAAATGTGGAAATGTTTAACTCTCAGTTTTCCTGCACTTGAGCTGCAATGTTGCCTTGGTTCTGCAAGAGAAAATTGCTTCCAACATTTCTGTCTTTTTGTACATCATCCTTATAATTTATCAGTTCAGTATCTTGTGTTCTTATTGGGTTTTGGCTCTGTATGTGCCACAAATTACCAGCTGCATGCATTTTTTTGTATGGTTGGTTTGTTGTCGTTTTGACTCTATGCCAAGCCATGGTGAAGACCACTTCAGAACATCATAGTCCTCTAAACTTCTTTGTTGTAAAATGGATATGAAAATCCACTTTGTAAGTAATGAGGAATGGCTAATGCAGGTAGGGATTTGTTTTGCTGTAACAGCAGAACGTGCAGTGGCAATTTGTCAGATCCCCAGCTCAGCTCTGCTGTACTGTTTGCCTTTAAATAGTGTGTTACCTTAATGTCTTGAGATTTTCCTCCTTGTATCTTGGCAACACTGCTGCTGAAGTTCACACACTCATGTGGTGGAGAGAGAAGGTTTTAACCAAAAGGTTATGTCTTCAGTCTGGAAAATACTATAGCCAGGAGTTTTGGTTCTGTCATCCTCTGTGCAGTAGTGGTGGCATAAGTCAGTAAAAGTGGATTATCCCTTGGCCCTGGACATATGATTCTGTTTGTGAGGTTCTACTCATGTGGTTTAATTTGATCATGGTGCATATGCTCCATGTGGATTTACTTGGTATTTGGTGTGCATCTCAGCCCTGCTGTTTTTAAAATGTCCTGAGACAAAGGCACAGGAGATGTGCAGAGGTGTGCTGATATCTGATGCGCCCAAGTTCTGGCTGGCTGAACTTCTGATTGTGTAATGCTGGCTGATGCACATATCACTGATATGATTAATACACAACTCCACACAGGAACAGTTACTCAGAGCCATGCAGGAATTCAGCTCGGTGTTCTTTCCAGGAATGATCACCCTTTAATCTGTGTCACATGTGTTTGCCAGCTTCCTAAAGTGGAAGCTTCTTCTCCTCTACAGTTTGTGCTCTTATAAATAGTCTCTTTTCATACTTTTATTTGGTACCAAAGGAGACTTAATGGTTTGAGAATAAAACTACTGTCCTCCCCATCCAGACACAAGCTTGGACTTGTCCTTTGTTGGATGAGCTCATGAAAAGAGGCAAACACTTTCAGCCTTTGGGACAAGCCCTGTGCTGAGCATCATTTGTGTGAAGCCACCTGGAGAAGGTTTGTGGATGATGCAGGATGACAGTGAACACCAGAAGCAGATACAGGTAGGCACCAGGAGGTTCTAGGTTAGATTAACATTTGTGTGGCTGAAATTCTGAAAAGGTACTTACTTGTGTGTTGTGGAGTAATGCTGACAGTTTTATCAGAGTTTAAAACACATTGTACACTCCCATGAAATTAAGTATGGTCAGATCCAGAGCAAATTCATGCAAGTTTGTGAGCAGCCTTTTTCTGTCATAGGCTGACTGTGAGAGGAGCAGTGTTCTAGAGGAGAGTGTGTAACAGTGGTGATACCTGGTGCAGGTATCTGCTTACCTGTCAGTGGAATCCAGAGCCACTGTTGCCTGTTTCCCTAGGTGGAGGTATGGCTTACCATGTCCCAGGAGACCCATCCTTGGGGACCCAGGTTGCTCTAGAGTGTCCTACAGCTGCTCCTAATTCACCCTCCTGGTGTAGTAAAGGCGTATTAATTACTTTGCATGTAAAGTGGAACCAGTGAGACAGAAATTGTTGCCACTGACTTCTCCAGGACCACACTTGGGTGGCTCTTGGGTGCAGGAGAGCAGGGTACAAAACCTGTGTGGTGAAACTTCTCCCTCCTGGCAAACCCTGACAGCCCATGTTTTGTTGTTTGCACACCATTTCCTGTTTCTGAGACTGAGATGAGTTACAAACGTGGTGATAATTGCTCTTGGCACTGATTTTCGTTTCTTTTCTCTCTGGAAGTCCTAAGTGACCTGAGACCTTTCAGTCTGATAATCTGTTCAGGGTTTTTTTTGGTTTTGTTTGTTTTTTTTAATGAGACATCTACTTCTGCAGAACGTGGGAATAGAGGATAGGTGGCTGAAGGACCTGGCTCCTTTCTTACGTAGATGATGGGAATGGTAGAGAGATGGCCAAAGGACCTGACTTGTTGCCAGGAATGTGGCTTTGGTCTTCATGTGGCTCCTGATGACTTCTGTCACCTTCCTCTTGTCTCCTGCACATCCAGGTGTTTAGCACCACATGCCTCCAGAGGATACCATGAGTGTGTTCCAGGGGTCCTCCAGAACCTGGGATCTATTGCCCAGGGGAAGGAGTTGGGAGGTGCTGCTGTTGCAAGAGCCGGGTAACACACGCGCTCCGGATTGCTCCAGATTGCTGGGCAGGGCTGGCATGGTGTGGCATCCATCAGAGAGAGCACTGGTGGAGGGCTGAGGCAGTGAAAGTAGTTTTGAGGGGTCTGTGTGGTAAGAAGGCAAGGGGAGAAGTGCTGCTGTTGGGGACGATTTATGTTGTGACTCTGTTAGTGTTGTGGGGTTTAATACAAGTCAAGGGCACTTTGACCTTCGGATGGAATCTTTTGGTGTGAATTTGTGTCTTTTCTCCTCTCTTTTCTCCCCCTAAAGAAATTTCAAAATAAATACTGAAAATCAAAACCATCTGTTTTGAGAGGACCGAATTGCCTCTCTTAATTTTATGGGATTTGGATATTACTGAACGATTAGAAGTCCTACTAATTTTTACTGTCTGGCTATTGTGCTTGTAGGCAGTGACTCTGCTAGCATTAGTCATTTTAACTATGGAAAAAAAATAAAATGCAATTAATGTAGCTCAACAGCTGAGTCTGCTGGACTTTAAAAAAAAAAGAGGGAAAAAAAGTAAATTTTAATGAGTTCTGGGATCATAAAGATACATCTGGTGGATGGATTAGCCAAGTTTTCAACCTCAGAATGTGTATTGAAAAACTCAGTGAATTATGTAGCTACAAAAGAGGATCTTTGCATGTTTATAAGACCTCAGTGCAATCTCCTTATATTTGCCTAATGACAAACAGACATCTCACAGAGGTGCAGCCCAGAATGTACATAGGCTGAAACAGCTCCCTAAGCTGAGAGTGTTTGTATTGGGATGCTGCTACTAGTAAATATTAGAGAATCCATTAAATGTAGGGGGGAAAATATTTTGGTATTGGATGAAAGAAAAGAGAAGGAAGGGAATGGAGTGGGGTAGAGAGAAGAGGGAGAACTGCAATTTTAAATGAACATGATGTGTGGGCTAAGATATTGTGCCTCCACTGCTGAACCAGAAAATTTATAACAACTGTTTGTCATGTGTGTGTATTTATAGCCATTCACATAATGAAGAAGTTTCATGAGGTTGTAATAACATATCAAGATGGATGTAATTAAAACAGAAGCAAATTGACACCTCTAGATTAAAGGCAAAGTCTAAACTAATACACCTGTATGCTGTCACTTATGTATTAGTTGTCTGGGGCAGTCTGCCAGATATGCAAATAAAAAGACGTTGGCAAATTTCCTTGGGTGTGTGGTTATGAAAAACCCAACTATTTAATCATTTACCTAGCCCTGCTCCGGTTTGCAGTAAGGGAAGGATTTAATAATTTGGTGTCACCATGCTTTGTGATGGACAGAGGGGTTAAAGGCTGCGGGGTGAGGGGAAAAGGAGCAAGGAGAAATACAGGCCAGGGTCTGCTGGGGAATAATCTTTAAGGGACCCTTTCCTCAGCCAAGAGGGGTCAGCTGCTCTGTTTCAGATCTGCCCCGACTCTTGAAACTCCAGAGCACTGAAGAGTCCTTGACATTGACACTCTGTAGCTTTTGAGCACAGTTCAATGCTTTTTGAAAACTGTCCTGTAACAGCAGGCTTTGCTTCTGTCATGCTGCAGGAGCAAACTTCTAAAATTTATACTTTTGCACCAATTCAAATCCGATGGAAATAGTTACTAGGTCTTTGAAATGGCTATGAAGTTGCTTGGGAATTTTACCTAGGAGTATTTTTCAACTTGTTTCAATTTGCAGAAGCCTACAACATTTCCAGTGGAGTTGTGGGCATCCATTTCAGCCTGTGGTCAATAGATCTGCTCTCCTAATTAACGCTCAGGCTGCAAACTGCTGATGTCAAATAGGCTGGTGGTGTGGAGCAGGAAGGGAATTATTTGCCTTGTTAGTTCCAGGGCTGTGAATGGAAATGCCACCCTTGCTTTTGGGTAATTTGCACCCCAGATAACCTGCACTCCTTTAAGTGCCTGGGGACAGAAACAAGTTTTCATGTGGCTTGTGAGTAACCCTGTGGCTGGTGATGAGGCTCTTGTTAAACCCTGCTGTCTGTGCCTCCAGCTCCTCCTCCCTGAGTGGGAAAAGTGCTGCCTTTTCTGGGTTCCTCAGATGGTTGCTTAGATATGTAAAACTAGTTATAAGTAGGTTGATACTATGGGAACTCTGGAGATCTCAATGAAATCCAAAATTCTGGAACTCAGTTTTGAATTCAGGCTTGAAGTTTTTTGTCCCAGCTGGGGATGAACCACAAGAAAATCCCACTATGGTCTGGAGCTGTGCAGAGCAGGGACTGCTAAATGCACCAATTTCCAAGGAGCTGACAGCACAAAATCTCCAATTGGCATGTTCTGTTAGACTTCTTCTGAATTAAAGAGACTCCTTTTTTAGTACATCTGGACATTAAGGATCACTCATACGAGATACATGGCTTCAAAGTGATTTCAAATGGTAGGATTTTTTGTCTTCAATATTTCAACAACTTTTCTTCCACCTTTAATCTTTCATGAGCCGAAGCTTCAAAAGATAATTAGTAAAACACGCTTTTATCTGCATTTATCTCAAAACATGATTAATTTTTTAACTGCAATTATAGCAATCATTTCAAGTTTACTTTATATTAATGAGTAAAGGATTTTTTTGAGAGAGCATGAGCCTAAATATGGCTATATTGGCTGAGTTGAAAGGTGCATTTATGAGTGTGCTTTTGTTTTCATTGCTAGGGATTGAATTTCCGGTTCCAGGAAGTAATATTTCACATGGATTAAAGTCTTTGAAATGCTTTTGCCCAGATTCACTAGATCATTTTGAGGAGCTGACAGTGATAAGACCTGGATCATGCACTTTGCAGGACCTGGCTACTGAATACCCAGTTCCATGTTTCCTTTCCATTGGTGATTTTTTGTTCCATGCTGTGCATGTGTTCCTTTGCTTGTTGCTCTTGGCATTGAAATGTAAGATATTTGATGCAGACGGTTTGTTGTTAACGAATTAGCAAAGAACTTGTAAGTTTTCACCTTTACCATTCCTGTCTTTGTTATAGGCAACTTAAGAATTTTTTTATTACTTTTTTCACTTCTGGGAAAAATATGTTCATGTCTGTTCCTGTCTTTATTGCTGCACCTAATACATGCTGGACTGTCCAGCTGGTGTCTGCAGCCTGGATCCTGCTTGTAGAGCCTGAGTGTGGCCCCAGAGCCCCAGGAAAATTGTGGCACTGGCACAGAGATATCCCCAAACAGGTACCCATTGCAGAGCCTTCAAAAGCAATAAACCACTGCAGAGGACTACTGGAAAAAAGCACAATTAAACCCCCTTTTCACTAGTGTACAGCTTTTGCATAATTTTGCCCTGTGAAGGCTTCTCCTCAGCTCTGGCTCCTGCTTCTCCATCAACAGGAGGCAGAGATTTTGGGGTGGAGCTGCAGTTTCACTGCTCAGTGCCTCTGAAGGAACCAGGCAGAGAGCAGCCCTGGGGCTGCTGGAGGTGATGCTGGGCTGGTGGCATGGCCCCAGCTACCACAGGCAGCAAGGTGAACAGAGCAGGCCTCTGAAACTGCTGTCACAAGGGTAGACAAGAGAGGTTTTGTGGGGGTTTTTTTTGTTTTTTTTTTCTTTCCCTTGTTTCCCTTTATTTAGGGCCTGGTCCTGGATGTCAGAGAGGATTTGGAGTAAGCGTGCACAGCCTTGGTTCACATCTGATTTTAGCTTCCAAACTGGGATTGCAGCTCCCCTACCCTGTGTTCCCTGGGGAGGTGGATGGGCTGGTGGCTGCAACAGTGAATTGGGCAGCTGCATAGGAGAGCACACGAGTGTGTAATCAGATTTCTGGTAAACCCAGGTCTCTAAGTCCCTTGAATGGGCAGCTTTGCTGTGAATGGCCTCGTGAGGTCTGCTGTGGCTGCTCTCTTTGTTTGGTACTCTGACAAAAAATTGTTCTGGTGTCCTTGTTGGCGTATTTTTACATCTGTTATCCATATTTTCGATTTGTTCTGGCTGCAGTCTTATTTTGTTTTGCAAAATCTACCTGGGATTGGGACAGAGATATATGTTTGCTAAGGCAGATTTGGAAATTGCGTTGTTGAAATACAGCCCATATGGGCCATTGTAAAATGGTTACTGCAGCATATAATTGCCTTCACAATGATGTGCTTTGTCATTTTCCTTCCATCTTCAAAGAGGCGCTCCTGTAGTCTGCTGACAGCAATGGTGGTATTAGAAAACATATGGATTTGTAAAGGCATTAAACTGTCTTTAGTTCAAGGATTAGATTACAGTGTTAGAGTGTGGGTCACCACGTTTTCGTGGGGATAGGCTGCACTGAAGTGTGTTGGTTTATGTTACAGGTTAGGGAAGGGTTTGTTTATTTATTGAAAATATCTGATGTAAGATCCTTTAAAATACATGAGGAAGGAGGTGTCTCTCGTGCATGGTATGAGCTGCAGCTCGGAGGGCCGTGGCCACACCTCACCCTGCGTCGTGTTGGTCAGGGATCACCATCCACACTGACAAGTTATCTCACCAGGAAATGCCAGTTACAACATGGAAAAATACACAGAATGTAAACCCCACAAAACTGGCTTTGAAAATTTAAGGGTGTTTTTTTTAAGTCCTCCGTGTTGGGCTGCTGCTCTGAACATCTTGTGTATTTGTTTTGTGTTCATTTTATGCTGCACAGCGCCACACATTTTAGAGTACAGGGCAATCTGTTCAGCTTTTACCTCTTTTTCTGTCTTCACAGTTTGAGGTGTGGCTTTTCTGGGGTGGTTGGAAGTCTGCAGTGCCTCTGTCATCCTGGGATGCACATGGCATGGACATGGCACACAGCCTGTCCCTAGCCTGGAGTGATGCTCATGCTCTTACACCATCTAAAGGGGAAAGCTAGAGAGTGGAAGGAATAATACACATAAAGAAGATCCTTCCATTTTAGTTTTATTACTGTATTTCCCTTCCTTTTTGCAGCCTGCTCAGTTTTGTGCTCTGCCTGTCTGGGACCCTGAAGCAGATGGGGGCTTTTTTCTCCCATGGCCACCTTCACCACATGCACTTGCTGGTGTGTTTGGATTTGCATAGGTTGTTTCCAAAACAACTCTTTGATACCTCTTTTCCCTCAAACAAACACTCTTTTAATGAAGATGCTGAGCCTGTCCTTCAGAGACAGGGGCTGTTTTCTGTGCTGTCACAGCCATCCTTTGTAACCTTGGAGCAGTCACTCCCTTCCCATTTCAGCACGGCTGTGTGAGCACCTGCTCTGGGCTTGTGCTGAGTAGGGATGAATTTGGGATTGGATCCATGTGTATCTCTGGGGACCTGAGATCCAGGCTGCAGATTTGGGTTTCTTGACTGAGAAGAGCAGGCATGTGGGGACAATGCTGATGTGTGAGGTAGGATTTAGTGGGAAGTCAAAATATGTGCTTAGGGATCACCTTGAGCTGGAGTGTTAGTTTTGCTGTAGCTGAGTTTTTCTGTCCACAAAATAGGTTTAATAATACTGTCCCTCTTCTGAGTTTGCCTGGCTACTTAATTAGCATCTGTAGAGTGCTGAAATAGTAAGTGGTTAACAAAAAATATCTACATAATTTTACTGTACGACAATAAAGCACCAGTGCCTGTACACATGTAGCAGGGACCTGCCTAGAACACTTACTTAAATAACTGAAAGCACTTTTTTTTGTTGCCAACCACATTTTTAAAAAAAGCTATAATTTTTCCTTAAAATTTCTGATAACAGCCAACTTCATTAAGGAAATCTGATGTGAAGGGTAACACAATGAAATTCTGTTTAATGCTTTATCTTTATACTGTTACGATTAATAAGTGTGTAAAAGTTGGTGTTGCTCAGTTATGGCTTGCTTCAGTTTTAAATCACTTACAACATTATATGTCCCAGCTGTGGTGGATGTCATGGCTATTTATGGTAATATCTTTCCTTAAATCCATTGCAGAACAGAGAAGAAAGTCTCATTCTGCCTACAAGAAATGTTAAAGGATGTATTACTGACTCTGGCAGCTGTGATGGTGATAAGCAAATTAGGTCTGTCATTAATGCCAGAGTCTGCAGGTATAATATGTCATAAAACTGGTATATCTCTGGTCCTAGCTGGCCTACAAAAATAAATAAATACAGGGTTTTTAATCCTGGTGTAGCAAATTAAAGAGCAAAGCTGCTTTACCATAAGGTTTGTGTAAGGTGAACACAAAGTTCATGTATATGGTGTGTTTTTGAAGCAAACAGTGCAGAAGGGAGAAAGAAACAGTCTAGTAAGAAGCTCCCACTGATATCTCCAGGTTTTGCTGTGGGTCTTTGGCAGGGCTTTATTAAGGACTTATTTGTGCAGATGTTTAAATCTGTCCCTCTTTAAGAAAGTGTTTGAGTATGTTAAAAACCATAGCACAGTGCACTTACAATCAGGACACACTGAAGTGCAGTCAGGAGCAGGATGTTATAGGGTGTACACAGAAACATACCTTTAATATGAAGCTCCCTAACAGTGGCTTGTTTTTAAATAATTGTTTATTTTGAGTGAAAGCTTGGGAGAGTGGCTTGGGATTTTTTTGGTTTTGGGCCTTCAGGAGATGGAGTCTGGTGGGACAGCTCCTGGGAGCTACAGGGCCAAGGCATGTTCCAAGCTCTGCCTCGAGATGCAGCTCAGCATCATCCTGTGGGATGCAGGAGTGGCCACATGCTGGAGCATCCCTGGCCATGCTGGAAAAGCCCAACAGAGCTTGGCTGGGGGACCGCTGGTAACAGTGGGACTGAATGAACTCACTGGCATGAGGCTGTATTTGTCAAAAGCTTTTTTCCATCCCTTAGGTGGATGAGTTTGGATTCAAGCACAGGTTTGGGTCTAGAAGTAACACACAGCATCAGGAGTCTCTGCTGTGTGGGACTGAATTTTATCCCTCCCTCAGAGAAATGGTGAACTTTGCAGCTTTGCTTGCAGAAGTCCTGGTAGTGTTGAGTCATCAAGATTTGCCTGGCAAGTGGCATTCCTTTGGGTGATTACTTTGGAAAGCTTCCTCAGGGTGCTTCCTCCTCTCCCTGGGGCAGACACCTTCCATCCCACCACATATTGCTGCTTTCTCCAGTACCAGCTAAACAGGTGGCAAGATTCAAATCACCACTCTGAATGGAGCTTGCTCTCCACAATAGCTCACCAGAGGCCTGTTTTGTTACAGAACATTGATTAAATAAATATTCCTATGCATACAAAAGAGGAGAAATCTGTTACAACACTCTGTAGTTATTTTTCCATTAATGGCAAGGAGCTTTCTCTAATTTTCCTGCCCCTTTCAATCTGTTTCCCTGTCTCCCTCCCTTGCCATCACTATTAATGCCTTGAAGTGCATGAGTAACATACAAAGAGCTCACAATCCCTCTGGTTCAGATCTGCAAACGCTGTGGCTCCAGCTCACTGTGCTTTGGGAAATCCCCCTGGCCCATGCAGGGCAGAGCTGACTGCTCCACGCATGTGGTTTTGTTTAACTTGATATTTCATGTTCAGTATCAGCATTCCTTGAGCTAACTGACCTCCATTAATTTATATAGCAGCAGTTAAAAATACAATTTTGCAATACCAGCATTTTGCATAGTATTGACAACTGGGGCAGAATATTTGACTTCTGAACATATTTTTTTCTTCTGTGCTTTTCTGTGCCCCCTGATTTTTAAAACCTTTGAGGCAGAAGTTACTGCTCTGTGGTTTGTGCTGATGGAAGTGCATGTATGTTTTGGAAGAAAAGCACCTCATACTCAAAAGGCAGCTCCACTGCAAGCAGCAGATCTGATTTGGTATAAAATGGTGGCATCTGAAAATAAATATAGGCTAAAGGATTCATAAATACAGGGTAAAGGGGGAAAATAGCTTGACTATTTTGACTACTAAAAATAGTTTTTAAGTTCAGTAGATATTTGTCTCAAGAAAGAACTTTTGATTGAACAAATGTCTCGCTGCAATAAATGTGGACTATAAGGAAATACCATGGATTTACTTTGGCTCTGCATTGATGTGATAGAGATAAAAATCCACCCCAAAGAGAGTAACTCAAATTTAGTTGTTTTTTTGGTTTTTTTTTTTGTTTCCCTGTAGGCAATGATATCTATTACTTTGGAAAAAGCTGGAGTCAGCATTTCTATATCATCATTTTTCTTAAACAAACTTAGAGCAGTTAAATCACAGAGCTGTTACTCCAGAGAAGTAAATTGTGTAATATATTTTTTAAAGTTTAAAGACCATAAATGAAGCCTTCTTTCATTATATGAGTTTGTCTTAAAATACTTGTCACAGTTGGTTAGATTTAGAACCTGGAGGTCTAGGGATCTTTAGGTCTAGGTTCTTTAGGGCTGGAAAAGTACCTGTTTGGATAAAGCTGATCATCTGGGCACTCTGTTGGGGACAGCCCTTTCCCCTTTGCCTGGGCTGTGTTGGGATTACCATGGTAGAAGTGAAGCTGTGCCAGAACACTCTGCTGTCCCCAGGGACAGAGAGCTTTGTTGGCTGGGGTGAGGAAGGACTGGCTGTGGAAGGCTGTGGCAGAAGCCCAGTGCCTGTCTGCTCTTGCTTACCGTGGGCAGTTAGTTGGAATTGACATTAACCCGAGTTTAATTCTAGTTTTACATTGCAACAACATGCCAGCTGGTCCCTGTATTCTTCCGTGACACTGCAATGTAATTATTTTTTTGTTATCTTTCAAGATGTAATTTTATGTTGGTGTGCTTTCCCACTAACCCTTTGGCACAGAAAATGTACAGCTAATTCATTTTTCTGGGAACATGAAGAAGCAAGGGAGAAAATCTCAAATTGTAGGGCCAAGGGGTTGTGCTGGAAGCAGCTGAGGAGTGATGTGCAGGGAGGAAAGGCCCTGTCTCAGATGGAGCCTGAAAGCCACTGGGATGTGTGCAGTGATTAATGGTGTCGTTGCTTTTTAGCTTCATCAAAAGGTTTCAGTGTAAGAGTTTCTAAGGAATGCTGATATTCACAGGAACCTATCAAAGGGTACAGAAGATATCAAATGAGCAAGCAGGAATGGGAGTTAATTACCGAACAGTGATTACTCTGATATAACCAATTATTGGATCATTAAGTGTTTATTACCTTTTTTATGCTCCTTTCCCTCGTAAGTGCCGTTTTGTCCTCATAATATTAAAAAAGGGTTGGATCTAATACATAAAAACCTTTTCAAAACCCAGCAGGTATTGAAAGGACATCTCACCCCAACACCTGGCATGCCCTGCTTTCCCTTGCTTGGCAGGTTTGGGGTCAGGGGCTGTGATCCCTATTTGAAGGCCAGATTATCTCACTCCCAGGAAGGGGCTGGAAGGACGCAGCAGCAGGGTAATGACACCAGCAGGTGTTGTATTTGCAGGGTGCCCGACGAAGGCAGGAATGATGAATCTGAGTCCGTGTTCTCAGAAGGCTAATTTATTCTTTTATGATAGTATATTATATTAAAGAATACAGAAAGTATACTTAGACAATGCTAAAAAGATAATAATGAAAACTCGTGACTCTCTCCAGAGTCTGACACAGCTTGGCCCTGGTTGGCCAAAGAGTGAAAACAACTCACAGCAGAATGCAATGAAACAATCTCCAAACACATTCCACATGTGAGCACAGCACAGGAGAAGCAAATGAGATAAGAATTGTATTCCCTTTCTTTGAGGCTTCTCAGCTTCCCAGGAGAAGAATCCTGGGTGAAGGGATTTTTCAGAGAATGTGACTGCCACAAACAAGTTCACTGCCCTTCCACATGGGGTTGTGTTCTATTCCTTCTGCTCCTGCTGGAAGTGGCTGGTGGCTTTTGTGTCCCTGTGTCACCCAGAGGCTCTTTCTAGGGCTCCCTGGCCCTAAGGACAGAGTGCCATGGCCTTCAGTTTCCTTGTGCTCAGAGCATCTCTCCCTCTCCAGTCACTAAGCCTCTCTTAAGAAAGAAGTTTCCATTGCAAAGTTGAAATGATGCTGTTTGAAAGTGAGACATAAGCCCTGCACTGGACATCTGCAAAGTGAAAAGTACCATTTTTCAGGCTGAACGCAGTTATTTTGGGTGACATTTGAGGGTTTAAAATGTTAAAGCAATTTTTTAAAATACAGCTATTTGTGACTTTCGTTGATGATCCTTAAATGTTGAGTTGTTTAAGCTTCGTATCTCAAGAGAAGTATGGGTCAGGGGAAAAAAAATAAAAACCCAAGTCTTTTTCTCTGTCAGCAGAGCCTTTCTTGGCAGTGGCCTTTAGTGGTCTGTGTGTGCAGGGGGCTGGGAGGGGTCTCCATGGACCTTGTGGCCTTGGTGGATGTTTGGAGGCAGATGGAGACACTTGGAGGCTCCTCCCAGTGCTAGTGTGTCACAAGCTCCCAGCAGTGGGGTTTGTGTCTCTGCTGTGGGCACAGCAGAGCTGGGGAGGCAGCCAGGGTGCTCTGCCTGGTGGGGGATGTGTGACCATCACCACATCTGCTCAATAAGCCAGTTCCTCTGTTCCTGAGGTGTGTGTCATCCTCAGCTACTGCCACCACCTCTCAGCAGCCACGTTGGTTCCATCCCATGTCCAGTGTGCTTGCAGAGGAAGTTCTCAGGAAGCAAATTTTTCCATGTCCTTTACTTGTGAATTTAGCTTAATCATTTTTATGATCCTCCTTAGGGGATTGTTAGTTTTTTATTAATACCTCCATTTGCCAAGTTGGAAGTTTGAACCATTTCTGAGCTAAATTTTCAGTGAGTCTTTTTTTATTCATCTTTTCTTTTTTACCTTTTTTTTTTTTTCCCCTAGTGTAATCTTACCTGGACTTTCCCTCACAAATGGGATTTTCAGGTTTTATCTCTGACACTCAAGCCCCCATGAAAGTTGGTGGGGAAGGTCAGGGAATGCACAGCAGAGATTGAAACCAGGAAGCTGTTTGCCACTTTGTGTTATTACTGTAGGGAAAAAAGAGGAAACTCTGTTAAATTGCACTCCCTGTGCTCCTGGGAGTATAAATTACTGTCTTCTCTGCACTGCTGTGTCAAATCAGTTATGTGGCAGTTGGGACTTTGCCCTTTTTGGAAAGACGCTTCCTCCTCCTGATGGATTTTTCTGTAATCCTTCAAAGGAGAACTTTATTGTAGGTTAATTTCACTATTTTTCTTTTTTAAAAAAATTAAAACAGAGCAGGTTTACTTTGCAGAGAAAATATCATGCAGGTCACAGCTTCCTCCTGTGCATGAAGATGATTTTGTCCCCGCAGTCAGGACTTGGCAGCGACGCTTAAGGATGTGTCGCTCGCAGGAACCCACGATCCCACACAGGCATCTGCCTTAAACACCATCACTGAGTATCCAGCAGCGAGCTGCTTCCTCCAGCAGTGAATCACAGCCCTGGAGGGCTCCTTTAACCTGCTGCAGTCACAGCTGGGGGGCTGCAGGCTGGTTTGGGGGGTTCTGTGCCCCTGCGGCTGCGAGACGCACAGCCAGGGCACTGGGTGCTCCGCTCGCAGGCATGGCTGTGATTACCCCTCCTTGACAGCCTCTGTGCAAAACAGTAATAACAATAATTGTAATGAAATGTCCCTCAGGATTTCCTTTTAATAACTGAACACACAGCAGCTGTTGTAAACTGTCTTGGTGGTGTCACAGCCTCTCTGAGAAAGGCGAAGGGCAGGCGAGGATCCCGGGAACGCGGTGCAAACAAGGCGTCCTGTGTTTGAGATCCTGTACAGAAACCTATCGTGGTTCCAAGGCCATGGGAGATGAGCCAGTCTCCAGGACTGCTACAAATGTTATATTTCAATGAAAGGTCAGCCAGAAACAAGGTCAAAACAAGCGTGGTACACAGAGCAAACAGCGAAGCTGCGAGGCACAGATAAAGGTTAATGTGAAGGGCTATTGGCATTAGTGCAGCATGTGGTCAGCTCGCTGAGGAGCAGGGGCTGAACCAGGAGATAATGAGGAGGGTTTACTCTAATTCTATTATAATGTATAATTAACTAGCATAATTGATAGCAATTTTCCCTGTGTGTCTGTGGGTGTGTGTATGTGTATGTAAAGTCTCATTTTTGGCTTTTGTGTTGTTGCACCATTGCCTTGAGCTGATGGAAGCCCTCCCTGGGGCTTGGGCTCACTGTCTTGCTCAGCCCATGGATGCAGAGGGGGAGCAGTGTTTCCAAGTGCCTTTTTAAAATCTGCTTCTGGATTTAGACATGATATCTGTGTGGTACCCTGGATAAGGCAGATCTGCTGCTGATAAAGGCCTGTAGTGTCAAGAGTTTGGATGAAGTTCATGTTTGAAGAGGGACTAAGGGACAGGTCAGCCCCATTTCTTTCTGGGTTGTTTGTACCTTTTATTCTCAATATCCCTATGAAAACAGAGAGCTTGAAGTGATTTTTGCTTTTGTGTTCATCTTTTGTACAGGATAAAGTCCACTCTTTATGTAGAGACATAAGCAAACTCATGTTTCAGATGCACTGGGGATTTTAATTTTCCTGATGCACAAAGATGACAAACCATTGTGGATTCCTTGGCCCCTTCTCTAGAGAGAGCAGAGAGTAAATAAGCTCCCAAATCAACCCAAAACCAGAGTCCTGACCTGGTGATGTTTGGGATTTTGTTGGGTTGTGAACAGGTGGGGAAACCTCTGCTTTGGCATTGCTGCTGGATGCCAGGAAGTAACCTAGCCCACCAGATGAAAAACTAGGCTTTATCCACATGGTTGATGTTGTTGGGCTGCAGGAAGCCTTGTTGTACCTACTGTTACACCCTGCATGCAGTATGAAAACATCAAAGAAGAAAATTTAGGGTTGGTTTTGTGGTGGATTTTTTTTTTTTTTTAAGTGTTGAATGATTTATCTGGAGGCTGTTAAGCCTGTCCACTTTCTTGATTTTGCAGGGTACAGTTGAGGGCAGACATTACTGTATAGTTATTTTGTTTTTCTTTCAGTATCTGGAAATAAACATTTTTCAAATGTAAATGCAAATAACCTTCTTCTCCATTCTTAATCCCTTGGGATGGGAAACCTAAAGGCCATATTCTTCCTTGAGAGAGGGATTTACCCTTCCAGCTACATTAAATGTTAGCTGGAAACATGTGGCTAATGGCTCCCAAATACTAAGCTGAGACTCTTCCCTTGAGGTTCTGGTTTATTTGGAAATTTAATTTGTAATTTTTTTTTCTTTCAAAGGTTACGCAACTCTTTAAGCCTCTGATTTTAGGTCACTCTGCCTTTTACAGCCAGATCCACCTCATCAGTGAGAAGGCTCCCTGAGGACTGCAAAAGACTCAGGCTTAGTGTTATCCAGGAAAAATGTGTATAGTAGTTGTACTACAAATAGTAGTAGGTAATGTAACCCCTGTCTGTCAGCCTGATGAGCACGATGTGAATGGTGGTGTGGTACAGTTGCATGCACTTAAAGCCCTTTTTACAAAATAATGCTAATTGTCCTGGGCTGAGTGATGCCAGGGGCTTAGAAATACTTACCAGTACTGATAGAGGGAGCCAAGAGAAGTCAGGTGGAGGAATCAGGGAGATTGGCTCTCATGCAGAGTTTCAGTGTCTGAGGCACTGCTAAATCTAGCAAAGGATTAATACCAAAATAATCCTCCTTGTCCAGGAAACTCGTGACAACATGAAGGTTTGAGATCAGTGTGAGATGCTTTAGAAGGAATACAGTAATAAATTCACAAGTCACCAGAGATAGAAACCAATTGCTTTTCATCCTACATCACATCTGAGCTTTTCCACGGTTTGTTTCCTGCTACAGTGATATGAGACCCCTTTCCACTTCAAGTCTAGCATCATTTTAGTGCTGGCTTTCACCAGAACCCGGAAAAATACTCCAAATTCAGCAAAAATTCCCATATTGCCCAGAATCAATTCCTCTAACTAGTTGAAGAGTTTCATCCTGGATCTGGGTGGTCTGTACCATTCTCTAGTGCCATCAGGGTTCTGGCTGCAGTATTTCCATTTAAATGGGAACAGAAGTAAGGTGGCAATTGGGAGGCTAGAGGTGTTGTGGGTTTTTTGTTTTTTGGGTTTTTTTTAAGCACTGGTTAGTGCTTAATATCCAGCTCTTATTAATCTGTTACCATTCCATGTGAGTGATGGAAAACCTCACCTGTATTTTTGCTGCTTTTTCCCCTGTGTTGTGAGCAGCTCTGTGGAGATGCTGTGATGTTCCGCACTGTGTTGGGTGTCCTGAGCTGTGTCAAAGGTGTGGAGCTGCCACAGCTTCTGTTCATGGCCTTGTCCAATGCTGTGTTCAGGGGTGCTGGGGGTGCTCCTGACCCCTGCCCAGGCTGTCCTGTCTCTCTCCAGCCCCACTGCTCATGTGAGCAGCGCTGGAGTTTTCTAAGCATTTTGCAAGATGCTAAGCAGAAGAATACATGGGGACAGGGCTTCTTTTCCAAAGCGCTTTCCCTGATTTATCTTTGAGTGCTGTGAGTTGGTCCATGCCTCCTGTTAGACTGTTCCCATGAGCCAAGACTGTTTGGATTTTGGGTAAACCTGTGGCTTCAGTGGTGCTGGTTTTATGATGCTGCATAAAACATCAGCACCACTGAATTTTTTGCACATGCACTGCACTCTGTGTGTGTACAAAAAGAACCCAAAGCAGGGTCCCTTCTGCTCCCTCAGCTCAGCAAGAGGACCCAGCCTGGGGAAGGGACTGGGATCACAAACACTTGGGACATCTCCGTGATGGGGGTGCTGGACACGTGGAGGTGAGGGCACCTGCAGTGATGAAAGGATCCACTCAGCTTCAGCTCCTCTCCAGCACTGAAGAGCTTGCTTTCCCAAAAAGCACTTATGTTTTTAAGCCATTTATTTGCTGTGGCACTGAGTCATTAAACATTTCTGCCAGTGTTTTGTTGTTTTTACTCTGTGTGTAGGAGCAGAGGAATTTATTCAGTGTCTCAGTCCGGTAATGCAGGGGCTGAGGAGGTGCTTGACTGCCTGACTCAGCAGGCAGTGGCAGGGATGTTGCTGTCTGTGACATCTTTCTAGTGAAGTGGGATGTCAAGATCTGAGATCCTTTTCCACTTAGTGTACAAGAGCATTAGAACAAAAGGAAACAGAAAGCAGCCCTGCATCACAAAAGAAACCAAACCAAAACCCCTCCGGCTAAAGTATATTTTTAATGTTATGAGCAATTTCAGAGAGAAATTGAATGAAACACTTTACCTGAGTGTTGATGGATCTGCTGGGGTCAGAGGAATTATGCTGGTTTACACCAGTCTTGTATGTGATCCTCCTTTTTTTTCCTTTGTTTTGTGTGGTTTATTTCCCATTCCAACTGTGTTCACAACAGATGGTGATTATTATGTTTGTTCAGATCAATGAATATTAACAAAAAAAAGGCAAGACAAAAAATTAAAAAATGCCCTTCAACTCAATAGAGTCACCCGGGGTTCAGCTGTAGCCTCTGGGTTTTCATTTGGACAATGTTAAGTTATAGTAACTTAAATGGAATTTTTATGAGCAATTGTTTTGACGTGAAACAGGATCTCCCATGGCACTGACCCAGGCAGATATCTGCCCTCTGGATGTGCCAGCCAGCTCTTGGAGAACCCCTGCTCTGGTGGGACACATTGCTGAGGTGAAGATTGTGCTCCACTGGCAGGTGTCCTTGGGGGCATATGGACCTGCTCCTCACCTTGCTTTCCTGAAAAAAACCCACACGTACAAAGCAAGTATTTTAGTAGAATGAGAGATTTAAAAGAACACAAAAATAAATTATTTAAGACAGATGCAAATTAATCTGTTGGTGTCAATGGGAGTATCAGGAATGAACGACTGGGGCAAGCCTGGGGTGGAGGAGATGGCTATGGGTGGCTGTAGGAAGAGGAGAGCTGCACCTCCACCTACACACAGGTGTAAATACCACTCTCCAGCATCTCCTCCTGCATTGTTCAGTCTTGAGCTTTGCTATGTTTGCTTCACTCTCTGGTTTTACCTCAGCAAAGCCTCCTGTGGTGGAATCCACCCCTGGGTGTGAGGACACACAGACACTCGCTGCCCTCAGTGTTTGTTCCAGCGGTGCAGAGCAGTGCCAGTCTCAGGAGTGAGGATTCCTTTGGGGCACACTGGTTCCCTTCAGCGTGGTAGCTTTTCTGTAAAGGCTAAAGCACTGTCCTTTGTGGTATTTGAGAGATGAATGAGTTATTAGTGGCCAGCCTTGCTCCCTGTATTCACAGACAGGATTTGTGCTGCCTTCACTGCTGTGTGATCAGACCCTTCTTGTCCCTGCCCCCCAGATGAGCTGACAGCCCAGTGGGATGTGGAGCTGCTGCATCACCTGTGAGCACTGCTGAGTGCTCAGCCTCTGTGCTGCCTGCTTGGCAAAGGGTCCCAGCAGCAAGGGGAGGCTCTAGGAGTGCTTAAAATTGAAGGGATCTAAGGAATAACAATAATAAATGTAACAAATCACTTTTATATGGGCTGGATGAAAGCACAAATTGATGTCTGGGCTCTTCCCTGCTGTCATTTTGAAGGGATTCCCCCAGCTCTAAACAGGGAGTCCCCAGGTGAGGGAGGCAGGGGCAGAGGATGGTGCCTTTGGCCTGAGGAGGTGCTTTGAGAGGGAGGGAGGTGCTGCCAGCCCTGGGTGGCTGGGCTGGCTGCACAGCAGGGCTCTGTGAGTGTCCCTGTCTCACCTCTGCTCCCAGCCTCTTCACCCAGATGTTCCTTGCAGGTGTTTCCGTGTGTAGTTTGCTCAAAAGTGAGCTCAGGCAGGACCTCTCCCCCAATTTTGTGGGGTTTTTATTTGGATGTTTTTATCAAGTCTGATTGCAATGGCCTGTTCAGACAGCAGAGCCATTTCCTGCTGTCTCTGGAAGAGGCTGCAGGCTGTCTCCTGCTGTGGGCAGCCTGATTTGTCCTCTTCTGGGCACTAAAGATGGATATTCTTTTAATTCTGGTACAGAGGAGCAGAATGAAAGCAAGAGATTAAATGTGTTGGGAGAAGGGGGAAATGAGGAGCAGAATGAGGCCAAACATTACTGATGAATTGTTCAGGGTATTTTTTTTCCTTCTGTTTCATACTTACCTGATTTGTAGAAAATTTGTAATTTTGTTCTGCACATACAGGATGGGTTCAGTGCAAATGGCTGCTCAGAGCACAAGGCACCAAGTCCCTGTTCCAATGACAGTGCTTGTTAAGTAATTGATGTTTTTAAAATGAATGTATGATTGTATTCTGTAGCAGGCAGTTTTAACCTCCCTGTAGGTGTGCAGAACTGGGGGTAGTTCCAGGTGACTCTGGGCTGGATTTTCCCTGGATTGGGACCTCCATGCTCAGTTCCCAGGGGTTGCTGGGTCCAGCCTGAGCCCACTGCTGTTGCTGGCACTCTGTGAGCACCCAAAGCCTCACCCAGAAGTGGGTGACTGGGGGTTGCTGATGGATGCAGTCCATGGTTCACACACTGGTGGGGTGCTCCCTTGCCTCAGTTAGCTAAACCTTTGCCTTGGCTGTAGAGCCATTTTCAGAGCGTTAATCTCAGAGCTGTGGGAATCCCCCAGAGCTGGGAGGGCTCTCGGAGAGAAACAAACAGCCGTGTGTTTACCAACCCCTGCCTTTTTGTTTGGAGAGTCAAATTCAGGTACTGGAGCCATGTGAGAACTATAGTTAGTTCCCTGCATTCCCACTGAGCATTGACTTTGTTCAATATTCACAACAGCACATTTTGTACCAGGACTAGCATTTATCTTTGCATATTTGGAAATTACTGGATCTGAGGTTAAAACAATCTGTTCTCCTGTGGAAGCTCTAGAGTTGTATTAAAATAGAATATCTCACCTTCAGTGGTGTGGTATTTCATAATACATGTCCCCATTGTGTGTTAAATGATAAAGTGCTGTAATAAAATATGTCCAGATTGTTCTTGCTATTTTATGCCCTGTAACATTCTACTATTTGCATCACCTATTAAGATCTACCAAAAGAACCAAACCTGAATGGGGCAGTGTGAGAAAGGATGGGATTGTGCAGGTAGAATTTTGTACTGGCAGCAGCGTGGCTGGCAAGGATGTTGTCAGAAGATAAACCTTGCACAAGGACAGTCATTCTGTCAGAAACCTTCCTTTGGTTTCCAGGGAGAATAGTCCCAGGAGCTTTGCAGGGGCTGGAGCATTCACAGGTGAAGATCTGTGAGACTTGTGCTTCCAGAGGCCCAAATTCAGATGCCGCCATTTCACAAGTGAAAACAGTTGGTGCTGTGGACTGGGTCCCTAGTGAGTAATGGTCTGTGTCACAATGGGATCTTGGTGTCCCTTTCATTGGTGGCCTTTGTTCAGAAAGGGCCTGGGACACGTTAGAGAGCAGGAACAGATTTGCAGGGACAAGAGTGGAGCTAAGGAGAGCTTTTTTGAGAAGCAGCTGCACTATGATTGGAGAAGTTGCTTGTCCTCGTGACTGATTTGCCTGAAAGCTGAAATGCCTTTGGCAGTTAAAGTGACATTATTTCAGGTCTTTGGCATTTGTAAAAGATGCTCTTGCTTCTCTCTTTCATCTCCTTTTCTCCCATGTTTCCCCCCTTTTCTAACCTGTATAACTGACATAAATTGCATACAGTGGGCTTTTCTTTAAAGATAAACTCATTATTCTCCAAGATAAACTCATTCACATAGTCTGCTCATCACTTTTGTAGCCCCCTTCTGAGAGTATCAAATAGAGAATCTTATTCTGACACTTTAGCTACATATTAATAGTATTATAATGAGCATTATAGTTCTGGGGTTTGCAGCCTGAACCAGACACTTTTTCGGTGCCTACAGTCATGAAGTTTTTGGCTGTCTCTTGAGCATGTTCATTGGAGATTTGGAATAACAAATCACTGTGATATGTCTCTGGGTTTCGGTGTGTTTCAGCTGTAATAACCCAGCTGAGTGAAGGTGGAAGAGCAGTGTGTGATGGATCCCAGTCCTGTTTGGGTATGTCCTGCTGTGCCCCACCCACACCTGCTCTGTCCTCAGACTTCGGGCCGTGAGTCTGAGCACTCCTGGACCATGGATGAGCAGAGGAAGGGCACTCCCTTGCTTGATACAGAACCTGCACACATCTCTTCCCCTGCCCTCTGAGGACAATTCTAAAGAAATAACCAGTTCAGAGCATTCACAGAACAAATGGGGTATCAGGACTTGTTGAGCAGAAATACAGGAGAAAAAGAAGATACCATCATACTGCTGTAAACATCCAGGGCTTGCTGTGTCTGGAATGTGCTCCCTATCTCTAAGGGTATAATAAAATTGGAAGAGGTACAGGGATGGGCTGTGAAGATGGTGATCAGAGAGAGAGAAAAAAACTTTCTGTGTACAGAGTGGGTGAACAGAGGGGAGCTCTGCTCTGGAAAAGGGATGATTAAGCAGGAGTGTGATAAACATTGATACAGCCATGAATAAAGTAGATGGAGAGTGACTGTTCAAGTTCTTCTTCATACCAGACCTAGAGGTGGCAGATGAAGTGTGGAGGCTCAAAAGAAGATATTTCTTCCTGCAAGCAGGCAGCAAGCTGTGGAAATCATCACCTCTGGGTGGGTGTGAGAAACTGATGTGGGTTTGGAAATGTGCTGGAGGCATTTGTGGAAGAGACACAAAGCAAGGCTGCTAAAGAGCGTGACTCAGGAGATCCCTAGTCACAACTTGTGCAGGTGGCTGATTATTCTGGGTAGGCTCATTATGCTCTGAGCCTGTTCTGATCTTCCTTAGACCTTCAGCTGGCTGTTGGCAGAGCACCCAGCGAGGTGGCTGCCCTGACTGGGTCAGTGTGATGCATTATGTTTACCTGGGGAAAAGGCCCAGGGGTGGTTGCAAGCACCTGGCAGGCTGGGCTGAGCCCTCCTGCTCTCCCTGAACCACTCTAGAGGGTCGTGATTTGGAGAGGGGGCTGTTCAGAAAGCTGACTTAGATTGGATTTTTTTTTTTTTTTTTTTTTTTAATTGATTGTTTGGAAGCTTCTGTAGGATGTCAAGGAGTTCTTGCCCCTCATTCTCTGCAAGTAAACACTGTTTTTCTTTGTCCACTTCTCCAAATTTGTTTTTAAATTACTGCTTTGTCCTGGTGTTGCTGAAAACAGGGAGATCCCTCTCACAGTGATCCATTTTTCCAGATTCTTTATTTTCTTCCAACTCCTTCAAATGATGGCTGAATGCCTTTCTGCAGCTTGATTTCCTTCTTGCACAGGTCAGAATTGTGAAAAACCCTCAGTAAAATCCAAGTATTTAACTGAGGTGAGGTGCAGGGAGAAGTGAGAGCCTTCTTGGAAGAAGCATCTACTGTTGTTCTATTGTGCAGAGGCTCTGTGGGAATGTGGTTCATCTAGCAGTGGGTTCAATAAAGATGCAAATTTTATACCTTCATCTTCTATTAGCATCAAAAAAAAGATGCAGCATTATAGGAGGAGAGTGGCTGTGTTACAGTCTGAGCTCGTTTGTCTTTGTTCTGGGATTCTGGTCCTCACAGGCACAACTTCCAGTGACCCCTTCTTTGTCTGTCTGCCTGGTGTTGGAGGATGTCTGTGGTTTTCCCTACCCCTTCCAGGAAAAGAGGTGGCTTTGGCACATGTCATCTGCATAATGATCATAAATTGCCTACAATGGAATTTTTTTTTCCTTCCATAAAAAGAAAGCACCCTTTTCCTTCTTCCTTTAATAAAAAGAGAGTGAAATAAATAAAACCCCTAGACAAAACCCAGTAGATGACAAACTGCCTTCTACCTGCAGTTTCCCAATTAGCTAATTATAACACACATTTGCACACAGGCTTTTTTAAAGCAGACTGTTGCTATTCTCTTTCTGTACATGGTTTTTAGTCACTGTACATCTTGTGTCTTTCAATAATGTATTAGGAACATTTTCGAGTCTGTAAGTGCTTTTTTAATGAGTGTGAAGATTTTAATGGGACTAGATTGCTTTTCATGACATTTCAGAGTGACTTAATTGTAACAATGTTGAGAGGCTGTATTTTAAAGTTTGCTAAGTATGTCTGGTGTGGATTGTAGTCAAATGCTTTAAAGACAGAATGGCTGATGAGATCAGATATAGCTTCCTTTTTTTTATCTCAGCTTTGTTAAAGAGAAGAATCTGCAAAGTTGACATAAAGGAAGAAAATGAGGATTTTTAATGTCTAAACCAGCGGTGGTCATCCATTCAGTTTATGCTTATTCTCACTAATTTTCAGAGATTATTTCCTGGCTTTCTCTGTACTTGATCTTCTGTAGTCACTGATGGGACTGTGGAGGGCTTGTAAGATTTTTTTGTTATTACTATTTTATTTTTTTAAATCAGTAACTGGATTTTTTAAAGGAGTTGCATTCAGCTTGAGTGCATTTAGGCAATTTTCCGAAAGTGTTGCAGACTGTTTTGGGATGGCTTTTAATTTGTGGTCAAATGGTGGGTCAGGGATTTGTCATTAGTCTCCATCAAAATGGAGCTCTGTCCTGAACCTTACTCCCTTCCAGCTCCCTCCTGTCCAAGCCAGAGCAGCTCTGTGGAAGAGGGAAATGTTAAACTGTGAGGCATAACCTAGAGCAGCTCATACTGCTTTTGTTACACAAGCACCCTCTGCACAGGAAGGGCAAAAGGAAATAAAATAGTGTTATAAAAACACCAAGGCAAAAAGGAGTATTGGCGTGCAGCAATGAGAATGAGCATGAAGATATTTGCATTTCTTCAGTCTTTTCTTCCCAAAGAATTAACAATACTTGCTAAGCACAAATGAAATACCATGGAGTTTTCTCCTGTGGGACAAGGCAGCCTGGGGACTATTAAGTGACTTGCTTTAGGTCACCTGCAGTACCTGTGGCAGAGCCAGACTTCCATCTGCATGACTTGACTTTGTGGATTTAATTAAGCAATGGGGCCACTTGTTTCTGGCAAGGCTTCTAGAAGTGACAAAACTTTTTGTTCATGAAAAATGGAACTGTAATTTGATTTGAGTTAGCACCAACCTACATCCAAAGTAACTTACTGAATGCAGATTTAATTCTCATTTTAAAACAAGTGTGGTGTTTAAGCATTTTGTGGGAAATTGAGAGATAAACCTGGCTTTTCTCATGAATACCAAGGGGAAAAGATTTGCAGTGAGTCATTCAATTTGCATGTGAAGTTATTAGTATATGCCAGTGTTGGATTTCACCTGATTTGCTCAGAGGTCTCCTGTGCCTTGGCATGGGACTGGAGAACAAGTGATATTTGGTGTTCTGCACCAGGCCAGAAACCAGTGATGGTTGCATCTCAGTATAAAGCTGTTGAAATCAGTGGGGGTTCTCTGCACTACAGAGCTGAGCATCTGCTGCCTTCATCCATTTTGACTTTGTTTTGGTATCTCCTGAAATGCTGGTTCTGTAACCTCCACTCACTGTTCACAACCACAAATTGCTATATATGAGCCAGTCCCTAAAACAAAAATATACCCTGTGCTGTGCCTGTGGTGTGTTTTGATTTTACACAAGTTCCATGGGATGGGTGATGGTATTTGTTCTGCAATCCAGGAGGGCCAAGCTGCTGCCAGTGGGATTTCTGTAGGGCAGGGTTGAAGCCTTTTGGGGGAACATTGTGCTTCTGAGTTCAGTAACAAACAATGGGCCTTTTAGCCTTGATTCTAAAAATAATTGTTTCCACCTGAAAAAAAATGGGAAAAATACTCATTTAATTAAAAAAGTGACGTGAGAAGGTGTTTGAGGAATGAGGAATCCCTTCCTCACCACCTGGTAAGTAAGGATCAGTTCAAATGGTTCATGTTTCCTGGTGTGCCCATACCTCTCAAATTTTGGTCTGTTGGGAGGGCTGAATTACAGGGTTGGACAAATCCTGCCCAGAGGCTGCTGCAGGCTTTCATCTTTGCTCCTTTCCTCTGATGAATATCACTGAGGAAGAGATGCCTGAACTAGTCCTTTAAAACAAACATAAATGAGGGCTTGAATAGATGTGCAGCAGGATCAGGTTAAAGTGACTTGGCACTACAGCTGCTCCTTGTGAGCTTAAAATGACACAGATGGATGTGTGACAGTCACAGTCACACCTCAGGTGAGTCTGGCACTCAGGACTTCCTCCAGTGCAACCTCCTGAATCCTAAAGATCTATGTTTGCTTCATATTTACAAGGACATAGATGACAAAAGAGCAGATAACTGCAAAAGTCACACCTGGATGCTCCAGATGTTGCTCCAGCCCCTCTCACTCGTGGCTGTCCTTGCTTGCTGGGAGCTGTGTGTGCACAGTTGACTTCAGTTGATGTGTGGATGTTTTTTAGGGTTGCAGGACACTTCTCTGTCTCTCTGTCAGCCAGAAGTGCCCACCTGGGAGCTGACCTTTGCTTTCTTCTGCAGGCTAGGATTTAAAGAATGTGTACTGAGGATCTCTGTTTAACCTGTGGAGGGAGGAAATGTTTTTTGTTAGGGCTAAAAGCCCCTGAGGAGATGGTAACTCCTGCACTTGCTCATCCCTCCCAGGGCCCTTGCTCACTTGCAGGGGGTAAGTGCTCATCAGTGGATTTATGGCATCGTCTTTGCTTATCAAAGGAGGTGTCTGCAGAGGCCCCTGGATCTCCCTGCCCAGCCAGCTCCCATCTGTGCTGGCCTGTGGCTGTGTCCAGCTGTGTGTGTTTGCACAGCCACAGCTCTGGGAGAAGAATGATTTTATCTCCTTTTGATCCCCAGCGCTGCTGCTCTGCACAGCACCTGGCACCCAGGAGCACCAAGGGCTCTTCCTAGGGCTGGTGACAAACAGAGACAGGGTAGAATGGTTTTTAGGGTAGAATAAAGGAAAGTGGGTCCACAGTGCATCCCTTCAGCAGCATTAGGGGAATGCTCCATACCCTGCAGGATTAGACTAAAAACCCAGGCTTTAATAATTAGTGCCTCTTATAATTGAAGATCAGCCTCGAATGTGTCTGCCTGTTTGTACATAATGGAACTTAGATGGAAGTTGTCTATTGAGATGTAGTATGAAAATGACAGAAACATCCAGTGACAAAATACACCTAGGCAGTCTTGATTAGATTAAATCAAATGGTTACAGCATCTGGAGCCTTTAGCATATAGGGGGCATCCTAATGGCCCTGAAAGCTTCCCCAAATCCTATTAGATAGGCTAATCTCATTGGAGAATACATTCCAGGTCTACATAAACTGCATTGCTGTAATACTTTTTGTGGTTGCCTAATCCTTTAAAGGTGAACTGTCACAGACTAGCTCCGTGGAGTCCATTGTAATGCAGTGCCCCAGAAAAGTTCAGGAAAACAATGCAGTTAAAAAAGAAAAACTTAAAAAGCTGACCCAAAGTCTAAAATAACTCAGAAGCTGGCAGGGTGAAGTAGAGCTGCAAATCTGAGATGATAACTGCATTGCAAATGGATAAAAAGAAAAGGTATTTTCCTCATTATCGTGCTGTATTTTGTTTGTGCCACTTGGGAAGAATTGCTTCATGCATTCCTGTGGATCCTCCATGTCCCCTTTTCAGCTGACTCTTCCTGTCTCTGGAGTGGTGGTCAAATAGATGAGACCCTCCCATTTTGACCAGGGGTGCTGTAAGGAGCTGGGTCTTGGAGAAAGGGTGAATTTACCTCAGTGCCAGAGGCTCAGGTGAGCTCACTGCTCTGGGCCACGCTGCCTGCTTTGCTCAGGGATTGGTGTGTACTGCCTGTCCCAGGACATGCTGACTGAGCACTGGCTTTTTTGGGAAGCTTGTGCCCCCTGGGTGCAGAGGTGGAGCAGAGCCAGGTGCTGGACTCCTGGCAGCACTCAGTCCCTGTCAGATGGGAATTATCCTGGGAGCTCAGTGCTGTCATTCAGGCTTAGTGCTCAGCTGTGCAACAGGAAGCTGAGTTATTTCCCTGGGTGCTACTCCCTGCTCCCAGCTGGGCACTGCTGGGGGATGGACCCAGCCCTTGCAGGGCAGCTGCTGGGCTCTGAAGTGCTTCACCTGCTCCTCCCCATTCTTGCTCTGGCTGTACCACCTGCCCTTGTGACACAGCAGCCCTCTGGGGTGTGATGGGTAGATGGCAGCAGTGCCAGTCGCTGCTCCCTCCCTGTTCATCCCGGGGTGATGCACTGATCCTCACTCTGCTGCACCTCTGGGGACTTGCGAGTGACTGATGTGACCCTGTGGCACTGTTAATTTAGATTTGTACCCAGTTATCTCTACCCCATTGCCATCTCTCCCCCCCTTTCCAGCCCATGGAAGTAATGAGTCAGTGCCCACACCCTGCTGTAGAAAGGAGCCAGATTTTGGCATTATAAGGGATTAAAGCCTCAGCTCTGGTCCCTATTCTGCATTGTGTGAATGTCTCCTGTGGCTTTTAAAGAATTTCAGAGTATTCCAGCGAGACCATATTGCAGCCCCTCAATACCATAAGGGGACATGTAAGAAAGATGAGGAAACTTTTTAGTAGAACCTGTAGGACAGGGGAATTGGTTTTAAACTCAGAGGCTTGATTCAGATTAGATATAATGGAGACATTTTTACAGTGAAGGTGATAAAACACTGGCACAGGTTGTTCAGAGAGGTGGTGGATGCTCCATCCCTCTAAGGGTCAGGCTGGACAGGGCTCTGAGCAGCCTGATCTTGTTGAAGTGTCCCTGCCAATGGCAGGGGGACTGCACTGTGTGACCTTCAAGGTCCCTTCCAGCCCAAACCATTCTTTGATTCACTGGGTCTATATTCTGCCTCCTGCTACTTGGTTCCTGCAATAAGGCGCCCAAGTCAGAAAAAACGAGCCTGTTTCTCAGCTGCCTTCTGGCAGAGTGTGTCCAAACACGTGGTACTGTCTTCCCTTTGCTAGACCCGACTCCACATGCAACCAGCAGTGTATTAAATGTACATATGTGTATTGTGAGTGTATCTGCAACCTGGCTGCCTGCACTTAAATAACAATTAGATTTGCTCATTGACCATTTGGCACTTAGCAGTCTCATAATTAGTAACTGCAAACCAGTAGAGACAATGAAGGGAATCCCTAATTTTTATAATACTGCCCTGCTTTATGACTGTCTGCACAATCATAACCTCCTGCTTGTACAAAAAAAGCAAACACTTCAGTATTTTGACAGATGTTCTATATAAAAAAGAGATCAGCTTGTGTATTAATTTGCTGTTCCTTGTGTTGTCTTTTGGGGTTTTTTTTCATTGAATACATCCACGGTTGGTGTTATCTGCTTTGGATTAAATTGCTGCTACGTTTGCTTTTCCCTTTTTCTGTACAGTGCTGGAGGAGCTGCTCCCCCAGAATGGAGCAGGGCCCCAGTGTTGCCTCCACAGCAGCAAGGTTCCTCCAGGAATGGCAGCAGTTCACATATGGATGGGCAAGGGTCTCTTGTTCTTTCAAGTCTCCCACTGGTTTGGGGGGAGGTTTTGTAGCCACAGCAGTTGCTTACCAGCTACCAGGGTTTGAGAGGCCAGTGATTGATACCAAGCCAAAGGAAAACATGACAATTGTTTTCCAAGCAGACGTGGGGTTGCATTAAGGGAATGTGTTTTGGGTCAGTATCTTCTGGGGTGGGAGAAAAAAATCGCTGGTTTTGTGAAAATGAAAGGATTTGTAGGATGAGTTACCTGGGAAGAGGTAGGTGCATTGTTTGGCTGGGAGCTTCCTTGTGTTGGTGTTATCCTGGGAGAATGGTTGCCGTCTTTTCTTGCTCTTCTCAGATCCTTCTGCATTTGTCTGTTTGCTTGCTCCAGCATGGGGTTTGCCCAAGATTCAGTTCCAGCAGGAGGTGCCCAGAATATTCCAACATCAACTCCATCCTGGCTTCTGAGGAACCAGGCATGGGAAACACAGGGACACACTCCTTGTCTGGGTTTGAAAAGCCAGGTGTCTGCTAAGGAGGGCAGGAGCCTCCCTTGAAATGGAAAATGTAAACCCCCTCCCGCTGAATTATTATAATTTTGAAATTAAGGGGCTCTCAGGCAGATACGGGAAGAGGAATAACAGTTCTTTAGTAGGAAAAATAAAAATGGAGTAATATAAAACAGGGTGACGGAACACACACCCCATGCACATCTTGCATTTGCCTCCTAAGACAGTAGTGTAACCTGCAGTTCATTTGCTTGCTTGCTGAAGCTCTTCACTTTCTTGATCACTGTTCACTTTAGAATGGTTTAAAACCCCCTTTGGGACCTGTAGCTTGGATAGACTCATTGATTTGAAGCATGAAGTCTCCCTTGTTCCTTGGTAGTAGCTGGGACTGCAAGTGCTCCCCAGACATGGGGTTCATCTTTTGCACTTGTGTGTGCAAAGAATGGGAGCAGGAACATGAGCTGGTCTACCTAGGGCTCTTCTGTGGCTGGGGGTGAGAACCAGGCACATCTGGAGGGGTTTCGCTGAGTTTCCAGCTGTTTCTCTGCATTGAGTCTGGAGCCTCTGCTAATTCCAGTTCCTCATTTAATGAGGCCAATGCAAACAGAACTGCAGATCTCTAATTAATATTGGAGTGGGTTCTCTCTAACACATTTGCTGTTTTTTCCCCTCACCATTCCCTTTTGAAATAATTTATTTTCTCTGCTTAAAACATTCCTATATCGTTATTGCTCTCACAGTGGTGTACACTGCACTCGCTAAATCAAATTTATAATGCTGGAATTAATTTAGAAGGTTTCTTCCATTTTCTCTCCATGTACATTTAAAAAAGAGAAGTTCTTTAAATTAACCTGATGTAACTGGATTTGTTTTCACTTTATTAGCTTTGGAGAGGGTTCTCTTGAGGACCTCAGTGTCATTATATTATCTGAGGAGCAGATCTGCGTCAGTCTGGAAATTTTTAACAAGAGCAATGTTTTCCTATTTCAGAGTGAGTGAATACTTTACTGAAATCCAGGGGGCTGATGCTCTGCTGCATTACCAGTAAACATGAAGTGAAAAACAGCTGGCAGAGTAGAAAGGAGATGGAGAATACCAAGTGCTGGTGTGCCTGCTGATCTGCAGAAGGGCTCACACTCAGGTGTATTTTTGTGAGTGATTTTATCTGTCCAGAAGATTTTAGCTCTCAGCCAGCTCTGAAGCAATCTTTTTTTCAGTATTTATTGTTAGCCGGGTGTCTGATCTTCCCCCTGTACCACCTCCCACAGGTGTGGGAGCTCAGAGACTTTATCAGGATGTTTGATGCCTGGGAATAGCTGTCCCCTGTCCCCTGAAGCCTCTGACTGTGCAGCCCTTGTGCCCACAGCAGGCTCAGAGGGGCTGGGGCCAGGCAGGGGCTCTTTCCAAGGTGGCAGGAGCAGGTTGATAAATGCCACAGCTGGACTGTCAAACTCTCCATGCAGCAGGTGAGACAGACATGTGGTGGAGTGTCCTCCCCATTGGAGAAAGGCCCTGCTCCTTATTTCTGTTGTGTAAGGAAAACAGCCAAATAATACGAGCCCTGTCACAAAACTAATTTTCAACTATTTGATTATCCTGAACCATTTTGTTGCAGATAAATATTTCTGACCCTGGTCGGCACATTATTGCTTTGACCTCTCACCCCTGGCAAACCCCTGTCTGCATCCTCCCAGGCTGGATGGCTTGAAAACTATTATCAGTGACAAGTAAAAGACTGCAGAGAAATAAACAACGGGGACCTCTGAGCTTGCCCTTGTAAACTCCGGTCAGGCATCACCCGAAAAGCGCCCAGAACACAGACAGATCAATGCTCTGCACAGTCCTCTGCAGACACACTCACTGGCAGAGGGCTTTCACAAGCTATAATGCATGTTTTGATAATGTCTTAGCACTGCATTTTTTTTTAAAGTACTTCCTTTGTTTGTTAAGGTGCCTTTCAAGCCGAGTCAGTGCTGGCTTTCCATAAAGATTCTCTGGTGCTTCCATCATATACCTTGAAAGTGGTGTGCACAGAAGCAGTTCTGTCAATATATTTTTTTATGTATTATTCAGCTCCTGCTGTTTGTGTTTGCCAAGGAAGTTTGCATGCAATCTGCCAGGTTAGTTTCTTAAAAGCTTGGATGCTGAGTTTCAGTTTTCATCTAACTCTTCCTTGTATAGGAATGAGCTGTCAGGAGCAGTATATTTTTTTGTTCAGTACTGTGCAAGTCCTGGATGTCCAAATAGAAATGTGACAGGCAGAAAAACCAAGAATGTGCAATTTTTTCATTTAAAAGGAATTAGTAAGTTCTTGAGGTAGTTTTTGTTTAGCAGTGTTGGTGTCAAAGTAAAGTACTACATGCTTCTGCACTGTGCTAGCTGAAATTTAAATAAGGTCCTGTTTTTTATCAGCCATCACTTGGGAATTGAGATGAGCCTGAGGGCTTTTGTAGGGGATCTTCTGTTTCAGTGAATTAGCACCATGAAGGCAACGGCACTGGGGTGAGAGGATTATGGTTGCAATGAACACCCAGAACTAATCTGCTTCCATGATTCGCTGGGTACAGTTGGGAAGAAAGCTAATCCAGAGGGAAGCATTTTACTTTCCCCCCCATGTGTACTGGGGATCATTGTCCTGAATGACCCCACTTTCCTCTTACATTGGTGTGTCAGAAAGTCCGTGGTGCTGCTGTGTTACCTTTGGCGTGTTCCTAATCCCATTGTCATGAGGGTCCTGGTGAAGTGTCACACTCGCTTTGCCTGTTTCTTGCTGCTACTTAATGAAATCCCAAGAGTAAAGTTAAATTTGGGTTTACAGCATTCATCTCTAGAAGGCATTTTTACTTCTGTGGTGTAGCACTGCTCTTCTGGTTATTTGGGTTAAAATCCTAATGATACCTTTGCTGACAGCTGTTTTTCACCACTTGTGAAATATCAGGGATGGGTGTAATGGCTTTTTGGTGGAGAGGGATGTGTAATGGGCAGGAACAACAGGAGAACTTGGGTTTAGTTTCTCTTCTGGCAGGGCACTTGGTCTTGTGCAGTCATGTAAAGAACAGCTGAATCTGGCCTCCATCCTCACTCCTGAGGTTTCTTGTGGCAAAGCACTCTGAAGATCTCTAGACAAGGTGTGTTAAAGACAGCCCGTGGTGCAGGGAGGGGAATTTAGACCCAGAAATGTGATCCCTTGCTTTCTCTGCCCTGCTCTGTAAAACAAAGGACCCTTCCCTGCATCACTAGTAGGTCCTGATGAAAGATGCTTTTAAGATTTAGGTGTTTAAAGAGTCTGGTGAGATGGAAAATACCCAGAACTAGAAATCTGCTCTGAGGGCATAGTGCTGACTGACAGACCCTGGAGCCCAGGCTGAGAGTTTGCTCCTCTTCCTTGCAGACAGTCTCTGCTCTAGCTCATGTACTGATAGAGATGCTCATGCACATGGGCTGGGCCAGAGACCAGAGACACAAGATAGAGCCTGATGCAAGGGTTACTTCAGAGGTGGCATTTCCTTCCCTTTGTTTCAGAATTCTTTGAAATCCTGGTTTGAAGCATCAATCTCAAGCTAGGCTGAGCAAACCTACATTTTCTTTCTACGTTTCCCTTTCTCTCCATTTGACTCTTTTACTGGCATTGCTTACAGTCCTGGTGTGCTTTCCAGGAGCTGCCATTAGTCATGTTCCCCAGAGTCCCTGTTCCCCTCCTGGCTGTGATGCATGCCATTGCCATAAGTTTTCAGTTTATTTAAAACCCTGCTGCAGCAGCTTTCCCCCCTGCATCCCTTTCAGAACTAAAAGCACTAGGCTATTCATTATTTTCAATAAATAAGCAGTCATTTTGTTAATCCATCTTAAAAAGTATGATCACCCACAGGTGGAGTGCTTTTTTATTACTGTTATTTGATTCCTCCTCATAGATCATTCTGCAGAGCTCCATCTCTCAGTCCCGTTTCCCGGCTGCCGCGGGGGAGGCAGGAGGTGCCTGGCGTGGGCAGCACTGCTCCCGGGCTTTGGGGTGCTCTCACAGGGACAGGGCTCACTGCTCTTCAAGGTGGGCAAGTTCCTCTCCACCTTCTCGGCCTCCCATGGTGGCAGGATCTTGCTGCTTGCCTTGCCTGTCAGGACTCTCTGTTGGCAGTCAGATCCCTGAGCCAGGTTTCTTAAAAAACATTGCAGCAGTTGTACAAGGCAGGAGGAAACAATAACCTGGAGGTTCTGCCTAGTTACTTGTCTAGGCCAGCTTCTGATAGGTATTGCTGTCCTGGTGTTGGATTGAGCAAGGAGGGCTTGATTCTGTGCCATTGATCCTAATGTCATTGATACAAATGCAGCATTTATTCTGGAATAAATTCTGCTTCTGCTTGAATTACAGCACGAGTAGTGAGATAAAGATCGAGGCTCTTGCCGTGGTGTAATTTTAAATGGGAAAGCAGAGGATGAATTTTTAGAAATGCTTGTTCCTAGCAGAAGTTTGCACTTGGTGAATTATGCTCTTCATTTCAGAGAAAAGCAAAATAAAATCCCTGACATGAAAATCCTGTCTGTACTTTAAAAAAAGCACATGGATGTGTACACACAAACTATTGTTTAAAAAATAATAAACCTACAAAAAGCAGTTATTTAAGCTGCAGGTAACAGTTATTTGGCAGTGTCTGGGTTTTGTTTGGCTCACATTGTAAAAAGCCCCCAGCTGTGATGTTTTCCTCCCTGTGCTTGCAGTGGGGCCTCCTCCAGTTTGCTGGTGTGGGGCTGCTGGGATGGGTTTGGCTCCAGGCAGGGATGGGAGAGACACCAGAGAGCAGGGAAGGATGTGAAACATGTTTAAAGCTCCAGGTTGGAAGGCTTGGAGAGATGAACATGGAGGTTGAAGACAGTATTTGAATGGAGCAAGAGTAAGGTGGGGGAGCAGAAGGATGGGAAGGCAAATCCCATCCCAAGTGGCACCGTGGACCAGTGGAGGTGTCCAGGGGTAAGACAGACCTCCAGAGATGGGCTGGGGACTGGGGGCTGATTCACACTGGCACTGCTGTGGTTTGCATCCCGTGGAGGCAGAAGGAATAGAAAAGGCATTTCTGTTTTTGTTTTAAATTAGTTTGCCTTTTTTTTGAGTTTGGGAGCCCTGAGCTGGTTCTGTGGAGATGGCATTGCTGAGTGCATGTGTGCTGAGCATATGTGAGAAGGGAATTGAATTGCTTGGAGAGAAGTTTGTCAGATCTAGGTACAGCAAAGAGATGAGAAAAGACAGACGTTTTGGGACTGTTTCTGCTAATTTTATGTGGAAGAGTAAAATGCATTGAATTATGCTGGGAGAGGGGACGTGATACGTGAGGCACTGAGGTGGTGCCTCTTTGCATGGTAAAGAACAGATTATTACAGCAAGGGCAGAAATGGGAGCAGATGGTGAGATTTTTGTTGGGGGAATGTAGTTATTGGTTCTTTAAGTTTGTTTTTAAGAGGTGACTAAAGAAGGCAAGACCACTAGTAGAGAAAAAACTGAGAAACAACCTTGCCAACAGACAAAGCATTGCAGACATTGTAACATTTCCACTGTTTCCTCAAACAGCAAACCCAGAAGGTCAGACTGCAGGTTGAGTGTCCCTTCTCCCTGACCCTTGTGCCATTGCTGCCTTTGCTGGGGTGCATCTCTTTGCAGAGGGGAGCTCTCCTGGCTAACCCTGCTCCGAGGTAGGGGGTGCAGGAGGTGTGACACAGGCTGCTGTCACTGCCAGGCACTGCTGGTGCTCACCTGCAGCTGTTTTGTTTTCTTGTTGAAGCCCTCAATCCATGATGGTGAGTACTTCCCGGCAGGGACCCTCCAAGAGAGGGAGGCAGCCCCAACTAACATGAGGAGATGAAGGACTTGTGTCAGCTCAAGCAGCGAGGATTTGCTGGGCAGCATCATTTATTTTGCCAGGCTGGTAACATTATCTTGCATTTGTCACAGCTCCTTCTAGAACTCTGATCTTTTTGTCTGTATTTAAAGATCGTTCTATTCTCTGTTTAACAACAGGAGGCTTTAGGTTTAAGTGGCACAATGGTGTATGTAATTTATATATACAAAAAAGATAAATTGCTGCTTCTCGAGACACAAAATGCAAGCATTGCATTGTTGGCTGAATTAACTTTTGTGCTATGTCAGGCGTGGAAGGTATTGTTAGAGATATGATTTTAGTATATAGCAGTACTAAATATTTTATCTTGTTGGCAAGCAGTGTTGTTGCAGAAGGTTTAAACTTCAAAGTGAGCTTTGCTAAAATGCCTTTAAAATAAAAGAAAAAAAAAGGTGGAGAGGGAGATGTAAGAGTGACTTGATTTGTGCTGGAATGATTTCACAGAAGGATTGTTATCCACTGAGACACAAGGCTTCTATTTGACCTCCTGCTGACTTCCGTAAACAGTGTTTGTAGGATGTTTAAACACTTTAAAAAAAAAAAAAAAAAGGCAAAGGGAAAAAAAAAGAAAAAAAGCAAAGCTGCTCTGCTGGTTTCACATCTCTTTTTTTCTAAGTGACACACAGAGAAGGTGTTTAGCACTTACAAAGGGCTTGTTGGCAAGCTCTCAGTTCTAGGGACGCAGAGGCGACCCAGGCGCTCTATTCTAATTTCATTTTGGTGCTGGGTCTCCCTTTCTGCTCAGACTCTGCACAGAATCAGCCCGTCCTGGTGTCCCCACCAGGAACATCAGCCCCATGGTGCTGGGCAGGATGTGCACAGGAGGTGCTGCTTTGTGACAGCTTCACCTCCTGGGGTTCTGTGGTACCTGCTGGGGCATCACCTCAGCAGGAGCCCCAGCCCCACTGCCTGCTGCACCAGGAGCTGCTACACCATGGGCTCCAGCAGGCTGCATGTGATTCCTGAGCTATTTTGGGACCTTTCTGGCAGAAAAGTGCAATATCATCGTTGAAGACACTGCTGCGGGATAAGCTGTGACTGAGATCTGAGCTGGCAAACTGTGCAGAGAGCTCGCAGGCGTGGGGGTCTGCACTGGGCTGCAGGCACAGGGAGGCTCAGCCCCTCCTGTCATGCTGCAGGAGGGGTTAAACCAGGCTGACAAATTCATGGACTCTGAGCCCTGGTCTAGGGCCAGCTCCGTGCTGCCCTGCCACAGTACCCTGGGCTCTCAGAGGGGAGCATCTCACACACCACTTCCCAAATTTTGCTCAGTAGCAGTGAGGAAGCTCATTGTAAGGCAGTTATTCATGTACCTGAAGCTGTTCCCATTTGTTTCACCTCCTTCTTGTCTTTTCCTTTTGTTCCCTACACTCCATCCTCCTCTTGTGTTGCTGTGCTGAGCTGGCCTTTTTAATGAGAGGCTGGAAATTTAACGTGAACTGAGGCTCCATCTTCTACACTGGAGGTGTCCCAGGTCTTTCTGCTTCAGGTCATCTGCAACTAAATGCTGCTGGACAGGTGTGGGATGGGTGTGGAGCACAGGCTGTGTGCCCACATTTCCTTCCTGCAGTGCTCAGAGCACCTTTCCTGAGTGAGGAGCAGTGTGACTCAGGAATTGCAGATCAAGGTGAGCCCAAGGGTGGCCCATAAACCAATTACCAGGTTAAGCACATAATGCCAGCGGTTGGTGCCAGATTTATTGCCACTTTTGTAGTTCTGAAGCACTCGAGAAAGGAAACTTTCCCCTTTATCACCTTGAGGGTACAACAAGGCTCGTGGTGGTCAGGGGGTGGTTGGTGGTGCTCACCTCTCCTGCCCTCCTGTCTTTGATGCACTTTTCAGGACATGCACACACGATTCCCTTCCTCCTGCCTGTCCTGATGTGACTGAATTTGGCACACTGGTACCCTGGGAACAGAGCTAGTTTTTAAGCTCTAACAGGCTCCCTGTTGTCACCATTTGGGACATCTCAGCAGCAGAAATAGGAAGTGACCTTGGGCAGGGAAGAAGGAAACTCTGCACAGTTTAAGCTGTGCCTCCTGCTGTGTCACTGTGCTTTTAAGGGGATGTGTCTAGAGCTCTAGAGCTGGTGCAGACCCCAGTGGTATTTATGGAAGGACCCTCACTGGCTGCTCAGGGGCACTTGGGGCCCTCTGAAGGCACTGCAGAGGGGTGCTGCTCGTGTGTTGGGTATAGAATCTCCACAGAGGCTGCTTCCCATGGCTGTCACACATCATGTATGATCTCAGAGTGACATGAGTTGTGTTATCTGGATTTTAGGTAAAGAAGAACCCATTTTTCATTTTTGGCACGTCCCTGGGACAGAGATCAGGCTCTTCACAGGGTGGTTAGACCTGCAGGCAGAGCACTTCAGCTCTTCAGGACCTTTGCCCATGGCTTTTACATGGCAAGGTTGAGTGGTTGCATCCAGCAGTGATGGTCTGGGGTGTTACTGGAAGTAACATGGCTGTTACTTATCTCCAAACATAAGTGCTAAAAGGTAAAAAAAATTGGCATAGATTAAATATTCAACAAAGAGGCTGAGCTCTGCTTGCTTTGGCAAACAAGTACATCCCCAAATGGATCAAACAAGTTGTAATGCAGAACAAATTGGAATAGTAGAGGATTTGTCTCAGATGCTTAAAATCATATTTTATCCCTGCCTTTATATTACCATCTATTCAAGCAAAAAATATATTTTGAAATACTGGTGAAAAAAAAGCTGAGTGTGTGTTGTTTTTTCTTTCCTGCTGTGGCATAGTCTTATATTTTAGTACTGTGCTCTTTTCCAACCTTGGAACAACCTAAAAGATAGCTGGCTAATGTGCTGTACTCAATTGCTGTCTCTTTTTCCCCCAAAGGTTTGCAAAAATTATTTTAAATTAAGCAGGGTACAAAGTTCTTCTAATTTCTAGCACAGAGAATTCATTTTCAATTCCTCTATCAAAGCAAAATGACAAATACAAAATGCAAGTGAAACCAGATGGACTAACTATATTAGGAGCGCTGCATGCATATTTTGTGTCACTTATTAGCATTCATTAAGTCAAACACGGGGAGAAATAAGCTTTGCCTACATGTATTAAACCAATAAGGCTGGCAAGGATCCAAGCCTGCTCTCGTGGATTAATTGTTTTATAACTGCTTTAATTAAAATTGTTCAGTATATGATTAACCTAAAAGTTTTAATTTCCACAAAATTGTTGAACAAATGAGACATTAATATTTTACATTAACCGTGGAGAGTGTGCTGTGGTTCTCTGAGTAGCTCACTGTAAACTTGAGGCAAGTGGCCTTGTGGGGGGGTGGCCCCAGGTGCCCCCATTTGGGTGAGGGGTTCCTCATTGGGCAGCACGTTCCAGAAGGTTCCACACCTCTCTCCATTGTGAGGCAACACAGCACACTCCTGGTGCTCTGCTTTCACGGAGGGCCAGTGTTGTGGGTTGTCCCCCAGGAGGGTGGCAGGAGGGGTGGCTTTGTCCTGGGGGTGCCTCTCCTGCCTGGGCTGTGCCAGGGAAGCACATGGGCTTTACAAGGCCAGGTCTGGCACAGCCTGAGCTGGCCCTGTAGCAGGGCTGGACACAGTGAGGAGGTGACGGACAGAGTGAAGAGGTGACAGACACAGAGAAGGAGTTGTGGCTGCACCGCGGCTGCAGCCAGGAGGTACCAAAGGCATGGGCACACTTACTGTGGTGGTCACCCACTGTGCTCACCCACCCCCTGTTATCAAGGTCTCCTGTACTCTCTTCCTTCTTTTCTAACTAAGGATGCTGCCTGCTGTTGTAGACTGATAATTATTAGGTTTTGCCACTATTTAATCATCCAGTTTTTCTTACAGGCTGCCTGAGATTTTGTTGCAAAATGGGCATCAAATGCCACAAGCACAATGAAGGTTTGGGACCAGCTGCTTTGGGCACCCCCTAAAGCTGTGCCATGCTTGTCTCCTCAGTGCTCGCCCCACAATGGCTCTTCTGCACAGCTAGAAGCTGTTAAATCTCCAAAGTGCCAGACTCCAGAGGGAATGGAACAGTTGGAGCTGTTTGATCTAGGCAGAAGAAAAGCTGATTACCTGTGCTGGAGCCTGATGGGGGTCAGGTCACCTCTAACAAGGAAACCTATTTGGAAATACAAAATGTCAGGAACTGTGGTTTTCCCTGTCTTATCAGGAAATCTGAACTTTCCATGTTTACATTTTGCCATGCCTTTCTGGGGTGTTATATTAGCAGAGAAGTGGGGCAAGGGGTGCAAGGAGCCATGTCTTGCAGGGTTGGGATATGCTGGGGAGTTCTGCAGCTCGCTCTGCCCAGGCCTGACCTCCTGCTGTCTGATGGGGCACCACAGCTTCAGAGTGTGGATGTCATCACGTCCTTATAGTTTGCCTGTTCTGCTGGAAGTATTTTGACACGTGATATTGCAGGCAGACGTGTGCTGGCTGAAATGACTGCAGAGCTGGGCTGCACCTCGGTGTCCTCCTTCCAAAAAAACAACCAAGTCATCATCTAAACTCACAGCCCTGTTTGAGTCATCACAAAAGTGTCATTTAAGTGGGACTGAGAGTTCATCTCTAAATTTCACTTCTTAGGGATCTGTGTTTGGGGTGGCTGGTATTGCCAGTGTGGGAAATGTGGTGTCAGGCCCCCAGTGTGTGGGATTTCTGTGGGGAAAGAGGCTCCTTGCCTGATATGGGATAGCTCCTTGGGTTCTTAGGAAAATAATCTTTATGTTGATGGCCTCCATGGTCACACAGTATGCCAAAAAATAGACTTAAGTGAAGTTCTGGCTGTGCAAGGTCCAAAACCTCAGCTGAGTTTGCTAGAAACATTGTGCATTGCCAGGAAATCTCCTGCTGTTCGGTCCTCTTGGAAGTACTTCTGTTCAAATGCACTTACCTCCAGTTCAACATTATTATTTGGCCTTTCAATGTGCCATAAAGTATTTTGCTTTCTGATTCTCATTGAGCATCTTTGTGCTTTCCAGCATGGAGCTTGAGGAGTGTCTGCCATCGCTTTGGAACGTGGGAATTTCTCCTGGTGGGAGGGTGGCTGCAGAGGGCTATGTCTGTTTGCCTTCATTACCTGCTCCTGGCATTGCTATTAAAACTTCATGTGGCTTAGAGTCACCAAGATTTGTGGTACTTTGAGCAGCTGACCACGGTGTGCTGGGTTCCAGAGAGGGCAAGGAAATCCTCCTAGTGTTGGCAATGAGTTTATAAATGCTCCTTTTGTGTAGATGAGGTGGAGTCGGGGCAGAGTCATTGGTGTTCATTTGTGTTTCAGTTTTAGGGTATTTGGTTAAGCTGGCAACGTTGAGGAAAGGAAAATGGAGGGATTTTCAATAAAGCCTGTAAGGGTTATCTAACTCAAATGGAGATGGATTTTGATTCCTGTAACTTCCTGGAAAAACATAAGGAAGGTGTGTACACACACACAAACGTGTTATGTGCTGCTCTATGTAAATACAGCAGTTTCTTTTTCTGTCACATCTGATGGGAGATCTTTTGTAGCTGAATCATGTAATACAGAATTATAAAGATAATGAGCAGAGGTTTTCCATGGCAGTGCCAGGAGCTGTCTGTTGTTCCCTGCTGCTGAAGGCACCAGGCATTGCTGAAACCAGACCACAGCTCTGGCTTGCTAAAGCCTGAGTTTAGTGCCTGTGGGCCCTGGATCAATCTGGTAAAAGTCAATCAGAGAAGCTAGCTCTGAGGTATTTGTATGTGAAAATGTTGCAGTAATCGACCTTCAGGGTGCTCATGGGGGATTTGAGGGGGATTTGAGGACGTTTGCCAGCCCCACACAAGTCCAGCTCTGCTTTCCTGCCCTGTCTCTGGGGGAGATGAGGATGCAAATCCCGGTGTCCTAGCTCCTAAATCCCTTTGTAAGGCTGCTGTGGAACACTGTTCTCTGGACTCTCCACCTGTTTTAGGCTGTGGGAAAGGCCAGGGGGCCCCTCAGGCTGTGAGTGCTGTACCAGTGATGCCAGCCTTGGGATCCAGACGGAGCTTCTCTGCATTTGAAAGATGAACATCACTTCCCTGTAGTCTCACCGTGTCACAGAAGGAGCCAAAGCAAAAACCTGTAGATGCAGTTAGTGCTGATTCCAGTCAGGGTGAGCTATGGATGCAGCAGTATTTCTATAGGGGCTGAAGCCAGGTGTGAAGCCATGGTGGGAGATCCTGGACAATCACTGGGAATGCAGCATTAGCCATGGATGAGGCAGGTGGCCCCAGCGAGTTGTCAGGGGCTGTCCCCTCAAGGAACAGCTCATGTCTCGGGTCCTGCACTGTGTTAGCTGTGAGTGCAAATGAGTGCTGCTCTGCTGTCCAGAGAGGAGGATCAAAGTGCTAATTCCTTCTGCCAGAGCCAGTTTCTCTGGGGGACATCCATTGGCATTCCTTTGGCTGCTCATTTGGATCCTAGTTAGGGTTGAAGGGATTTGCTCTGCTCTCAAGGCTAAAAGGCATTGAGACATTTCCTTTGCAAAGCTGTTGCCCAGCTGGCAGAGCTGCCCCAGGGGGACTCCCTTGTCTGTGGGTCAGTGACTGCAGCAGGTGAATTGGGGGTTTGTGTTCTCCTGCTCCTCTGGTGATGAGAAAAGAGTGAGGCAAGGCTGCTAAAGCTGTGTTTGTGATGCCTGGAGATGCACTCTGCCGTGGTCAGAGTGGCCATCCCTGCCTGTGCAGAACAGTGGAATGCTGCCAGGCTCCCTCCCTCCCTCCCCCACTGCCACTTCCCCCTGCAGGATCTGTCCAACAGCTCCCAGCACACTCGAGGATTTGTGGAATCCTTGAGATGATGAAAAGCAAATAACAAGAGTATCAGAGCATTGTGTTCTATACAGCAAGAGATGTTTAAGTGCCTGTGTGGAGATTCTCAGCTCGCTTTTCATGTACAAGGGAAAGGCCTCTGCTGCTTTCCTGTTATTGCCCTTTCCCTTCTGTTGCTGTAAGGAGAGGTAACTGCAGTCTGTGTGGGGAGGAAGATGCAAACCCAGTGCATTTTTGTGGTTTTTGGTTTTAAAAGCATCTTTTCAGATTTGAGACCAATGCTTCTCATTGATGCACAACTTAACCTCTGCTGCTGCCATCTGAGATGACAGTATGTGTGTGCTGAGAGAACTGAGTGGAGTGTCCAGGCTGTACTCCAGGGTATCGTGTGGGGGTTTAACAGCACAGCCTTCCTGATGGGAATGGCTGTGCAGGTGTGCAGGGACTGAAAACAACTGCGCTGGAGAGCTCTATTTTATATATATATATGTAGGTAGGTAGGAAATGCTTTTGTAGTGGTTTTGTTTTGCCAATTTCAGATTTCCCCACTTTTGAGATTTCCCAACCAATATACTGATGAGTGGGGTGGGTTTCAGTGCTGGCCAGTCACCAATGCACTCACCTCCTGCTTTGAGATGGGGAGATAGGATTAGGACAAAGGCAAAGCTTTGCATCACTTCCCTAAATGTCTCTCATGCAAAACCATGGCTGTGTTGCATGAAGCTTTCCCAGGCATGTCCCATGGCACAGCCTTTGTGTGAGGGTACTGGAAGGCGAACAGGGCGAGTTTGGTGTAAATGCACTTCTGCCTCTGTGACTGATCTGCCCTGGCAGCAGAGCCCAGCAGAGCAGGGTCACAGGGGGCAGGAGGTGACCTGGTGAGCTGCACAGGTCAGGCCACCCTCAGGAGTCCTTTGGAAAATACACTCAAGCAATCCCCCTGGTGCCTCAGGTTTTAACTTTTATATTTTTCAGATTCTGTTCTGCTTTAGTGTGTGGGTCTGGCCTTCCTATTAGGGCATGGTGAGCTCTCTGCACGGAGCAGGGACAAAACAATTCCTTCTCTAGCTGGGGACCAAGGACAAATGATCCAAATATCAGGCCCAAGAGCACAAACAGTGTGGAATGAAGAGAGAAAAACGAGAAGGGTGGGACTTCATGGGCTAAAGCTAGAATTGGACAATTAACTCCAATATGCAAATGGAGGCGAACTTATAAAAGTGAGAGACCCCGTGACCTGTTGTCTATTTTGTGGCCATTTTGGGTTGTGCTGCCCAACGTGGTTCTATTTGAGGCCTCTTATTAAATCCCTGCTTTATTCTTTAACTCCATCTAGTCTCTGGTCTAGGTCAGCCTTCACAAAGCTCATCTCAGAAAGGAAAACTTAAAAGACATTCCAGCTTTCCTCCTCCTGAGCATGAGTCTAACTTTGCATGTGTTTCTACTCCTCTCCTGGATTTACTGGGAAGTCCATGTGGAATGATGAACATGCCAGTTAATTGGGAATTCTCCTTCCCAATGGCCATGGTTTGTGCTTCTTTTTTAATGTAGTACAGCCAGCTAATTCATTGGTAGCCTTCACTTCAAGATTGTTGACATTATCCTCTGACAATATATAATGTGTGGTTAATCCTATTTCCTGCAATCAATATGGTAATAGTAATTAAGTATCTGAATTATGAAATACTTATGTTGTTTATTTTCGAAATCACACAAACTTCCTGCAATTAGATACATAAAGCTAAATTATTTAATATCAGAAACTGAATCCAAGTCATCTGCACACTAAAAAGCCTTGTTCCTATCAATATTGGGTTTATAATCATTGTATTTTTGTGAGTTTTCATGAATTGTTATATTTCCCAGTGATTTTTCAAGTAGTCTTTTAACATCAAGAATTTAGAAATATGATGGGCCAGCTCTTCCAGTTGTGGAATTAGAATTCAGACCAGCCCATACACGTCAGATCTTTGGTCAGTGGGCATGTTTTTTGTGGCAAATGAGAGGTTTTCTGTCTCTGTATCCTGCAGGCTTCATCCTCTTCCGTGGGCTGGGAGCTGATGCCTGCCCCTGCAGCCTCCTGCTCCCTAAGGCTGCTGCAGCCATGAACCCCTGGTGGGCTCAGCAGAGGGCTGGGGACAGATCCAGCATGTGAAAGCAGAGCTCACTCCAGCCTGGAGCAGGTGTTGTGGCTCTGGAAGTGCTGCTCTGCAGTCCCTGGAGCTCTGGGCAGCCGCAGGGTGCTCTTCCCTGATCCCCACTCAGGGAAGGCACGGGAGATTCAGGTGTTTCAGCATTGCCCTTCCTGTGAGCAGCACATCTGCTGACCTCACTTGGCCTGCAGATTATCAGAAGAAGGGAGTAGCTGGGACTCCTCTCTGACCTGTCCCCACATGGGTACATCCATTCAGAGCCCTCTTCCCAGGGATGCAGAGCATGCTGCATTTTCCACCCTGGTGGTGCTTTTCGTTCTTGAGTTCTTGCTTATCTTTATTCAGCCCAAGCTCTGTTATTCAGTTCATTTTGTCCCTGACAGGTTTTCATTTCCTTTATAAATATATAGCATTTTCATTGGCCTCTTGGCTGTGAAAAGGATTTAATACATTGCTTTCTCCACACTTGCTTTTTTTTTTTTGTTATTATCAAAGGCTATTCTTTCTTTTCCCAGTCCCTTGAATAATCACTGGAGACAGTAAGGGAGTCTTTCTACATAGCTGCACGCTTGCAATACATGGTAATAAATATTAAGCTCCTTATGAATTGTAGCAACTTGTGTTTTGATTTAAGTTTTAGCAATTGGAGATGGCTTTTGACTTGTAGACAGAATGTTATGTGGTGAATTTCCAAAGATCTGCCTACTGAATACACATCTGCTTGTACATACAGGCATTTATGCACTGCTCCTCACTTTGCAATGCAAATGTGTGATCTGCAAGTCCAATATGGGTTCTTCTGTGTGCAGGAAGTGTGAGGCAGGATCTGAGCTCGGGCTCTGAATTCCAGTCCCGTTCTTGCCCTTATTTCTGTGACCAGAGGCAAAAGTTGTTTAACGTCCTCTGTACCTCAGCGTAATGCTCTGCAAAATGGAGGTGACAATGCCAGTGGTGCCATGCTGTGCTGTAAGGAGCTGAAGAGAGAGGCTGCAAGCACTCCTGACACTCTGGGCAGTGCCTGTCCTTATGGAAATGTGTCACCTTTCCTTCCAGGTGAGCTATCCCCCGAGCCAGCATGGGAAAGAGAGATGTGGGCATTCATTCCAAACCTTTTCATTTCCAAAAGGATTCTGGCTTGGGTTCAGCCCCAGATACAAACCTTGTGATAACCAACAGGGCACTGAAAGCCATCAGGAGAGGTTTCTATCACTTTGGAAAGCTGGAATGGAAATACAGAACACTGAACAAATACATAAGTGCCTGGTGTGATGCTGGCAGCCTGGTGCTGCCTCAGCTTCCCAGGAAACCCCACTGTCCCAGCCAAGGGACCTGCCAGAAAGGAGTAAAGAGAGAAGCAGCAGGCAAATATAATTCAACCTTTCATTGGTTTTAATATTTGGACTTGAACTTGATAGAAAAGGAAGGGATTTCTCTTTGCATGTGCTGTGATTTATATTTTCAGGTGAACTGCATCTCTGTTATACTAGAAGATAAATGTACTTTATATTTGGCTGCTGTTATGTATTACTTTTCTCTCTCTAGCTCATGTAGAAGAAACTTCAATGTGCCTGAGCTGGGAGCTGTCTTTCCTGAGGGATTTGTGGCATGGACCCATGTGTCCCAGAAGTCCCACAGTCATTATTGTATTTCCATTTTCTTGCAATGTTCAGCATTTTTTCATGTCACCTTCCTTGGAGTGTTCCTCTTACTATTTTCTCTGCTGGTTTAAACAGTCCACAACATCTGTTCCTAATTTTATGAAAGTATGAAATTCCATTCCTGGGTCTGTTTGAAGCACAGGAATCAAATACACATACACACACACATCCCCTATGGAACAAAGCATCTTTTTGCCATTAAAATATATTATGCCTAAATATATACTTGGGGAAAAAATTCAGTATCACATTTATATTGTGAACTGGAGAGTAAATAGAGGTGTGTCACCCAGCCCAGTCTCTAGAAAGGTTTGCCTGGATTTAATTGGGAGCCATGTCCCATGAGTGTGGGAGGTGGTGTTGGGCAGTGGTGGTGTAAGCAGGCAGGTGAGTGCCAGGGGTTTAACAGATGTGTAGATGTGGCACTGGGGACATGGGTTAGTGGTGGCCTTGGCAGTGCTGGGAAATGGTTGGACTGGGTGTTGTCAAAGGGCTTTTCCAGCCTAAGTGTCTCTGTGTCTCTGTGGTGGCACAGACAGAGGCACTGCCAGCCTGTGAGGCTGTGCTCTGGGCTGGAGCAGTGTCCCTGTGGGTAATTAATGCTCTTGGCTGGCATTTCTGTGTGAGGATGGTGTGGCTGTGGGAGCTCTCAGGGCTTACAGAAATGGATCAGAATGGCCTCACAGAGAGCCAGCACTGTCTCTGAACATTGAGGATGTGAGCGTAGAGGAGTGATGGTGAGTAAGAAGCTGGTGGAGAAGAGAGCTTGGCTTACGCGATGAGGAGGGCGAGTTGAAAATGATTTTTGCAGTCTGCCTACTACTCCAGCAGAACCTGGATCTGTTGCAGGATCTGAACGTGGACAGCAGGAGAGCAGATGTCTGAACAGGGTCTGAGCACAGCTGTGACTCATGGCTGAATGACTTGGGATGATAGATGGTCACTGCTCAAAGGGTAACTAGCTGGTGCAGCCGGGGACCTTCTCTGGGTCAGTTATGTCCAAGGAGGCCTGGAAAATACCAAGCTGCCCTTTCAAAGCATCTTTAGATGCTTGGCTGTTTCTCTCACTTGATCTGTGCTGAGAGCAGAACCAGTGCAGGAGGGTTTGATTTCCTTTGAGGTGCCAGCTTTGGTACTTTGCTCTCACAGTGACTTTGGCTGGCTTCAGATCAGCCCTTCTCTGAACGTGGGAAGGTTTCATATGGAATGAGAATGAGCTGCAGTCATATCACAGTGTGGGCTGCATGAATTGCATTTCCCTCTCTGCTGCTGTTCAGCCAGGACTGGTGGCACCAAACCACCTGTGCAATGATGGGAAGCGTGTGCATGGCCTGAGAGGTGGATCTGCTGCCTGAGCTGCCTTCACCCTTGTGCTGTTTGAAAAGGAGCAGCTCAGTCCACACTGGGTTTACTGGAAGATTGGGCTTGAAGATTAAAACTTTGAACTTTCCTTGTGTTCCTGCCATTATATTTCAGACCCATCACCCAGCTGAGAATGGGACTCTGAAACGGGAGGAACACAATTCTTACAGGCAAATGATTCTCAGTCCCTTCTCCTTGGAGTTTTGTCTGAGATTTCCATGTAGCATCCCATCTCAGGACTGCCTGAACATCAGCAGATGTTTTAACTTTTATATGATGAGATTTTTTTATATTATGAGATTTTTCATCTGGTGATCTCAATTAATTAAGCCTTGTAGTACTACTTTGAGTTATCTGAAAGCTGGATGGATACCCTCGCTGCTCTTGCTCCCACGTGATGTTAAACTGCTGAAGCAGTAGGTAACTGACTGAAACCAGATTAAAGCTCTACTATTCACATAGATGTTAATCATGAGCAGGGATTCTTTGCACACTGCAAAACTCCACATATCTCGCTGGGCTTTGAAGGAAGAGCAAAGCTAAAAATAAAGGGTATGAGTGATTACCATGTCCTCCTTCAGGGAGTACGTTAGCTGTGTTATTGAAGAACTGGAATGAGCACTGGAGATGTTCATAGAGAACTCATCTTGGTTTTCAGCACTCTGTCCCTGAGCATGGAGTTTGGATGGGGGTGTCTCTTATGTAAATGCAGATCTTGGGTCAGAAACTGATCTTGCTAAATAGGCTAGAAAAAGCGGTAGCTTCAAAAACTGAAATAATTGGGTATTTATAGCCCAGCCTGCAGTGTGCTGGTGCTCTTGGTTTGCTTATGTAGTGCCTCTGTGCATCTGATTATGGTGCAGCACATGAGTGGTACAACTGGTTTCTTTAGGAATATTGCTTGGGCAGAAGGCATTCCTGGAGCCTGCGTCATCTTTAGGAATGGTGCCCCGCCAAACAGATTTGCTATAATAGGATGCACTGGAGAGAACATAAACACAAGAAAATAATGTCAGGAAATACTCTCACTTAGAAAAAATACTCAGACACGTCATTTATGTCATAGTTTTCCTGTGAGAAGTCTGCCTAGTAATAAAACCTTTAGAAGTGCCCCAAATCAGAGGCCAAAAGCAACTTCATTCTGAATTGTTTACAGTTACAGTTGTTGCAGTGGGTTCTTCACAGAAATACTAATGCAAGTACTGGAGGGAAGAGGCCAACCACCAGAAAAAATTGGAAGCCATGATCCTTTCTTATCAGTGGCTTCTGCTGTTATGGATTTCTGCCCTCATTTAGTGCTCATGAGCTAATATAGGACTTCTGTATTGAAATGCTGGTGGCTGGGTTGAGTTTCTTGTTTGACTTGTCCAGCAATGGATAGAAATGCTGGAGTGATTCTCTCCTCCCTCATTCCAAGTCTGGAGCCCATGTTTGCCTGTTACTGGGCTGTAGAAAGCTGGCTTTGGCTGTCCTCCACAGCTGCACACATATTTGTTTCTTACACTGTGCTTGAATTTGTGTTTCTTGCAGCTCCTCCTGTGCCATCAGTAACTTGCAGGCAGGGTTTTACAAGGCTGGTTCTGCTGCTGTGTGGATTTGGGCCCTTGCAGAGGTGCCATGGGAGCAACATGGGGTGTGTGCCACTGCTCCATCTTCAGGCACTGTCACTGCTCCCGCTTTGCTGAGTTCATGCCATTAAGTAAATATTGTCTTGGGAAGTTGCTGGGTATTGTGCTGCATGTGTTGTGGATAAGCTCAGGATTTCCTATTTTGTCTCCTGAGGAAATCCTTTCCTGGCTCTCTGAGCAGCTTATGTGGTCCTTCATTCCCATGAGATCCTCCTGCCCCAGCTCCTCCAACACGTCATGGCCCCAGTGCTGTACACGAGGATCTGAAACGTGAAAGGACCAGTGACCTCACAGTGTGCAAGGTTTTCATCCAAGGCTTCCCAAGTTCTGGCTGTGATGCTGCCCTCTGGGGAGGTGAGCATCCCTCCTGCCCACTGTTATGTCTGGCATATCCAGAGAGTCAGTGCAAATTTCTTGAGGGTGTTACAATTAGGTTGAGAACAGTCCAAGGTTTGGCCATGCAGTTTCAAGAAGCCCCTTTGATCTGAATGTGATAACTCCATTCAGACAGACCCACTAGAGCTCCAGGAGATGGCTACAGGCTCTTCTCCACTTGCCTCATTAGCATTACCTCTGTCCTCAAGGGTCTCTCTTCACAGGAGAGATCACTGCTTCATCTCAGGGTGCTGGGGAATGGTGTATATTAGGATGTATGGGGTATTCTGCTCTCCAGAATAATTTCCCTGTTTTGGGCTTGTTTTGCTTTGCCACCCCTGTGCAACACATGGAGAGGCTGCACTGGCAGAGTTTCAGTAAAAGCCAATCCTGCAAAAGTCCTGGTTATCTTGGATGTGCTTTGTTATTGTGTTGCAGGGTGTAAGTTTGTTTAATTAATAGCTGGAAGGAGGAAATCTTCTCTTTCTCAGAGCAGCAAGGACGAATCTCACAATCTCAGTGGTCAAGAATGAAGCAACTGCCAACAATACTGCAGTCTCTTTGAAATGTGATTATATGGTTCAAGCCTAGCCCTGTGAAGTGTAATAAAAAGCAGCAGGAGACTATAGCAAGGCTGAAATATCATGCTGCTGCCTGCTTTTACCAGTTCATACTGCCTTTTGAGGAGTTGTTGTCTTGGCAAGAGGTTGGCCAGCAGCCTGAGCAAGGCAGAGCCAAAGCAAGGAGAGGTCTGGGGTCCTGCAAATAGTTACACCTTTCAAACAGCTGTCCTTGGAGAACACGAACCATCTAGCCTGGATTAATTATGAGAACAGAGAATTGGTGTGGAAAGGTGACAATCTTGTGCATTTACAGTTTGTTTTCAAACTCCAGGTGTGTGGATATGTTGTCTTCTTCTGCAAGCCATTTGGCAAGTGAGCAGCACAGAGGGCTGCAGGTTCAAACTGAACACTGGCAGAGGTGATATCCAGACACATTTTACAATCAGAGGATTTGCTTCTGGTTTCAGAAATCCTTAATCCAAACTGAGGCAAAAAAGGGGTCATTGTGTTGGCACTTGCAGTCACAGTTAGTGGTCTGGGAGCAGGAGGGCTGAGAGGACCAACCTCCTGTGGGTCCAGGTGGCCCCATGAGGTGCTGGGTTAGTGTAGCCAAGTCACTGCTACAGAGAGCCAGGGATGGTATTTGGCAAGTTCCTTGTTCTGCCGTCTCTCTTGTGGCCTCTTTTCCCCAGGGTTGTTTCTGTGTCTCTCCAGCCTTGGTGCATTGTGTTGCTGAAGTTTCTCTCCTCCCACACTCTGCTTGCCCCTCCTTTCCTCATCCCGAGATCCCTCTTTGAGGCCATCATCATGTTCAGCTCCCAATACGTTTTACAGACCTGTTGCAACTCCAGTTGACACAGATGAGGTTTGGCATTACAGAAACATACCTCATCCCTTTCCTTATGGTAACTGGGAGAACAGAGGGTATTTCCCCAGCTCCTTCCCTGCAGCCGCTGCAGTTGCAGCACTGGAGGGTCTCCCCTGCGAGCAGCTGAGGGTGAGATGTGATGGATTGACTCTGCCTTCTGTTAACGCCAGCACTGCCTTTCATGCCCTGTTGCTATTTGTGTTTTTTGATGAATGATTAATTAGAAAAATAATCATTTGTAAATCGTGAGTGAACCAGACGTTTGGCCTTTCCTGTAGGGAAATTGAGGCTCCAAGCTCTGCTGCAGCATGCAGCCTGCTCACAAATGCAGGAGTATTCCCAGGCTAGTGATGAATTTACATTAAGTTCCCTTTCAGCATTTTAATGACTGTTACAGCTGAGTAACTAATGAAAGATATTAACAAACAGAAGAAGTAAATATTTAATTTTTCTATAGCATTTTTTCAGCTTGTGGCAGGCAGTATTTTAAATGTATGTACAGGAAGATTTCTGCCCCAATCTTTCCACCTCTGCCTGGAGTACAAAGCTTGCTCTATGTGCTGGACAGGATGAACACCTCTGTGGAGATATTTTACCCCAAAGTGGGCTGTTCCTCTGCTCTGTCCTGACAGTCTGTGGTCAGCATTCAGTGTGATTTAGCACAGCCCAGAAGGCATTTCCCTGCACCAGGGATTGCTGCAGTTTGTGGTCCCCTGAAGATGAGATGGCCACAACAAGGTCATTCGGTAAACTACAGTGATTAGTGACTCCATCAAGGAAAGCTGCTGAACACAGCAGGGAACAGTCATTTGAAATGTCTCAACTCTGATAATTTACCTTCCTCCACCCTTTAGTATTTCACCTCCTTCCTTTGCCTGAAAAAGCCTGCTGGGGAAGATTTTCTGCGAGGCCTTGTTATGTCCCAGCAGATTCTCTTGCTTGTTTTTCTGTTGTTTTCCTCTGATTCACCATGACGTGATGACTTGGTTTACTGGGGCTTGGGGTCAAGCTGAGGGATGCTCTCCAGCCTGAAAGGTTCTGCCCATCTTCTATTCAGATATGCAGGGAGAATTGGGGCAGAAGTTGCCTGGAGGAAAGGTTTGCAAGGAGGATTTGTCAGTGGCTCCGGGGGTGTTTGTTGTTTAGCAAGCATGGGGCTGGCTGTATTATTTTTGGCACATGGTGAACCAAAGCCATGCATGGACAGTGTCATGGTGGGGTGGCCAGTCTGACAGTCCCAACATGTCCAGGAGCACTTCCAGGCATGAGGACACAAGGTGTTCATCCCCACCTCACTGCCAGGCTCGTGCCTGCTCTGCCATCCAGGCTCGTGGCAGCAGACCAGAGGTCCCAGCACAGCAAATTCGACTGTGTAGTTCTGGAGAGCTGGGGAAGTGTTTGCAGGTCCAAGCTCTGAACAAATGAGGCAGCTGAGATCTTTGTCTCTTAGGCATTATGTGCTTTGGGAAGGGGGAAGAATAAATCCATACTCAAAGCCTGCAGGAGCTTCACCAAGCATTTATTTAAGGAAATTTGGCCGCTGTGGTACCCCACTGTGTCATTGTGGCTGTCCATGCAGGGCCCTGCATGATGTCAGTCTCTCTGCGTTGTCTCTGGCTTGCTCCTTGTTTTCCACGGGGCTGGTGCAGGCTCCACACAACTGGGATCCAGCTGTCTCGGCTCTTCCCCACGCTCATTCAGCCTCCCCAGCCTGCCTTCTTTTACAGCCAAGAAAAACTTCTGCTAAGTGAACCAAAGCATTCATCTGGATGCAGATATATGTATGTAGCAAGTCTGTGTGTATTTGTTTTTTTAAAGAGCTCATCGGAGTAGAGATCATAAAGGCAGAGTGAAGCAGAGTGAAATGTCTGATTTGAGACAGTGTTGCTTAAACACTGGTGTGTTGCAGATCTCCTTTCTATCTACATCTAGACTTAATTGCATCTCCTGCTTCTGTCTGCGCTTTGAAATATATAAGAGAATGCAAGAGCTGGTCCTTCCTTCTGTGGGCAGGAGCCAGGATGGGACTGTCAGGATCTAACCCACCACTTCTGCAGGAGGTGAGGGGAAATGGAGGCTGGATGCTCCAAATGGAGAGTTTCATGCCCACATATGGGAATGTGTATGGACACCCCTGCTGCTCAGCGGGTCTGTGTTCTCCCATCTTCTGCTCCCATGTCTCCCCTCAGCTGGTCTCTGTCCTTGCTGAGCTGGGAGGTGATGATTCCTGTTTGTCACAGCGGGGATGTGGCTGGGCTCCTGTTCCCTCAGCAGATGCCAGGTTGGAGCTAAATGCCCTGATCCTGGCTGGCAGCAGGGAGGGGTTCCCCAGAGCTGCTGTCCTTTGTGTGTGGGGTGGGCTCAGGTGTGTGTGACCCCCCGGCCCCGGTGTTCAGGGGCAGTCCAGGGGGAGAAAGGCCCCGGTACCAGCCCCGGATGGTGCTGCTGCACTGGGGGCAGCCTCTCAGAATAGCATGGGCTGTTTGCTCTCTGCTGCCTCAGGGTTCCTCCGGCTGGGCTGGATGTCCCCGGGTTCTTAGGCAGGACTGTCCTCTGTGATGCTGGACCAGCTCCTTTCAGCACTGGCCTCTGTGCTCACACAAAGCAGGGCACATGAGTTTAACTGGCTTCTGCCTGGCTGGTTTTTCTCCCATTACAAGCACCTTGCAAAGTTGTTTGCCTTCCTAAACAACCCTAGGAAGGTTTTTTCTTCATTTCTGAAATGCTGAATGGGATTAGATCATATAATGGAGTATGCAACTGTCAAGTGATTTACAGCAAAGATGCAGTTGAGTTATGAGAGCTGTTAAAATGCCTGTTAAAAGTACTAAATGCTTTTAAAAACTCATATTATTTGGTTGATAGAATGTAAAGGTCTGATGGAGCTATTACTTTGCTCTGTATAAACACACATTTGGGCAGGTGTTATTTATGTACACTCTCACTGTTGTGGCTTGCAGTGACCCAAAGCCATTGTCACCAGATGGCTGTACATCAGCCTGCTCCAGCCAGGCAGCAGCCCCCTTCCTGGTGGACTGTTGGATCAGAAATCCTTGCTCTGGGGAAATTTAACTTCATCTTGGCAGTGCTGGGATGATTTGAGGGGTAGCATTGAGGCATACTTGTGTCTGGTAGTGATGGCTTTCAGTGGTGCCCTGAAGTGATCCCTCTCTTCACCGAGGCCTTCAGTGCCTTGACTCACTGCCTTTCTAGAGGGCTTTGGCAGAAAAGCAGCAGGTCTGGTGGCCCAGAAAACATGGATGCATCTTTCCCCAGCACTGATATTTCTCACATCCCAATGTTTCTCATGATGGACGTGGGCAAGCAAGCCTGAATAAACACTTTCAGTGTTTATACTTGCTTTAAAAGAAACAGGGTAAATTTGTGGTCTGTGAACTCTGACAGTTAATATTTATTTTTAAAACTCAGTTTTGCACCTGCTTTTAAACATGTTTGCCCAGAAGAAACAGTGGGGAGTCAGTAAGTTTCCCACAGATTTATGGCTGAGTGTCAGACCTCCTCTCCTCCCTAGACCTTTGTAACCCAGCAGAGTCACTGTGACCTCCTGGTTACCTGCCACTATAACCAGTCCAAGTCTGTTCCTGACAAATAAATGTGGGAGTCTTTGGCCAAGTATGTGTGATGTCCTCTAGTGTACAGCACTCCTGGGTGTGGGTGTAGCTGTAGCTGTCTGGTCAGGATGCCCTTGTATCCTGCATCTGAATTCGGGGGCTGCTGCATTTGCGAACAGCAGATGTACACCCTGGGAAAGCTTCCTTGCACTGACAGCCCATGGCTGATCCAGAGGGAAAACTTCACACCAGCTTCTCATCCAATGTATGAAAAATTAATTCTTCTGGCTTCCTGGACCATTGTACACCTACGAAGGGTTGCAGTGTTGAGCTGTGTAAATTTGTGGTGGTGCACAGTAAATATTATGCTTTAACAGTCACAGGTCTGACATTTCTGTTGAGTTATGTACCATAATGTTCCAACACCATGGGCTGAATTGGATCTTAACTATGTGGGTGCACTTTAGTGCACGCCTGAAGAAAATTGGCCGCTAAACTTGCAGGTTCATGTGCACAGTCAGTGATTGAACAATCTGGTGATGCCCCAAAAGGTATGAAATTAATTTTCAGGTACAATAAACAATATTTCAGCCCTGACTGGCTTGACGGAAGCTTCATCTTCCAGCACTAGGTATTGAAATGGGTTGCAGGATTGCATTTAAGAAGGGATTTGTTCTGCCTGTCTCTTTAGTGCAAAGGAAGCTCATGAAGTTGTGCCCAGGCAGCGCTGCTTCTGCTGAGCAGTGCCTCTCTGCAGCTGGAGGTTTGGAATTGTCATTACCTATCTTAAAAATTCCTCATCATGTATATCAAGCAGTGATATTTTTTCTTCCTGTTTCCCTTTGCACATGCCGGGCATGGCCCAGTCCAAATGCATTTATCACTGACTGTTTTGGAAAAGGGCTTTCTGCACTGTTTCTCCCTCAGCAGCTGAGGGGCTGTGCAGGACCCCTTTTCCTGGAGAGGGACACTGGCTGGGCACAAGTGCAAGGATGCTCAGGAGGGGTGTGCCACTGCCTGTTCAGGTTTTAATTGCAGTGCAAGTGTTGCCAGTGACTGGGGATTTTCTGTGCAAGGAAATATCGGAAGAGGCTGCAGCAGAAAGTTTCTCTTGTGGGATATGTCTCTGTGGTCAGCTGCAAGGGGAGTCCACAGCAGCAAGATCAGCCAAGACTTGCTGCCAGGAGGTGCCAGGTGATCCTTGGGACAGGATCATCGAGAATGTGCCAGCAGCAGCTGATTTGTGTCTGTTCCTCTGTTAACATATCTGCACACTTCTCCCCATATTACCTCAGCTTTGCCTTGGAAGAGTATTTGTGAAGTCTGGAAGTGTGGTAGGAACAAACCCACTTGGATCCACACCATGGAGCAGCCTTTGGTGTTAATTGTTCCCACCTTTAGCTCTGTAGGTCCCATTCAAATCAGGCCCTAGATAAGGAAGCTGGTGTCAGAGCCATCTTCACCTTTCTTGCTTGGATTCAGAGGCTGGGGAAGGATAAATAATGTACTACACAAATTTAGCTCCTGTTTTTACTCTCCTGTTTATAATTGTCAAAGGTTTGAGCCTTCTGAAATAATAAGGTTAAGTGGCCCTCTCTGACCTCAGGTGAATAGGAAAAAATATAGTTATTGAGGGACTCGGGCCATTACACCTCAGCAGTGAGGAATCTGAGGCATTGGAAAAACCTGCTAAATTATCCTGCTTAATGCCAGACACTCCAAGGTGACTTATGGTGCTGCAAAAACATAAACATCCATAACTGTGACTGCTGCAGGCCAGCAGTGGGTTTGCCACGTGCCTGTGCCTGGGTTGGCAAATAGGAGTGGTGGCAGATGAGCTCCCGTGGCATCGTCTCACTGGGGACAGCGGGTGCTGGCTCTGCAGCAGTACCTGAGCCAGTCCTGGGCACGTCCCAGGCTGAGCTGTGCTCTCACCCTGGCTTTCAGAGTGTGTGTTTGATGTGGAACCTGGCCAGGCTGCCTTGCTGTGTGGCACAGGGCTGTCATTGCTCCAGGGAACCTCTCCAGCTCTGCCTCAGGACTCCCTGTCTGCAGGGAGGACAGGAATGGAGGGCTCTCTGGAGCTGTGCCCCTGTTCTTGGTGGTTGCTGCTCTTTTTATCAACAGTCTGAGAAGAGAAAAGCTTATTTGCTTGTGAGGGTTGCCTTTTAGGTGCTGCCTGTATTACCCAACTGAGCAGGAGGCAGATGAAGCAGATGTGAAGTTTCATTAAGGCCTTGGTAGCCATAATGTTTTTTTCCTAGAAGAAAAACAAGCCTCTACCACCAGATCCAACAAAACCTGGAAATGGCACTGAGAAATCATCCTTGCAGCTCTGTTTAGATGTGGCCTTAAAAAACAGTAGGTTTGGGCTTGGGTAGCTATCTCTCTGCTCTAGGCAGGAACTCAGAAGAAGGAATGTCCTTGAATCCAGAGTCTTGGAGAAGAGCAAGCTGTCCCCACTGTTGGGCACAAACATCTGTGGGTCAGTTTGGCAACCACTAGGTGAGAACCTGGTTCAGGGTTGTCTTTTCTGTGCATTCCTCTTTATCTAAATTATCTGCAGTCACAGAAACTCCTGCTCACAGACGTGTTTGCTGGAACATTTGGAGAAAGGGGGTTCAGAGCTGGACTGAAATAGACTTGTTGAACAGTGCTGTGCTGTAGCCACTGTCCCGTGCTAAAGAAAAGCTTCTTCAGCGAGCACATGGAATAAATCGGCGTGGTTAGTCAGAAGCCAGATGGAGAGAAATTCAGATTAAATAGCACAGAGTCAGATTCAAAGAAATGTAGAGCAAAAGCATTGCCTGAGTTCAGGGTGCTCAGTGCTGTCCTGAACTGAACAATCATTGTTCCCCGAGAGCCCCAAGGAGCTCCGGCACGGCCCCGCTGCTCTGGTGGAAATGAACTCCTCCTACACAGCTGAAGAGTCGACTCCCAAAGCCAATCAGCAACATAGGGATCTCATTTCCCCTCTGCTGTTGAAATAAAATGCTGCTGCAGATGGAAGGCTCCCTAGAAGCTGCTTCTGGACTGCTTCCACCTTTTTATGAAAGCTCCAGTCAGACGTGGTGTACAGTGTGCAGTAACATAACCCACTGAGTGCTGTGATCCCTGGAAAAAATGTAAGGAGGGACAGAAGCTGGGAACAAGCCTTGAGATTCAGGGTTGGAAATAATGATAGAAGAGCAAAGTATTAATATTTCACAGCACAATCTGCTTTGCAGAATACAAGGGGCTTGGGGAAGGAGCAGATGGAAGGAGCTGAGTATGTGTTTCCCAAGGAGATGGCATTGTGTCTGTTGCTTTGTTAGTTGGAGCTCTAAATACTGAAACAAAAGCACAGAAAAGAAAAAGACTGAAATTTAAATTTGTTGAGTTGCTCTTTCTTTTCAGTTTGGGATTAAGCTGGAGCTGTTCTGGTTCAGCCTGTGCAGGTGTTTTGGTTGTGTGTGTCCTGTGTGCACCTCTGTGCACATGTGTGGGTGTCTGTGCTCTGCAAACTCTGCAGGCTTAGTGCAATCCCATCATAGCTCCCAGCACTGAACCTGGCCTGCCATTAGCATTTCTGATGCTGCATACAGCTGTAAATACAGCTCTGCAGGTGCTCTGGCAGCCACCTGCACAGGGGCACACTCCATTTTAAACTCTGCAGAAGCTGTGGTTGTGCCCTATGCAGGCTGCTGGCCACATCTCCTGGGGAACAGTTCCCTCCTTAAGTGCAGACTTGCAGCCCTCAGTCTGCAGGTGAAGGTGTGCAGCAGAACCAAGGGACAGCCCTGCTCCTCCAGCTTCATCATGGCTTGTAGATTTTGACACTTTTTGACCTGAGCAAAGTCAGGTCATATTCCCTGTGCCCAGTGAACACAATTAGATTGTGCATTAAGTTGTCTCTTTAAACTTTTGATACTGTGGTTTGGCTAAGAGGAAAGACTGTATTCTCTTGGCATGAGTGTAACATGGACAGGAGCTGGAGTTATCTCTTAACATGGAGAGGCTGGGAAATGGGTGCAGAGAAGGGCCTCAACCAAGCCAGCTGGTTCAAAGCTTGCTCCAAACCAGTAGAATAATTCCTGAAGGATCTCATGGGTACTGGGTAGGGTCTGAGTCAGTGTGTATCACAGTTTGAGCTGTAGTTGCACATTTCAGTCCTGAATGTGAATTCCTCCCTCTAGCAACCAAGTTGTTTGAACTGGAGTCACCATGGTTTTTAAGAGTAATCTTAAAAATGTTAATTAACCTTCTGCAGTTACAGAGAAATTCCAACTGTGGACAACTGTGCAAGAGAAGGATTTCAGGGGTTTTGAAAGTCTTTCAAGGGAGATGAATGTTGTGTGGCCATGGGTGCTGCCCTCGGAGCCTGGCCTGGTCACTGCATGTGATAGTTCCCAACTGGATCTTCCATGGATGGTCCTTCTGGTGTCCAGCTACCAGGCACTGAGGACTCTGTTCTTCATTGGTGAAATGATGCATAAACATACACACTCTAAAGCTCAGCCCTGGGATTGTTCACTGTAAACATTGCATTGTCCCACAATTTACATTAATGAGGATGATTTACATTTATATAGCTCCTTTCATCCTGATGGATCTCTGAGTGCCTCACAGACTAAAATACCCAGGGCTTCATCACAGCAATGTGAGATGGTTGTGGTGTGAGCCACAGGCAGGACAAATGAACCTCAATGTTGCTTTGTCATAAGCAAGAGGTGCTTTGAGGAAACTGGTCAAATATTTCATCCTGTGCAGACCTGGCTGGAACTTGTGACTGAGATCCAGTCTGAAAGACCAGATACGGAGAACTTGGTGGTCTTATGCTTTATCTGCTCCTGCAGCAGGAGGGACTGAGGTGACCTGGTGATTTCCAAGTGTCTCACAGAAGGTGGGATAACCAATTAGTGGTCCCTAGGTCTGAGGTGCAGCCCTTGCCCAGTATTTTTCCACACCCTTACCAGAGGGAGGCAAGGATCCACAGGGATGAGATGAGGATGGGACTTGTCCTTTGGAGTTGTACTCCTGAGAGTGAACTGGGGTCTGGGGAGTTTGTCTCCCATGTGCTCCTGCACTGGAAGCATTTTTTGGGGGTTTCTGTTCACCCCTGGCATTTCTGCTTGCTGTGCTGAACCTCACTGTGAGCATGGGCTCCCTCCTCCAGGCCGTTGCCAGAAGAGAGTTTTAAATGTTCACTTGCTTTATTTTTAGGTGTATATTTAAAATACTACCGATATTTCCAGGGAGCATTTGTAAATGAGGACTCTATGAAAGTTATTTTTGTGCATTAATTCATGAGGCAGCTTCAAAAATTCATGAAGTAAATAGAACTTTCTGCCAGGAGGCATTGGGGTGCCTTTGCTGCCCTCCAGAGCGGAGCAGACATTTCAGTGTAACGCAGTAACTCTTAAACAGAGTCTCCTGATCTCAGTGTGCTGATTAAGGCTCTAAGACAGGCTGCAGAGGTGCTTTATAAGTCTTTAAGATGTCCTTGTTTCACCAGCCTTAACAGTGATCTTATTTCAGCAGGGATTAAGTGAGCTGCAAAAATATACCTGGCTGGCAGAGGCAGCCGCTGTCCCTGTGCTGTCCTGGAGGTCCAGAGACTTCCTGGAGGTCCAGAGACTCTCCTAGAGGTCCAGGGGTTCTCCTGGCCCACAGAGGGACACTGGCTGGGCTGCTGTCCCGTTCCCAGGCACATCCCTCCTGCTGCTGTGGATGTGACTGCTGGCATCAGCACAGTGCTCTGGGCTCGTGCTGAGGTGACTGAGGGGTGAAGTCAGCTCTGTTGGGGGATTATTTCTATCAGGATAAAAGCAGCAGTGATTTAAATGGAGCAGACTGTGCTGGGGATGCCAACCTGCACTGGTGCCTGCTTTGGTGTAGCTAGAGATGGCCAGAGGGGCTGGGGATGGTTTAAGGAGTCACTCTGCAGTCACTGAAATGATATTGCTATAAAACAAATGCAAAAAAGAGGAGAATTGGGTCTCACACCTCCAGGATGGGTTAAACTAAACCAGAACAAGCTGGTTTTTCTCTGCAATGAACAATATCCACATGTGGAATTATTTATAAACAAATCTTCAGAATAAATTCATATGTAGGGAATTTTCTTTCCTTCTTGTAGTAGGCTCTTCCTCTAAATATTAAGCTGCATATTTGGATGTATGAAGTAGGGAATAGCAAAGTGCTTCAGAATAGATGAAGGACCAGACTGAGGATCTTTTTGATCTGTGAGGAAGGAGTGATGTCCATTTGTGCTGGCTCGTGCCCCAGCTTTCTGCTTCTCTTTGGATGCCAAACCTGCAGCGAGTGTGCTGCTGCTCCTGGGTGTGGGATGGTTTCAGGCTGGACAAATGTTCATTGTGGTTTGCACAAAGGTTGCTTTTTTATGCACAACTCAAGTCTTGAAAAGAGATGGAAAAAAACCTCTCCAGACTCTCTTGGGATTATTTCTTTTTCCAGGTAGCTTCTGACCTTGAGTGATATTCAGTGTTTTTCCATTAACCCCAGTGGGGCTCAGGCTTGTGTAAGATTTAGGGGTGCTCCCTCCTCCTCCTCCTCCTCCTCCTCACAATAAATGCTTTTTTTATTACCCATTAATGAGTAATCAGAAGTTTCTAAAAGGATGTATGGTTCAGTTCTTTCAGAGACAGTGGGATCTGTGCAGCTTTGCAGTTTGTAGACAGCTATAAATGGTAATGAAGAGCACATTAAAACCCTGCCTCCATAGCAGGGCTCTAATTGCTGTTGATTTGCTGCTTGATTTGGTGGAAGAGGCTGGGCCAGAGCTCTCAGATGTGCCCACTATGAGTGCCCAGCCCCAGCTGGGTGTGTTTGTGTTGGTGCACTGTTGATAAACTCCCCATGGATGATGCTCCCTTCCCTCCACACTTACAACTCCCACAGTCCAGGCTTTCCACAGTGGCACAGTTATCCCTCTTAGAAATGAGGAGGATGCAGCTTCTATCAGATCTCACAGTCAGCCTGTCAGAGAGCTAAGAATGACTTCCTACCCTCCTAAGTCTGCCTTTATTCCTAGACTATCTGTTGTGTCTCTGTAAGCCTGACCTCTGGACTGCCTGACATCCTTCTGCACTGTGTGCATGTGACCCAGGAGATAGAGAGCCCTGATGTCTCCAGGTGGCACACCTGGGGTTCTGGGGGGCTTTTGGGGGCTCTTAGACAGTGGCCAGGGCTGCCCAAGTGAGACTTGGGATGGCATCAGGTGCAATGTAAGGCTCAGAAGCTGTGCTCCCTAAAATGCTTTTGTGCAGCAGAGAGGAGTCGGGACCACCTGCACTGGGCAGGAAGGTCAGGTGGGGTCTCACCTACAAAATGAAGTCTTTGGTTTAGAGGCTGTGCTTGAGAAGTGTGGGGATTTGCTTCCCTTCAATGTTCTCTGGGTTTGTTAAACCTCTGTACTTAGAGGAGCAGAAGAGCCATTGAATTATTTGGTCCATTGAACTGATGTGCTGTGAAGACTCACTTGTACTTTTAACATGCTGCAAGTTCACCAAAGGTGCACAGCCCAGTGCAGTGTTCAAGGGGGAATTTTGCATATCTTTGGTTCCACAAGGAGAATTTTGCATATCTTTGGTTCCACAGCACCATGGGGGAAACTGCAATACTTGTTAAATATCAACAAAGGAATTTTATTATTTCTTGGAGGAACCTTGTGATGGTCTCTGGACTGAGGTTGCTCCTGTTTTCCCATTCCATCACCCACATATTGAACCATATGTCCTGGCAGCTGGTTGGTGAGAATCCACCAAACTCCTATGCAATAAGGCATTTTCTGTAGCGATTTAATGTTCAGATGATTACAGAATGCAGTGGATTACTTGATTACTTTGTGGGTGTTTCTACAGGAAATACGCTGAAGTATTTTACATCAGTTTTTTCTGGTTTGGGGGACTTTTTTGTTTTATTTCCTTAAAAGGGGTTGGAATGCTACCTATAAGAGATTGAGAAGTGTAGCCAATAGTTTTATTATCCTCCCACTGCTGGCCTCTTCTGTCTTTACAAATGCTCTGAAGCCACAACTCTGCATAAGAAAAATGGATTGTCACTGAATTTTCATGCTTCATCCTCACAGAAATGTAACTGTTGTCCTGGGCTTTAGCACTGTGCCTTCAAGCTTGGATTTAATGCTGATCATTATACTTTTAGAGCAGGTTGCATAGAAAAATAGAGGCACAGAGCACATCCAAAAGCAAGCGGCCTTGCTTTCACTCCCATTTTATTCTGGTGAGGATGCTGAATATTTATTAAGAAAATCCCACAATCCCACTTTTAAAGAGAGGAGAAAACAAAAAAAAGACTCCTCTGCATTTTAGAAAGGAACAGCTGTAAAGTGCAGCTGTTGAGCTTAATTGTATCTCTTAGAGCCCAGTGCTGGGGGAGGAGGGAGCTGAGCAGGTCCAGGGAGCTGTGGCTGTGCTGGGTTAGGGTGGGCTCAGCAGGGAAAGGAGCATCCAGCTCTTCTTGAGCCCAGAGCATGGCTGTGGAACCTGACCCCACTGGGTAACGGGGATGGCTCAGCTGGATCTTGTGTGGTTGCACAGATTCTCCACGTGAGAAACGTGCTGCTGTTTGTTCTCACCCTGCTGTGTTTGAGGGCTTTGGAGAAGGGCAGGAAAGATGGGGGTGGTTGTGCACCTTTTAGTGCCTTCTGCGTTCTGCTGCTGCTGTGGTGGGAGTCTCCAGATGGCTCCTTTGACAGTTTCCCAAGATATTTTTATTTCTGTGTTAGCACAATTGTGTTTTCTTTAAAGGAGGCTGTGCTCATTTTTAGGGTGTATTTTGTATTTCAGATGTTGGTCGTAGCACAAGAATTAATTTGTTGTTTTGATCCAAGCAGATTTGACCCTGAAATCAAAGCACTGCTGCTTTCAGCTGATGTTTCTGAAAGAGAATTTCTCAGAAACTCCTTTTGAACACCTTTGTTTGGGGATTGGCCTTATCATGTCAAAGGGATAGCTGCCTTGAAAAAAAACCCTTCTATTTGACACCTGAATGATGATTTCCCTTTTGTTGAGATTCCAGTTTAAATCTTCACAATACTGACGGCTTGGTAGCAAGCCGACATAGCATCACATCTGCTGCACTGAGTGTGCTTGGTTTTCAGTGCAAGACCAAAAAATTCCCTTGCTTCTACCCTCCTTGCACACTCAGTACTGCCTCACAGCATGGAATTTTCAGGGGCTGAGGGTGTCTTGCTCTCGCGGGCTCCGGCGCAGGAATTCAGCCCAGCACAGCAGAGCCAGCTCAAGGCTGCTGAGATTTGGGCCCATTTTCATTTCATCTTAGCCAAAGTGAGCACAAAATCAAGTGGAACAGCAAGTAAATGCAATATATTTATTGCATTTTGGTCTGTTCAGCCTTTCCTAAATTCCAGGTATAACATCCTTTCTTTTTGCTTTGCCTTTCTCCTGCTGACTGTGTGGTTTAGAAATTGGTGTTTTCAAGCTATCTTTCAAAATAAACACCTTTCCCAGAGATGAGGGCAACCCGAGGCCCTGATTGCATGAAGTGTCATTAACCAAACAGCACAGAGACAGAGGTGATTAATACACACCCTTGGAGCTTTGTACTGAAGCTTAGTGGTATGATCTTGGTGCAAACAGTGTAAAGCCTTTGGAGGTTCAGCTGGAACCCAGCTCAAGCCTGTGTGCATTTAGCTTTGGATTTCTGGTGTTATTTTCAACACCCAAATGAGGCACTGGTGTCCTTGCTAGGGGAAAACAAGCTGTGCTCTACAGTATTTGCTGTGGGAATGGTGACACCAGTGGTTGCAAACTGTTCTGATTGTTCATACAGCAGCTGGAGCGTGGCCAGGATGGTGGCACCAGGGCCGGGTCTCTTTGCTGAGAGGTCACTGACCATCCCCAGCTGGACAGAGCCCCAGGGGAGGGCTTGGTGTTAGAGCCCAGGATGGTGTGTGGTGAGAACTGCCCCTGCCAGGCCATCCCTGCTGTGTCTGTGCTCCCTCTGTGATCCTGGATCACACACAGAGCTCCCTGGAACAGCCTGATGGGCTCATATGCCTTGGTAATGCCCTTGTGTGGGCTGGGTGTTGTGGGTCTCCTCCTTGGAGGAGGTGCAGAGCAGACATCCCCATCCCAGTGCTCTGGATCCAGCAGGGAGCCCTTGCTGGTGTGGTTTAGGAGCTGAGCTCTGGAGCAGTGGGAAGCAGTGTTACAGAATTACAAAGGCATTTTGCTCTGAGCAGCGTTTATGTAGCCAAAAATGAGAGAATCTAGGGAAGCTGGCTGAAGGCCTTCAGGTAAAAAAAAAAAACAATCCCAAAGGGTTAGGGACTTGACTCAGTGGGGCAGGTGACACTTTAAATAGAAAACGCTTATCTTTGTTTCCTTTTGAAATATGTCCTATGTCCTTGGGAGGCTTCTTAGCAGCCTTTGGATCAGTGCCTTGCCTATTCAGAGCCCTTCTACTTTCAGCAAAGGGCTGTAATTTGCAGCTTGTTTCGGGTGGTTTTTACTCGGTGCTTTGCAGGACTGTGCTTGGCTGTGCTCTTCTGGAACGCAGACAAAACCATGTCCCAAAGGACCCACCACCTTCTCACAAGGGGTGGTGGGAGAGGGCAGGGCCCTGGCAGGACTGGGCATGTCCTGGACCCTGCATCCTCTTCTATCCCTGGTGGGAGCAGCACTCCTGCTCGTGCTGCACATCCCACGTGTGCCTGGGCACCAGCAGTCCCCTGGGGAGAGGTGCTGTAATTAACCATCTCATTAGGAGGGAGCCCTTCCCATCAGCTCCTCTCTGCCAGCACATTCTCCTCTGCTGTGTCTTTTTCTAGTAGAAAGCTCTTCCTACAAGTGGTACTTGTGTAACTTGGCAAGGATGTTTTGATGGGCTGGCCGCATTGTTCATTGAATTACTGGCTGGCTGGAAAGCCAAGGGCTGCAATTTTCTGTGCATTATTATTCTTGGGATTCAGCCTCTTAGAAATGCAAAGTGGGACAGTTTGCTGCTGGAAACATTTCCCAACAGTTCGGGGCCTGGCAAGACATAGAGGGATCTCTTGGGCTTCAATAACCTTCAGGTTTTCACATGCTTTGACATGCATTTTGAGTGAGTCCTTTTATTTATTTCAATAGTTCTGTCAAACATTCCTCCTCCCTTGTATTAACTATGGCTTCACTGCCCTAAAATAACCCAGCAGGGTTAGGAATATTTGCCACAGGAATCTTGTAAATGGCTTGCACATAATTATGTTTTTATTCCAAGGCAAAGGAGATATAAGTCTTCAAAATGGATAAAAATCTTGAAATGAACATCTGGACATACAAATTAAATTGCTCTTAGTGTAAGGACAGTACAGTACTTTATTCCCCCTGGCAGGCTTCAGCACACTTGCAGACTCGACACTAATCCACAGGATCAGAGTCATCTTGTAAACTTAATGTCTCTAAATGTTTTCACATATTTTTATTGCAAATCTATCCTTTCAGGACATTAGAGATCAGCCTGAGCCCTGGTAAGGCACACGTAGCCTCTCTGCATTGACTGAGAGCTTTATATACTTAGATTGAGATAGCCTTGGGTCTCAAGAGCAAATCATTCTTCTGACAACAAACCCTCCCCTGCCCTGCACAAGCTGTCACCCTCAGCATCAATGAAATTATAGATTAGGTTATTGATTATTTTTCTTTTTTTCTTCCTCCCACTTACTCTCAGACTCTCATGAAAATTCAAGACATTTCATATCTTTCTATTGACAAAAGCAACAACTAAATCAGATTATGCAACTCTCTTAATTCCCAGAAGTAATTTCCAAATTGTTCTTAGGTCCTTTGCCTGTCTGGTGCTTGAATTTGGATAGAGCACGCTGAGATACTTGCAGCTTGTCATAGTTTAAATCTTAATTAGTTCATGGGAATGCATCCTTTTGAAATGCAATACTTGGACTTTCTCTAGGCTACTCTTTTTTTTTCTAAAAGGAATTAAAATATCCAGTATCATAATTAAGCATTTCTACTCATTTATGTTAGAAGCTTTTGAAGAGTATTTAAAGCAAGCAAAGTCAGTGGACTAACTGCTAACAGAACAGGGGAGGAGGAGGTGGGTGTTGGTGCTGTTTCTGTTTTTGGGGGTCAGGTCCCCTCGTGTGCCACGGCTGGGGGCAGCAGTGCCGTTGGTAAGGCCGTGCCACTTGACATTGATGTTGGCCCTCCCTGCATGTATTTGTGAGATTTGATGCAATTCTGGTGCTTCTAGATGGGCTGGGGGAGCTTGAACTGGCAGAACAAATAATTCTTGATATAGATGCAGAAAGCTTATCATTTTGGGCACTTTTTATTTAAACAGAAAAAGACCAGGGCACCAGTAAAAACAAAACTTATCACTCTACCAAGGCAGTAACGTCAGCACTTCAGTCAAGTTTCCAGGGGGAGATTTATGACTCCTGAGATGATGCTTGTATAAAACTTGTTTGGCTGTGATTTTCAAAGGCTGCAGCAGGGAGGAACTGCTGGGATGGCTGATTGTGTGTGCAGAATGCTGAGGAGCTGTTGGGAGGTGAGGCTGGAGAGAGGAGAGGGCACATGAACAGCAGGAGATGGAGGAAAGAAACCCAGAGTGGTGATTGCCCCATGCCCAGATGTGACAGAGGGACACAGGGTCTGTCAGAGTCATGGTTGTGCCTTGCCCATGTTAAACACTCCCATAAATGCAAAGAATAAATCCCATAAATCCTGATGGTAGGTTTGATAGTTATGTTTTCTATAAATGGACACTTAAAAATAATAAAAAAAAAAATATTCCCATGATCTGCTTTTCTCTGTGGCTGCTGTCTGGCCTGCAGCAGGATAAATGACTAGGATGGAGCCAGCCTTCTCTAAAAGGTGTGGGAGAGTGCTCAGATGAGCACAGGGACAGCTCCATCCACCACAGAACAGTCCCTTTCCCACTGTTGTTGTGCAGTGCATTCTTATATTAGATTTTTGCACAAGAGCACATGTTGTCTGGTTTCCTTTTTAACCCTGGAGGTGCTGGTCTGTATTGCCATGTCCTCTGTGATATTTCAGTCACTCAGGCACTGGGAAGTGCACATATACACTTTCAGAAGAAGAGGTGTCTTCTTTAATACTCTGTCTTCTAGATCTGCCCTTATTTTCAGCGCTTGAGTGGAAACATGGCTGTTTTAAATAAAAATTTAGTTTAATGTGCTTTTAAATTGGAGGCAACTGCACTAGTTATGCAATTAACTGCAAATATTGAGTTCGAGAAAGGGCAATGCAAGTACTTCCAAAATAATCAGAAGTGTTTTTAAATGGATGGCTAATGGAGAACAGACACTGCAGTGTGAGCTGCCTGTGTTCCCTAACAAAGCATTCTTTACCCAGGCTCTGCATAAGCTTCTTTTCAGCGTGTACATTAGAGCAGGAGTCTGGCAGGCTGTCTCGTCATGTGTCTTGTCCTGTAGAGCCACTTATTGGATTTCATCTGCTTACCCTTGTGCCATCATCAGGGCAGTGCTTAAAAGCAGCTCTTGTATGAAAACAAACGCAGTAGATTATGCAGCCTTAGTCTCTTCATGGAAGAGAGGAGGGGAGAGATGGGGAAGGGAGGAAGCCTCCATTCCTGACCTTTAACTCAGCAGTAAACATAAATCTCCTTAATGCTGTGCATTAGACCTTTAGAAGAAGGGGCAGCCAACTCAGGCAGACTACAAGGATGTTGTGAGGTTATGCAGGGAGAAAATCAGAAGGGCCAAAGCCCAACTACATCTTGATCTGGCTACTGCCATAAAAGACAATAAGAAGTGTTTGTATAAAAACGTTGGCAGCAAAAGGAGGGCCAAGGAGACTCTCCATCCTTTATCTGATGCAGGAGGAAACACGGTGACAAAGGATGAGAAAAAAGCTGAGGTACTTAATGCCTTCTTTGCCTCAGTCTTTAATAGCAAGACCCGTTGTCCTCAGAGGACCCAGCCCCTGAGCTGGAATGCAGAGACAGGGAGCAGAATAAATAATCCCATAATCCACAGGGAGCTATCACAGTAAGCATTCCAATGCTACATGGGCCGCCTTCAAGGCAGGGTGGAATGCCCTGCCAAGCCCTATCTCCACAAATGAACCAATATCCTTTTGGTAATTGTCGTGGAAATTGGTCAGCCTTGGAAAGCACATCCCAACTGTCTGAATAATTACACCAAAAACTTGAATTTCTGTATGCCAAATAATGGGGAGTAACATTGTACTTTGGAGGATCTCCTTCTTACCAGTCATTAGTTGTAAATGTAAGGCAGAAATCCATTGTTAAGAACCAAGGATTTCTAATTCTTGGGGTTCAGATACTGCTTTGGGAAGTTCTTTGGCCCAAATGTTCCAATCCAATACAGGATAGCTCCCATTGTCAATTTTACCAGGCTTACTATTGAATTGCTTTTTGACCAAGGACAAATCCTTTACTGGCACACTGGCTAGACAGGTTGAGAAAGGCTTTTCTGGTTCCCAGTGAGACAAACATATGGTATCTGAGTCTGCTGCCTTGGCTAAGGTAACCCAAACATTTGGTTTTGGTTGTTCCACAGGATCCCACAGGTTGTTCCACAGGATCAGTGACCTGCTGCACCCCAGAGACACAAATATCCCGTGGGGCCAGATGGGATCCACCCCACGGGCTGAGGGAGCAGGTGGAATCTCCCTGAGCCACTTCCCATCATCTACCAAGAGCCCTGGCTAACAGGGAGGCCCCAGGCACTGAGGTTACCCAGTGGGACACCTGTCCTCAGGAAGGGTCAGCAGGATGATCCTGGCAGCCTGACCTCAGTGCTGGGGAAGGTGATGGAGCAGATCACTCCCAGTGCCATCCCACGGCACGTGCAGGGCACCCAGGGCATCAGGCCAGCCAGCAGGGGTTTAGGCAGGCCCTGCACAACCAACCTGTCTTTTGTGACAAGGTGACCCACTTGGTGGCTGAGGGAAGGGCTGGAGTTCAGTAAAGCCTTCTCCTGGGGACACTGTGAGCCATGGCTGGGACAGCTGCACTGAGTGCTGGGTGAAACACTGGCACATGGCTGAGGGTGGGCAGTCAAGTTACACCCAGCCAGAGCTGCTCACAGGTGGTGTTCCCTGGGCTCAGTGCTGGAGCCAGCCCACTTTAGTGTCCTTATCAGTGCTCTGGACGAGGGGATTGAGGGCACCTTCAATCAGTCTGCAGGTGACACCAGGGTGGGTGGAGTGTTGATCTGCTGGAGGGCAGGAAGCTCAGCAGAGGGATCTGGATCCATGGTCTGAAAGTAAGTCATGGTAAGGTTACCCTCTTAAAACAAGCATGTTTGCCACTGAAGTTATGTCCAAAATTAAAAACAAAGACCTAAAAATACTACCACAGTTGGCTTTCTGTTATGTAGCTGCCCAGAACATCATCTCCCAGAAGTGGCTCTTTCTTGCATTGTAGTTGTTCATTCCCTTTCTTTCTTGCAGGGTCAGTGATGTTTCAGCTTGGGGAAGCTGTTACATTTCCCTGCTCTTCAGGCATGATGTGCAATTGTGATTCCATTCACAGCCCTTCCCCTGGGATGGGCTGCTCTGAAGGTTGCTGTCTTTGGCTCCACGTTAGAGGGGAGATGTTTTAAACAAGACCAGGGTCTCTGTGGAGTTCGGGCTATCTTGTTCAGATTCAGAGATCTTATATAGCTCAGGGAACTGGAACATCATTTTAGCTGAAATGACAAAATCTGTTCTGTTTTGTTTTGATTTTTCTCTCCTTTTCTAGTTTTATGCTCAATTGGTGTCAAAATCTTTCAATGGGAATAGAGGACCCCAACAATTGTGGAAAGACCATCAGGCTCCTTGCTGGATCTGCTGGCCCTGCTGTCACCTCTGCACTTTGTCTTGAGAGCTCAGGTGACGTTTTTAAGGCTGTGCAGTGAGCAAGGAACCAGGAATGAATGTTGCTGTCACTTGTGGTCCCATTACAGCTCCTGCACTGCTGTGTGCTGTTCTCACCTGAGCAGCAGCCACCCCTGGGCTGTTTGGCTGATACAGGGTGAAAGGGTCTCCAGTCTGTCCTGCTGCACTGAAATTTGTGTGAGTTGGCAAAGGTGATGAAGGTTTCTCCGGGCTGAGTCAGCACTGAAGCGGGAGATTGTGTCAGTGTATGTGATGTGGCTCAGCTGGGAAGGTTTCAGCCCATCAGGAGTTGTCATCCAGTGGTGGGGTCTGCACTGGTGGGACTGATCCCAAGCCACAGGACAGATCTGCTCCTTCATAGCAGCGCTGGGCTTATTGGAGAGAAAAATCACTCCCTTCTGTAGAGAAGTGGTGCTGGCTGGATGGAAACCAGTTAAAGGAAACTGCCACATAAACTGGTGATCATGAAGTGTAAGAGTTGGAGGAGCTGGGGAAGAGTTTGAGCTGAAGCTGCAGGAAGCCAATAAAGCAACTTGGCATGCTCACAGGGGCAAGCCAAGGAGAAATACATTAGTGCTCAACAGGTACCTGAATGGTCCTGGGCACTGCTGGTGGCTGGGCAGGAAAGGCTGCAGAGTGATGGTGGGAGGTGCACAGAAAATGGAGCAAGTCCCAGGGGTGCACCAGGACTATTCATCCTGCATGTGCCCTCCTTGAGCAGAATTCCTGAGGGGAAAACACAGTGTAAATTAAAAACAGAAGTGATGATTGCAGAGAAAAAAACAGGTGATGGGTTGAAAAGTTGCTGTAGAAGAGGGAGGAGCTAGGTAGATGAGATATGGATATGAAATGTAAATGAAGCTTGGAGGTGATTAAGTGGACTTTTCTCCAGTCATTTCTTATGCTGGATGTGGGAGGCTGGGCTGACAGAGGAGGAGGAAAAACACCACAGCTCAGGAATCAGCAGCATTTCCCTGCTGATCATGTAGGCAGAAAACAGGAGCAGCCTCTCTTTTGGGGGGGCTGAACTGAATCAAACCCTCCAAAGGCAAACCTTGGCCATGGGACTCGTGTCATGGAAAGGGAATCTGCTTTTCCCACCAGCCCCCTGCAGAGGAATTAGTAATTCCTTATGACATCTCATGGCAAAATGAGTTTGAGATGTGGCGTGGAGGTGTGGAAAGAGGAAATGACTGAGATGTTTTTAATTCCAGATAATTTGTTTGGTGTGTAGCTGTGAATTAGACACATAGGGAGTCAAAGTTAATGGATGAAGAGTGTATTAAAAGAGACAGAGTAATGTTACCAAGAGAAGAACAAAATTGTTCTCACCAGGCAATGCACTTTGCAGAAGAGAGGACTGTCATCTGGTTTTATTACAAAATAGAGGTTACCCTCTTTTTTTTTTTCCTTTTTAATTTTCCTCCCCTAAGCTGTACCTGTTTGTGAGGTTTTTTTTCACAATAAACACTTTTTTTTTCCCTTAAAATTGCAGTTTTGAAAAGAATACAAATCCAAATGGTAAAGTAATTAAGATTTCCTGCAGGAGAAGGCATGTTGGCTTTGCATTTCCTGCATATTTGGGAGCAAAACCAGCAGATCTGGTCACAGGATGAGCACTTGGATGACATTAATCTCTCTTTTATAGACTGCCACAAATTGTCCTGTGGCAAACAGGCACTTAGGAATCTGCTCAGCATATCAAACAGAAGTTTTTTTTCAGCTTGGGGCAGGGAGTTAGGTTATGGATATCTTCAGTGTGCTGCTGCAGCCACATCACTCCTTGCACATGGGAAAATCCTGAATCCCCCAGAACTTTCCCTCTGAATGACAAGGTCTAAATCTTGGTGCTTGCAGGCTCTTGATAGTTCTACTTCTCTGGGGCATAATCCAGATCCCAAAGAAAACTCTTATTGATCTGTTCTGCATGTGAAGGAAATGCCAAAGAACACATTTTACAGCTGCAGATCCTGCTGTATTCCATAAGTGATTTTCATGGGGTGTCCGATGTGCATAGAGAACTCCAAGAAAAACCTGGCAGCATAAACTGGTGGAGACCTGGAGCAGTGTTAGTCTTCCTTTTGTTTTTTATTATTTCTAGGAAATGCTTGTTTCAAAGAGAGAAGGCTTTAATCATTTGGCTTGTGAGGGAGTTGTCTCTTTAATCTCTTACACTTTGGTTTTGGCTTCCTTCAAAAAATCTTTGCAGCACTGGTGTCATTGGTGCTTGTTTGCTCAGATCACCCTTCCAGAGGGGAATGAAAACAGTGTTTCCTCATTTAGAAAAAAAAGGAAAAAAAAGAAAAAAATAAGTAAAAAGGACAGAAAAGATTATTGCAGCGCCAGGTTTTTAAGGTACTGGCTTGCATCCCTGAGATGAAAAGGAAATTGAATATTGTGTTTTCTAAAGGATTTTTTTTATCCCTGCTGGATATAGATCAATCAGCCAAATATTGAAATAGAGGCACCTGGTTTGCTGCATGGCTCCAGCTCACATGGAGCCTTCATCCCCCTGCTTTTGGAACCAGGGCTGGGTCTTTGATTTCCACAGGGAACTCAGACCCTCAGGAATGCTAAGCAGAAGCAAAGTTCTGATATAGTTTTCCCAAGCTTTGGGAAAACATCAATGGTCTGATGGAGCACTGGAGAGGGGCCTGGGAAGGTGCTCTGAGCATGGCCATCCCCAAACCCTGAGTCCTGGGAGCTCAGTTGTTCACATCAAAACCCTCCTTTGGCTTTGGTTATTGCTGGAGCTCTGCCTTTCCCCGCAGCCTGTCACTGCACAAGACAATAACCTGTTTCCATGCTGGAGGTGTGGAGTACAAATTAAAATCCAAGTTAGTTTTATAACTGAAAAACACCTTCTGTTTTCAGCAGAACACTTTATGCATCACTAACTTCTTTTTCCTCCCACTTCTTTTGTTCTCCACTTTGAAAATGCACATGAAACATGCCTGGTAATTAACAAGATGGTACCAGGTTTGGGGGGGGAACAAGTGTGTTAATTCTTTTAAGGCAGCATTAAAAAATATTTCAAATGTTTTCCCAGTGGTGGTTGGGATTTTACCTTGTAAAATTGCATGAAAAGCGAAACACTGTTCTGTGATGATACTAAACTGTGTAATGTAAGGTCATAAGGTTCAAGGAAACACGTTTTCCTAGAGGAGATAGAAGTGTTTATCTAGTCAAGTGAGTCATTTTCCTAGAGAAACAAGTTTTTTAACAACTGTAGAAAATTAATTTTCTGTAGGGAATAGTGAACCTTTAATCTCAGCTTCCCTGCTCAGCGTTAGGAAAATCTTCACTGGAGAGGGACTGGTATCTGTGTCCCTCACGATGGTAACATTTCGGATGAACACCAGGATTCTGAGTGCTTTTCTGAACACTGCCAGCATGGAAAATCCATCCCTGATTTGGATTTAGCGGCGGGGCAGCATCTTGCTTGAAAGCAGAAAGCTTTCATGTGTTTACATCTTTGGGTTTTGGCAATCCTTGTTTGTATTACCTGTGAGCAAGGAGCCTGGAAGGGCTTTAGAGAGGCGAGTCATGAATTCATCTTCATTTCTTCCCAGGTCTCTGGGAAGCTGATGCAGGTAACCTGATTCATTTGTATTTTAAATGGAAGAGAATTGTACAATTTCCGGGGGTTTTAGATAAATAAATGTGTTGTTACAATTTTTTTTTTTTTTTGTTTGAAAGCAGCAACAAAAAATTCTGAATAATAGAGTTTTCTTTGAAATGGATTAAAGATGGTTGATAAGAACCAACTCTCCCAAGATTGGGATGAGTGATGGTTGTGCTGTGCTTGCAGTTGCCTGATCCAATGTCATAGAATCACCAACTGGTTTGGGTTGGAAGGGACCTTAAAGATCCTCTAGTTCCACCCCTGCCATGGGCAGGGACACCTTCCACTAGACCAGGCTGCTCCAAGCCCTGCCCAGCCTGGCCTTGGACACTTTACATTGTTTTACTTTGCAAAATCACTGCTGTGCAACAGGATCCAGCTCTGAGTTGTATAATGATGGTTCACCAGAGAACCTCAGAACAGGAGAAAATACCTGTATTGTACCCCCAAAGCCAGCAGTGGTTTTTGGAACCTGTCATTTTCCCAGAGTTACAGATGAAAGGTAGTGTAGACTCTGTGAAGACAGAGGTGACAAGACAAAAAAAAAAAAAAAAATTGATTTGAGCAACCTTGTAGTTCAGTGTGCTGTGAGTTGAGTTGGTAAAATGCAAACTGGGAAGTCCTGCCCTGGGACTGACCCATGCAGGGGCTGCAGAATTAACCCCATCCCTTTACTGAGCTGTGCTACACAGCTTCCATTCACCTTGCTGATTCAATGCAGCCATCCCCAGTGAAAATGGGATTTGATGTTCTCTTAGCAAAATTCATATATAAAGAAAGGAATTATTAAGCCAGAAATTAAATTCCACTTACTGTGTGTTTTCCAGGCGTGCCTGGAGCTGTTTTCCTGGTTCATACTGTTGAGCTGCTGCACAGTGCCTGTGCTGCTGCCTTTCCCTCAGCTGTGTCCAGGTCTCTGTTTGGTTTCCCTCCTGCTGGAACAGCTGCCCTTGTCTGACAGGTCCTTGCAGCCAACACAAACCAGGGATGATTCATTCACAAAATATTTCTGAGTGAGGACCTGGGCTGTAGCTCTGCTCTGGTTTTACACTGCTTTAACTGCCCTGATGGAAAAGAAGTGGCTCCTCAGAACGTGGAAAGAAGTGGCTCCTCAGAACATGGTGGCCAGCAGTCACATCTCACCTTGGGGTGAAATTTTTCTCCCATCTTTCTCCCATCTACCTGCTTTTGGTTCCAGGTAGGGAACTGTCACTGCAGAGTCAAAAAACTCTGCAGAGTTTATTGACTGAGAGAGTCTCCTAGGAATGAGGATTTCTGCCAAGTTGGCCTTGGTATGTCCCAGGCCAGCAGGACTTCTTGACATGATGAGTCCCAAGCACTGAGACCTGCCTTGCTTCACAGGGGCAATACCTTCCCCAGTAGCTGTCAAGTTTTCAGCTGTGTAGGGGATGTTCTAAAATGAAAGATGGTTTCACCAAACTCCTTCTATTCTGACAAACTAATGAAAGAATGTGCTGCCTTTTCCAACACAGATTATCCTCCCTTCCACTTGGTTTCACTTGGAATTATAGCAGATGTGCTGTCCTATTGCCTTAGGGAGGACAGAGTTTGCCATTGCTGTCCTGTGTGGAGGGAGACCTGGAAATCTGGAGGTTACCTGCTCTGTGTTACTAAAGTTTCATTTAAAGCTGTGTAGAATGAGCTTAGATCTGCATGGAGGTTGGCTCTGCTCATGGGAGAGAGGTGAGGAGAAGTGAGAGAGATTTGTTGTGCAGAAACCCTTTTAGCTGAAGAAGCTCATTTGTACAGTCAGATTTTGGCAGCCTCTTGTCCCTCCTGGTGCTTTCAGGGCTCTGGTGTGTTTCCACGAAGTCATTCATGTCAATAGGCTACAGTGTAATATTGGCATTTGTTTGCTACCTTCTGCCAGGGAAGGTAATTTTTTAAAGAATAAATGGCTGTTTTGGAGGCTCTTCATCAGGAGGATTGGCCCTGCAGAGGCTGCGAGGTGTGCACTGGGAATGCCAGTGTTGGTAATATTTAGAGTCACAAAATTCTGACTGTTGGGCAAGCTCCTAATTGCTTCGCTCTCTCTTGGTCTTACTCGAAGTTGGATAGATGATACAAAACAAGGTGGTTGCATTTGCATTAATCTCCATATTTAGGTCAAAGGTTATTTTCTTCTTTTTTATTTTCCTACCTCAGAGAAAGATGAAAAAATTAATTTTCCACTTGTGGTTTTAAATGATGGGCATTACTGTGCATATGATTGGTTTTGTCATATCCTTCCCACTTATGTGCTGCTCCAGTTGGACTCTGCTCAGCAGGGCAGGCCTGTGGTGCTCTTAATATACTTTAAAATTTCCATGTGGACTTTGCCCTGGATTGGTGTCATAAGAGATGCCATCAAGCAGAAATAAGCAAAACCAATAGAAATGAAACTTTCATGATTCTTTGATTCTTCAAGTTGCATTTTTTCCAAAATAAGTGGAAGCGAGGTATTCCTTGCAGGTGTTGGAATGGAAGTTATTGCATTCATTCATCAGCAAGCTGATCTCTGTTGCTGTTCATGGAAGGCAGTATCTCAGAAATACATTCTCAATGTCTGCAAAACTCTGTGCTGCTGAAAACTACCAAATTATATTCTCCCTTTCTGCTTTCTGATGAGCAGATCGATAAAGGAGGCATTTCCATAACATGGTATTTACCCTCTCTACAGTTGAAATACAATATTTACAGTTGCAAATATTCTTCACAGCTGGTAGCTGGTTTCTCTATCCTGCTTTTATGATAAGTTTACAGCACATTGCTATTGCAATCCTACCTGGTTTTTTGACTGCCTCAGGAAAAAAAAAAAAAAAAGACAAGGCAGCTGCTTTGAGGTCTTGTGTAGTGTTTATGCACGAGGTGTGTGTTTATTTGGGTTAAATTCTGAAGGGAACCTTCCTGGTGCTGCTGGTGCTTCCACGCTGCCCATGCTGAGTGTGAGCACCCAGGGTGTGCGGGATGTGCTGGGGGAGCTGCCTCACTCAGACATCCCGCTGCTCATCTCAGCTAACCTGTCCGTGGATTTCTCTAACCTTGTGCATTCAAGTCATTTAGTGGGAGCCTGAACCAACTGGAAAATGGGAAATTGTGGAATTATAAAATTGCTGGAATTTGCAGAAAGATGGCACGAGTTGGGTGTTTGACTTTGGTGAGCTCCAGGGGCCTGGGAATCTTTGAATTTCTTTTGCAATTCTCAGTCAAATATTTTTCTAATTTCTACATATTTTTGTTAGTCCTAGTTAAATCATTTATAGTGCAAGAATTTTTGGAAATATATATACACACATGCATATTAAATATACATTTTCCCAGCCTTGTCAACTTCACAACCTTATTAGCGTTTTCATGTCATCTTTCCAATTAGTAAATCCTTCTCTTTTTTTTTTTTTTGGTCAATATTCAGCTTGCAAGTAAAAGAGAAAGCTCCCTTGGATTAGATTTACATCATGTCTTTCTCTGTGATGAAAGCACTGATTAGCAGGAGTCGTTTGGTGTCACTCCCTCCGTGCTGCTCCCCACACGAGCTGTCAGCTTTCATCAGGAGCAGGAAATGCATGTTTGTAAAGCAGAGCTGTTATTAGCAGAATTCAAACTATGGGAAGGTTGGGTTTTTTCTTTTCACTGGCAGATGTGTTAGAGGAGTAGGGAAGTGTGTGGGCAAGTGTGCTTTTTGGTTTTGATCATATTTTCTCCCCTGCGTTTTCAGTTATGGCATTGTTGAATGACTTACCACAAGTTCTCCCACCTCTGTGAAAAACAAGTACAGTGTGATAATGGGTTTTTGTTGTTGTTGACTGGTACATCAGGTCCTCTGTTAGCAAACCAGTTAAATGGTGAGTCACTCCAGGGAGTGGGAGTGATTGCAGCATGCAAAAACAACAGCATAGGAAATTTTGGATTAATATAAGCAGAGAAACTATCAATAGAAATGCTGACCATTAGTGTTCCCTGAAGTAGAACAACCTGGCTTTGAGGAGGAGAAAGTAGATTAATGTTGGTATTAGCAATGAAGTCTTATTTTTTCCTACAGACGTTTCAGTTTGGCCTTTAGAGAAGAGGTGGGGTCACTGCCACCCATGCTCGTGGATGAGGGGACAAACAGCTGGGAGGGGCTGCTCCACTGGGAGCAGAGCTGGGAACTGTGTCCCTGCTCAGGGTCCATCCCTGGGCATGGGTCTGAGTCCCCTGGGAAAGGCAGGAGGCTTCCCAGAGTGAGATCCAGGGTGCAGGTAACCCAGGGCTCTGGGAGGTGAGCAGGAACCTGCTCCAGGAGCTCCTGGAGTGCTTGTGGGACACTCCTGCCCTGCCACACCTGTGCCAGCCCTTTCCCTGGGAGGAGGAGCAGCGTGCAACTCTCCTGCCAGAGCCTCAGGAAGCATCTTCTGCTGGTTTTCACATCAGCCAGCAAGTGTCCGTTTCAAAAAAAAAGTAGCTTTGAGTGTATTTATTTGGAGTATTTGTGAAAGTTCAAGACTTTGATTTAATTGGTTTTACTGGTTCTGTTAGCTAATAGAAAAAAGTGAGGTTGTGTAATGAACATGGTCTTTTTAATGGTAATATAAATGTTTGCTAATTACCATATGGAGATGAAGGTCATATTAATTACAAAACGGTTCTTGCAACGCTACCAGGCAACCATCCTTTTAATTTTTTTTTTTATGGGAATAATTAGAGATAATATGCATTCAGGACTGACAGCTTTTCTTCATAATGTTTTCCAGAAAAACATGTATGGCTCTATTTGAAACTAATTGACTGCTGTGTGCCCTGCACATCTGTGCTGGGTGGTGGCATCGACATCTCGGCTGCACTTTGGCCAAAAAGGGCAATCAAAGCAAACAGCCAACACAACAGCAGTGTTGGAGCACGTTTGGCCTTCTTAAGCATGAATTTAAAATACAGATGAGAGCTTGTGCCAAGAGGCTGCTTGAGAGCCTCAGGTCTGCTCTCATTAAAGACTGTGGGTTAGCTCTTGTGCCAGCAGTGTAAATACCAGCTGCCTGAGTGGGGTGGGCAGGAGCTGCTGCTGCTGCTCAGCCTTGTCCTGTATGGGGCTCTCTCTTCTGCTGCAGCACTGGTAGATCTGGAGTGGGATGCAGGGTTTCCTTCAGGCTGTTGCCAGCAATGGCAATGGTGAGCTCTTCCCTTGCCCTGTTCCAGTGCAGTCTCTGTGCTGGAGGCACAAATTCAGTTAAAATGTGCAAGAGCTGTGCCCAAGCCTTCCCCTCCTGGACATGTTCCTGAGGCACCTGGTGCATGGACTGTGTGTGGGAATGGCCACAGGCAGTCTGGGCAGCACGGGGTGCTGGGTTACAGGGCTGTGCAAGGATGGCAGTTCAGGCACTGCTGATGGCCATGAGTAAGCTGCTTCCTCCAGTCTGGAGTGGCACAGGATGGCTGATGCCAGTTGGGGCTCGTGGTTTAGCTGGTGGTGCTTTGAGGTGCTCTGGGCCTCCCTGGCACCGTGCTGGTGCCCAGCATCTCTTCTGCTTCTGAGGCACACGAGCACTTGTGGGAGTGCAGTGTCGCACTCAGCCTGGGAGAGTAGAGAGGGGTTTCTGCTTGTCATAAGCCACAGGTGGTGATTGCAGCCTTGCCCTTGACTGCCATGACTTTCCAAATATCATGGAGAGTGGCTTGGAAACTCCACCAGCCAATTGTCTTCTTCAGGACTCCAGGATGTGTTTTGTCAGGTCCTATAGACATTCAGGTTCCTCAGGTGGTCATGAACCTGATCTTTGCTTACAGTGGGAGGGACTTTGCTCTCTCAGTTCTTTTCCTGTCATCCATCCACTCCAGAGGTGTGGGAGCTGTGAGCCCATGAGCTGGTACTACTGGTTCCAGTGGTACCACTCACCATGATGGGGCTGGTCTCAGTGTGCAGGCAACCTCTAGCCCACTACTGACCTCAGGCAAGTGAAAAACTGGAGCAGTGATAGAAGAACTGAAGATTGGTGGTGAGTTTCTTGTTTGGCATCTCCTGGCATGCACATGCACATTATTTTTGCCTGTGTGGGTGTGCACTGGTGCCACACTGTAGGTGAACTGAACCAGTCCTCTGAAAATTGCAGCTCTTGTACCCAGGCATTCCTTGATTGCTACAAAATGATGTCTACTGATCTGGGTTTGTATTAATCAGTGTGGGAATAAAAGGATGGCAAATCTGGAACCGGTAGGCTCTGTTCAAGGCACTCCTCCCCAGGGGCTGTGCACACAGTCGTGGCTTTCCCCTGTGCGTGGCTGTGTCACTTGGACGAGCCATGTCATGGCTGAGCAGCTTCTTTACTCTCCTCCTGCCCACACTTTGGAAGATCATGCTTAAGATAAAAGTCAAGAGGAAAAATAAGATCTTGCCTGTGTTTCAGCCTGTGCCAGGAATTAGTTTTTAGTCCCAAACTCTTCGCTGTTCTAGTTTTAGATGTTTAATGTGCCACTCAAGTTGAACGTTCTGATGACAGCAATCAGATTCACTCAAGTTCTTTTGTGCTGGCACAGTGCTCTCCTTCAGCTACGTGTCAGCAGAGGGGATTTAAAAACATAGATGTGCCATGCTGAACTGAGCTCAGAAGGATTGTGTGCACAGAGAGATGGTCAGTATCTTAAAACAATTACCATTCAAATAGGGTGGAAAGGAGGAAGGGATACTAATGTCCTGGTGATGAATCTGAAGCCATGAAGGGGTTTAGACTCAGATGCTTGAAGGTACTTAGAAGTCTAAGCCTAGCTTAGGTGGACAAGTCATTACATGCAGAAATCTCTAGAGACTCTGGAAGCATGGTGAAGGTCACAGGATAAGGACTAGCAGCAAGCCAGTGCCACATTTGAACACAAAGTACCTTAGTCATAAGTGCCGTAATTGTTGTGGTGTTTTTCACCTTTAGCTTTACTAACATGGAGGTTCTGCCTTTATTTTCAGAGCTCATTGTTTTTCTCAAGGTATATGTAATGAATTTTAAGTAGTTAGGTATGAGGTGGATTTTCTTTGTTACCCATCAGAGGTCTCCTAGATGTTAAGGGTCCAGCTCTCTGAAAATCACGGTTATCACAGACACTACCCTCACTAGTTTCTTGATTGTTCAGAGGGAAGTGTGGGGCTTAATGTGTAAATGTGGCAGTGGGGTTTTTTTCAAGTAAAGGAAAAAAGGAAATCATGGAAGTCTGTGGACATTTTAATGTTATATGGTTGTCTTTAACTTATATCTAAGATCTGTCTTATATAAGTGTCTTTAAGATGCTCTTCAGGTCTTATTTTAAAGGAATAATTTTCTTGATTAGAGAATCTCTCTCTTACTGATTTTTGTTAATATAATCAACAAAATATTGCTGATGAACCTAAAGGTGACCTTCAAAAGGAGGAAACCCTGAGAGGTCTGTACTGATGCTGTAGCCAGAGCAGCTGGGTCATCACATGGCTCTACAGGTAACACGTTGTTCTTTGGGGACATTGTAGAGACTTTGGGGAAAAAGACTGACATGGACATCACACCAGTTCTGAGCTGGAGAGGAACTGAAAGTGCCAGGCTGGTGCTCAAAGCTGGAGGAGGTCACAGGCTGTTTCTGGTTTGTTTGGGCCTTGTCTAAACAGCAAAGCTCTTGCCATACAAACGAGGGGATAACGTTAAGATAGCAGATTCTCCTGTTTCCTCTCATTTGGACTGTCACCCACTTTAGTTTTTACGTCTTAGCTCCACATGTTTTCTGATCCACTGCACGTTCAAGGACACGTGCCACATGAAGTGGCTGTGTGAGGAGATGCTTGGCAGCCACCCTCGTCCCCAGGCTGTTGAGCTCTTGGGTTACCAAACCCTCTGGAGACTGGTTTTAAGTTCAGTCCTTGGTCTCTGTCACCTGTAAAGTGAAAGATGTTTGTGTGGTCTCTGTAGCATGCCAGTACCAAGAGCCCAGGGTGTTTGCTCACCCTGCTGAGGGCTGGAGTTTGGGCTTGGGGAACCTTGTGTCCCCCAGAGATGATGTGGCTGCAAGGAGGGTCAGGGTGGTTGTCCTAAAATGATGACAGTGACAGTCAGACTGCTGCTGTCTGCTGGCTCAGGACTGCTGCAGAGATAAGGTCCTTTGTGCCAAGTTCCCAGGTGTCTCTCAGGAGCTCCCTGGACAGCAGATGAGGACGAGTGCTGACAAATTCAGCTGTGAAGGGTGAGACAATTTATCCCAGTTTCAGGTGTTTGTTTTTCATGTTTCTGCTGGGCTGAGAAGACACCTTTAATATCATTCCAGTGATATGAAATGCATGGTGTATTGGCCTGGGGACTAAAAAGCACTCCAGCTTAAAAAATTTAATTCCTCTGTTCTTTAACCAGGTAGAAAATGAGAGGATTGTTAAGCCTGCGTTTTCTTTGTGGCAAAGACAACTTAATGGCAGTCTGGAGTGTGCAATTGAGCTAACAAAGTTTTAGAAAGCCAGCAGAAGTAGGTAGCTGGTAGCAGAAGGACGTGTGTGTGACAGCTGAGTACAGAGGATGTGGTGACAGAGGAAGTCTGGAGATACCGGCAAAGGGAGTCTGGCAGCAAGAAACAGGCTGGTGAGAACAAAGCAGTGCCTGTCGCGGCAGTGACTGCTCGTCCCTTTTGATCACAGCGAGGGAGGAGGGCGCTCAGGCAAAGGGAGGGCAGCGAGGACTGAGGGGCTGCGCTGGCCTGGGGGGCTCCTGCTCGGCCCTTCAGCCAGGGCTGGGCCCAGCAGCAACAGCTCTGGGCAAGGAGGGAAGGGCTGTTCTCCTGGAACTCAGGGGGAAGCCCTTTGGGTTTCACACTTCTGGAAGGCATTGCTCAGTTCCCCTGGCATGGTGGTTGGGCGGGATTAGCTGGGCCTGTGAGACCCCAAGGGACGGGCTGAAATACAACGTGTGTAATCTGCTCAGCCTCTGCCCTGCCTCTGGTTTCCTTCCAGCCCTGTGGGTGGCCAGGAGGAGATGGAAGCTCTCCAGTGACACGCTGCAGTAGGTTTTGACCCCAGGAAGGACAGAACAGGAATTGTAATGGGCCACATTTGCTGTGTGGTGGGCTTTGAGGGGGAGGCTTGCATGTGGCGTTGGTTTCAGAGGCTCCAGCAATGGCAGTGCCACCGCGGGCCCTGTTTGTTCATCTCCTCGTGCAGTTGCTCTATCACCAGCAGCCCCCAATCATTCACCATTAACACAGGCTCTGACCAGAACACAGCCTTCTCAACAAAGCTGGAATGATAAACCAGCTCTTCAGTGTGGAATGTGGAAAAGGCAGCAGTGCCCGGTGCTAAGATAGCCCTGCCTGCTCATCTGACAGGCAGAAGCTGGAAAGAAGAAAATGTTACCAGGGGTTTCATGTTGAGCTTTTCCAGCCTGCAGCATGCTGTAAAGCTTTATTAACAGTGTGGTTTTTTTTTTTTTTTAATTATTTAATTATTTTTTTTAGACTGCTTGTGTGGGCCAGCCCTGGCCACACAATGGTGGATTGGGTGGCACACTGGTCTCTGTGTGCAGCAGCCCTGCTTCTCTGTATGTACAGTCCGTATTCTTGCTCTATAACAACCCCACCAAAGCCTTTTAATCAGCTTCCTTTCGCTCAAGTGTACAAATTCTGCTCTCATCACACGTACTAGCTCTCAAATTTACAGGCAGGAACTTCTTGGATAGAATAATATTCCTTGGCCACCCTAGCATGCAAATTTAAAATTTAATATCTTGCGGCAGGTCTGTTCGCTTTTATGCAAATTCTAATGTAAGATTATGTTTTATAGTTGTAAATTAGAAATTAAAGTAAGTTATGCAGGGGAAGGGTATGTGAAAAATGGTAGTCTTGGATTTATATTTGTTTAAACGAGGTAATCCTAGTAGTTCGAGTAATACAGAAATGTACATCCTCTTAAAAGGAGAAGACTTGAACAGCAAACATGGTTTAAATGGGTATTTAGCTCCATAGCTGTTAATGAAGAACTGGTTGCTACAAGACTGCCTCCCTCAGTCTCCTGACTTCTCTGAATGCATTTTGAGGCCAACAATAGGTTAAGTGTTCTGGTGTAGGCAAAAGAAATAAAATCCAGACATGGCTCACTTTTGTTCTTCTGTAACCCTGCAGCTGAGGGTGTATGGGGTCCTGCCTGCAGGAGGGAGATTGGCTCGTGCAGCAGGGCTGGGCTGTAGCTCCTGCCAGGAATTGGTGGTTCCTGGGGGATAGCAGCTCCTGACACAGCTCTCTGCCCTTAATTTCTATTAAGCAGACCTGAAACCTCTGTGACGCACGGTGCTAGCTGGATCTGGCTGTTCTGATTGTCCCAGGCCTTTACATGGCAGCTTGAGCTGGCCCATTCCAGCTGTGCGTGGCCACCACTGGCAGCCTTGGCTGGTGAGCAGCTCCTGCCGTGCCATGCTGACAAATGCAGGAAAATCAGGAATAGCAAAGGGAAGGGAAATGCAGAATCTTAGTGAAAGAAATTCTCTTCTGGAGTGCTGCTCACACTTGTTCTAGAAGCAGCCAGAGCATTGGAAGAAGTCATATTCCCTAGGTATTCATGCTACACAGGCTGCACTTGTGGTTTGGTCTTCAAGAGTGGCCCTTAGTGGCCAAAAATTTGCCATGAGATAGATGAGAGAAGAAGGGGATAAGTCAATAACAGAGAATCCTTTTGTGTATAACCAAAGCGTTTCTGAACACACTCAGTATTTAGATTTGCTTTATAGCAATCAGTATCTCTTAAATCACTGAAGGGAGTGATGGGCTCTAGTGCTATAATATCTATACCCAGCATATTTTAAAAAGACTAAAATCAAAAGTATTTCACAATGATGTTAATTGCATATGGATAAGATGTTGTAAAGCAATTTGGGTTCTGTCTCCCTCACTGACTTTCAGCAGTGCCTAAGCTGTTGTGCTTCAAAGCAGCTTTTGAAAATGGAGTTTCCAGGGTTGAGCCCTGTACGTGCTTTTCAAATCACTCCTTAACTCTGAAATGCTTGTATTTTTCTAGATTGCTTGTTGACAGGGTGTCTTTTTCCTTCCCATAGTGTCTCCACAGGAAATAATGTGATGGAACCCTTGGAGCTTGGGTGTGGGACTGTGCCTGGTCCCAGATGGATCAGGCACGGCCTTGGCTCACCCCCGCGGCCACGGCAGCCCTGACACACACAGCAGGGCTCACAGAAACGCCTTCCTAGCCCTCAGTGCAAGGAGCTGAGGAAAAACACTGCTATTATGGGCTGTTCAGTTCATTTCTTTGCAGATCTGCAATGGCTGACATCTGTTTGCTTTTCTTTGTGGTTTTGGAAGAGAGAGAGAATTTGGATCCAAAATAGCTATAAGATGGCTTGACATGGAGTAGCATGAATAGGCTTGTTTTGTCTCCTCCTGTTATGAATCACTTTCCATATTAATTTCAGACTTTGAGTCGATGTGTATCTGGCCCTGCAGAGCTGCACACCACTTCAGCTCATCTTATTGTTTGTAAAAGAAACACCTCGTGTTTATTTCCTTGGTATCAGAAACCAGGGTCCACGTGGAGGCTTGGAGAGATGGCTTGGTGACGAGCCCCAGCTGCCAGGGGGAAGTTCAGCCTGTTCAAAGGCTCTTCCTGAGCTGGGGGATTTCAGGTGTTGTCCCACCCCTCCACTCAGAAGTTCAGACATTTGTTGTGCTATTTCTTCATCTGTTACCTCCGGCTTTGCTTTCTGCCATGACTCTGCAGCCAGCCCCTGCAGCCACCATGCTCCACGTGCCCAGGGCAGTGTTCAGTTCTGTGGAGGGGCAGTGGTGGGGCAGTCCCATGGCCTGGCCTGAAATATGCACACAGAGCCTGCCAAGGTCTTCTGTTGGCTGCAGTTGCTTGCAGAACCATCAATTAGAGATTTTTTTTCCTCCCTTTTTTTTGCATTTAATATCAGTCAACTTGCAGTAAAGGTCCTTCCCTACTCTTTTGCCATATGTCATGGATTACTGCCTCTGAACGGCTTTCCCATGAAAAGCATAAATAAATACAAGTCTTCAAGCTCCTGGCAGGAAGTCAAGACCCCCTCCTTTGTTTTGCTGAGCTTCTTTTTTTTCTCCTCTATTTCTCAGACAGATTAATGTCTTGTCTTTAATGGCCTATTTTGGTCAAACATCAAACCCACCCATCCTTCTGTGTGTGTGCCTGGAGGAGAAAGTGGCCATTTTTGGGATGAAGAGGACAGCCATGGGGTGGGGAGCTGAGCACCTGCCCACGGGGAGCAGCAGCTCTGGGTTTGTCTTCAGACATTTATTCTGCCTTTTGTGTTGGTCTGGGGATCAGATGAAAATGGCAGAGGGTTGTGTTGGTTTACAAGCTGTGTTATGTTGTTGCTCGACGGTTGATCTGTGCCATGAGTTCCTGTTGGGTGTACAAGGGGCTGAATGTGGAGTGGAGCAAATGGAGGGAAGGAGAACCTGTGGATCTTTTTAGTGTGAATGGTAATGCAGTGCTAGTCCTTATTCTGTATTCCTGCATGGGTTTGACTGTGCTAAGCTTGTGCTGTGCAGTGGTGGGGTTCTTTCTCCCCGCTGGATGAGGGATAACTGGAGGTAATCTGTGGGATCAGCTCTTTGATTTACAGTGTTTCTAGCCCTGTAATGTAAAACTCAGGAGCTGGACCCCACATAAAGGTGTGATACTGCTTTAATAACTATCCAAATGGGAGGGAGGGAGGGAGGGAGGGAGGAAGGAAGGAAGGAAGGGAAGGAACTCTAAATCTGTCACTGGGTCCCATTTTCAAGTCCTTCTCTGATATTTAGAAATTCTTTTTATTGGAAGCTGAGAGTCCCAAACCGTGTGATTCCTGGAAAGCTAGTTTAAAAAAGAGCAGCTGGAGTAAAGAAAAAGCTCGTTGTGGAAACCTTTGCAATGAACTCACTGGCATTACCATCAGGCCATTAAATAAGTGTGCTGATTAAAGCTGGGAGGAGATGTTTGCATTTCTTTACATTTCCCTGGGAATGTAGCATCTCATCCTAGCAAACAGCCAGCTGCAGTTTGCTGTCCTTGTGGCACCTTCATGTAGGGAATATCAGGCTGCCTTTCCAAGGCAAACTGCAAACCTGGGAGCTTTGCTGGCAACACCAGTCACCAGATGAGGGACCAATAAATTCGAGCACTGGGACGTGTGTAGAAATAAGAATGTTATATATCCTGGTTTGCTACACACCAGCACTCATCCAAACACTATCTGTGGCCACTGTTTTGTTCTCAGCTGCCATCCTTGTTGGTGCTGCTGTGCTGGCTCTCTCGTCTCCCAATCCTTTTGTGATTTGTGAATGATTAAGATGGAGTCAGACAGAAAGCAGAGTTGGCACAGCCAGGCTGTTACCCTATTAGAAGGTCCAGATGTACTGAATAAGGGTTCCTTGTGGTTTCTGATGAGAAAGAAACAAAACAGTGCTCTAGTTAGGTTTAAAGGATTTGGTAAGCACACATGTGTCATGGTCTAACTGCCTTTGATGGGTACCAGATGGCAAACAGAAAGGGGAGGATGGAGCTGGGGGAGGCCAGAGCACAGAGGTGGGGGAGGCAGAAGGAGGGAGAGGTCCTTTGTGAGCCTCTGTGGGGAAATGTCATGTGCAAAAGGTGCTTATTTACATATGTATATAGGTGCTTGGACAGAGTTAAATATGTGTATATGTACGAAATAATTTTTCTGCCCACTGGCTCACCAAGACACAAGTCTGTTGCTTACCATGGCCTCTTAGAAATAATGGATCTCACTGTGATGTATCTCACATCTCTGTGGGTTTGCAGCCACCTTCATTTCCCGAGGAGGGTGAGACTGCAGCTGCAGCCCTGGGAGCTGGGAGGTTTGGTGGGGGTGCTGGCCTGGCTGACAGATCTCCCCTGTCTCCACTTGAGTTATATCCAGTGCTGAATCTCAGTGTCGGAAGGAATAAGCTGTCACACAGACATGGAGTGCAGGGATGCTGCAGTGCTGCCAGGGGCTGGCTTTGGGTAAAACAGACATTGGGTCACTTCTTACCACTTGTAATTGGTTTCTAAGTCGCTGAATCCTTGGGCTGATGAGATTTTCTCTTTAAAAAATTGCATTTGTATATAATGAGTTGGGAAAGAGAAGACAGCCCAGTGATTTATTAGTGTGCAGTGGTTTAAACACTGTGACTTTTCTCAAGTCATTCAGTCCTAAAAAAGCCAAACACTGGAAAGAGTTGAAAGGATTATGTATGGCAAAAGTGCTGGAAGAGATCTTCATTGACATGTCACCCTTTTCCAATTTGCAGCCTATAGGACACTGCATCTGTAACCAGATTCTGTCACTTAGACAATTTGGAAAATAGTGGGATGTTAGGATTAAAAGTCCAGGCTAAATGCCTCATCAGTGTAAACCAGCATGGCAGTTTGGCTTCCAGGGAAACGTATGGATTTATATACCAGCTCCACGTCTGCCATGGTATGTTTTCCACTCCTGTGCTGTAATTCAGTACAGCTTGTACAATAATGTAGATGAACTGCTGGCAGGGAAATGGAGTAGATAAATCTTTTATGAGCGAGTCCAGTGTCCCTGAGCTGTGCTCAGCCCTCTGGGGAGCTGCACAGGAGCCAGGCTGGCTCTGGCAGTGCTCTGGTGTCTGCCACGGGGTGAGAGGTGGGAGCATCACCTGGATGTGGTCCCTGAAGTCTCTGTTGCTGGGGCAGCCACTGCTCCATCTGTCCCATATATATGGGACAAACACATCCCATGGATAGCTCTTGCAGTGACAAAATGGGTGCCAGCAAAGCCCAGAGCATTTTCCTTTTTCTTGCAGGAACAGGGAGGGTGTTACAAGCAAAGCTGGAAAAATGTTTTGCCAAAACCTATTTGATTAAAAATAAAACCAAGTATTTGATATAAATAAAATGTTTAGAAAAATGTGTCAATTCCCATATAATTTCCATGGAGAAACATTTTGGAAATAAAAAATATATAGGTCTAGAAAATGTCAGAATTTAGCTGGGGAATTTTGCAAGATAGTTTTATGTGTGTGCCTTTCTCCCATGTTATTTTTGCATTTCATAGTCTATTGAGTGATCATATTATTGAGCTGGCATAATGTGGTGTGATTTGATACATAGCTAATGCATTTATTTACATTTCTAAAATGTGTGTATTTAGATACACATGATTATTTGTTGAATCAATAAGGGCAGCTGCTATTTAGTATGGTCTGAGCCCCCTGCTTTCCTGTGTCAAAGTGTTTCATTACCAAAACTAAAATCTGATAATGTTGACATGTCTGAAGTTGAGCTGAATCATGATTTGAATCACTGAATAATGAGGGATAGAAGGATCTTTGAACCAGCTGGAAGCTGGGCTGCAGGTCCTTTGGTCCAGCCCCTCTCCTCAAAGAAGGCTAAGCTCAAGTTTAGATTGGCTTGCTCAGGGTCATACCCCTCTGAGTTTTGAACTCACCCAAGGTGCCCATTCCTTGGCCTCCCAGTGCAGGATTACTGTCATGGTGAGAATTATTTTCTGATATTGCAGTGTCTCCTGCTGCAATGTGCTTCTCCTCGTGCTCTGCTCCTCTGGAGCCTGTCCTGTCTGCTCCACACCCTCTGTTAGGGGGTGAAGGCCCTAGGAAAGTCCTCTTGGACTCTCCTCTTGAACAAACTTATCTCCCTGAGGCAGCTCCTCCATCACGTGTTCCAGCCCCAGGGGATGCTGGAATGTCCATCTCCCATTGCTCCGTCTGAGCTGGATGCTGGTGACAGTGACGATGCATTGGCACAAGCTGCAGCCTGGGTGGCTGCAGGCACCACCAATGTGTGCCCTTGCTGGGCTCTCAGCTCCATCTCCACAGCCCCTGGACCTTCTGCTGCCAGGCTGACTGATTAAAGCTTTTCAGATATGTTAATTCTCCCTGTGGTCACATTTCCAGAGCCTAATGCAGCCATGGCCTCTGTGCCAGTGTGGGGGATGCTCTCCCCGCAATGCAAATCACAGATATTTTTATCCAGACAAAAAGTGTTTCAATTAGTAATAAACAACAGCTGTCATGGAGGAATTAAAAATAATAGTTGCTCAACTCATATGGTGTGGTGCCTCGTGCAGAGAATATGTGGGCAAAAAGAGAACATTCCTAACAAAATCCTGAGAACTTCTGTTTTATGACATTTACTTAAACTGAAACTCAGCACTTGCACTGGGGGTGTTCTGTGCTGGAGGAGTCCAGGGAGATGTGTAACCCAAACCACTGTTGGCACCCTGCAGCTGGTGCTGTTACCTGTTCTGAGGCATCTCCACTGTGGGGATTTGCAGCCTTTACCTGTATTTGGCTGGGTGGGGTCCCCAGGCAGCCCAGAAGTCGCTGGGTGAGCACCATTGTGGGTCTGCAGGTGTTGTCACTTGTGGCCTGCTCCGTCCCAGCCTCCCTGCCCTGTGTGCCAGGTGAGTACCATGGTGTGCCAGGGACACACGCAGAGGGGAGAAGAGGCTGTGGTGCAGCTCCTCAGTCCCTGGCATGGATGGCTGACGTGCATCTTCCCATCTCTGTGCCAGCAGATGCAAGGATGTAAGCAGATCTAACGTGGGCAGCTGAAACCAGGAAACAAAGGATGCTGGTGTGCATGAGCCTTGGGAATACTTGGCTCATCCTGCCATCAGCAGGCTAAATATTTGTAATTTCTGTCATAAAAAATTCACCAGCTGCAGAAGTCAATAGAGGGGAAGTAGTAAACATGACATGACATTGCTTTTCTAGCATTGCTGAGAACAAGAAATCTCTTCTTTCAAACAAAAGCCAGACGTTACTGCCTGGATGGACTTGAATACTTCTAGGATCTTGTCAGAAAAATGTCTGCCCCAATTCAGTCATTTAGAAGATCCCAGGTCTCTTTAGAGTAATGAGGCTTGAATGTAATCTCAAGCACAGTGATTTAAAGTGCAAGGAATGTTTCTTTACCCTGCCTATTTATAGGGCAATGCATTTTTAATATTGAATGATCCAAAAGTCAGTTCAGGAAGGATATACAATCAAAGGAAGGAAATAGGTCATAATTTCTCACGAGGGACTGCATGAAACCTTCAGTCATCTTAAATTCCCCATCCAGTCCATTTCCCTGAATATTAGATGGTGCCAAAAAGGGGGCTTGTTTTGGGGTTTTTGTCCCAGTGATTTGGCATGGCAGCAGCAGCATATGTTGAACATCTCAGCTGGGGTCTTTGGGGCCACAAAGGTAAAACTCTGCCCCGTGGTGAAAGCAGATGGGCTGGTTTATCTTTCCTTGTGGGAATAAGACACGTGCCATTACTGTAGAGGAGGAGCAACAGCCACCCCCTTTGTTACTGGAAACTTCTCTGGCTGCATCGCTGAGGTCCCAAAGCCCTTATAGCTTCAATGAGAAATGAAATTATCTCTCTTATTTATATCCAGTAATAATTGCTTCTTCTAATTGCCCTAGTTTGTGAGTTTCTTCCCAGCAGGTTAGGCTGAAATTTCAATTTAAGTTTGATTTGCATAATGACTTCAGCCTCTTTCCCTTCTTCCGTTCTTTCACTTGGCATCAGGAGTTGCTTGTCCTCCCCTGGGACCAGATGCAGTCCTACAGGTCTGTGTCACAGGGGGAGTGGGTTAAACTCAGTCTCCTAGTCCAGTCTGTCTTTCAGTGCCACCTCTGAAGTTATATTTCATTTATGGCATTCCTTGGCAGCTGATGATGGCTGGGCTGAAGATGTGGGTGATCAGGTGTCATTGTGGGTGAGGTGGGGAGGTTAGGGGGGCTGTTGCTCTTCTTTCTGTATTTTCCTTTCCTAGAGGAGTGTGTTATAGATACATATTATAATACTAGCTTTTCACAAATATTAAAAATAAATTTTATATGTGTAGTGTTAACGTAACTTTCTTATAAAGATGTCATTTTTATTACTGTTATTAATTGAGCTTAGTGAAATAGCTGATATAGTTATGTTAAAATGCCTACTTAGATAACATCCAATGAACATATTAAAAAACACCTACTATATATATACCAACTATCAGCACTCACTGTCTAAAGACAGGGAGGACCAAAGCCCAAAATCTAGAAATAATATGAATAGACTAAAACCACAACCAAAAAATACACATACTCTAAAAAAGTAAAACCGGAGAGGAGCCATGCTAAACAGTTCTTAGAATATGTAAACTAGTTTTGGAAAGAAGTTTATTATATGTAATTGTTTATGAATCTATAACAAGTTGATGTAGTAGAAATAATATATAAAGAGTATTTCCAAAACAACAAGTGTGCTCTTAACTAAGTACCGAGATACACCCAGCCGTGATAATCTTTACTTTACTGTCCTTATCTCCTATTCTCCTTTATTAAACTTGTAAAGTTTTCACAAGAGAGTGAACGTGTTTTTCACAAGGGTGTTGCAGGCTTTGCTGCAAGTCCTGCCCAGGACACAGTCCCGGGTGCACCATGACCTGCAGGCCCTGCAGAGCTCGGCCACCTGCAGGACTTGCTTTTTCTTAATAGTTAAGAACCCTAATTTGATTTAAAAGATTTTTTTTTCCATTAAAGCCCCCTGATCAAGCCCCAAAGATGCTTTTGCTTATGTCAGTGTGGGCTTCAGGAGGACATACAGACAGAGAACGTGTCAGCCAGACAGGACTGGGACTTGTGGGGCTCCTCCCCTGTCACCAGGATTCCCCCCGTGGTGGTGTCACCAGGGTCCCTTTTCCAGGACATCTGCAAGTGCAATGGGAGGTGTCCCTGTGCCCACTCTGCCACAGCCTCGTGCAGAGCAGCCCCCCCATTTCAGTGTATCATTTCAGTGTTACAGCACCAGCTCAGACCCCACTTAATTTGGTGGAAAAGCAGCTCCAGAAAAATCTGTTGGGTGACATTGTGGTCTGGCTTGGGCACAGGCACGGACTGTGCTTGGCTCCATGATGGGCATGGGCTGTGCTGGGCTCCATGGTGGGCACGGGCTGTGCTCGGCTCCATGGTGGGCACAGGCAGTGTTCAGCTCCATGGTGGGCACAGGCTGTGCTTGGCTCCATGGTGGGCACGGGCTGTGCTTGGCTCCAGGGCCCAGCTGCAGGGGTTGAGTCAGCTCAGGTGCAGGACTCAGCTCTTCTGGCCTCATTCTGGCTTTTGTAGGTGGCTTCTGAGTAACTTCTGAAGCAGGTTCCCAGGGCTGGAGAAGGAGAGCTTCTGGCCCAGGGTGGCAAGGGCAGCGTTCCAGCTGCAGTGACTTCCTCAGGTGGGGCAGGGCACTGAGAGCAGCCTGTGCAGCCAGGGTGTGCCCTGATGGCCTGTCACCATTTCATGGCACACCAAAGACAAACCATGGCTCTGGCCTGAGCTCCTCTGTGGCCTCTGACACTCCCTCCTCCTGCCAGGGACATCTCAGGACACCTGGTGCTCCAAGGACGGTTTGGAGGCAGCAGTGCAGGCTGGCCCAGGGGCTCAGGGTGGCCCATCAGCTCGGGCCTGCCCCTGGGCTCAGGCTGGCCCATGGGCTCAAGGTGGCCCAGGGGCTCAGGGTAGTCCTTGGGCTCAGGGTGGCCCAGGGGCTCAGGGTGGCCCATGACTCAGGGTGGCCCAGGGGCTCAGGCAAGGTGGCCCAGGGGCTCAGGGTGGCCCAGGGGCTCAGGGTGGCCAGGGACCTGCAGACACCCCAGTGTGTGTGACAGCATTTCCCCATTGGTGGCTCAGGCCCTGCCTGTGGGAACAGGTCCCTGACCTCACAAGGGTGGCCCAGGGGCTCAGGCTGCAGACACCCCAGTGTGTGTGACAGCATTTCCCCATTGGTGGCTCAGGCCCTGCCTGTGGGAACAGGTTTGGTCTGCAGCGACTCCCTGACCTCACAAGGAAATTTGGGCCAGGAGGCATGAAGCTGCCTTGGAGACAAAAGCCCTCCCCGCTTACAGATCCCACGTTGTCATCTAACAGATTTCTGTGGGTAAAGAGCCTATTTTTCTCACTTCTGTCCCTGTCTTCTAAGGTGTGAAGAGCCTTTAGTCAAGCTGGAGGGAGAGAGAAAGGTTTCTGGTGAAGGGATTTGGTTGATCTGGGGGTTGTTTTCAAACCACATCACAGATTTTCTTTTTGCCTGTGATTCTCAGTTCACAGGTTGTGATCTGTAGAAATTTTTGGAAGGAGCTGGTATTTTCTCTAATTACAGCAAATGGGTGCTGGTCATCAAAGGCATTTGAATTCCTGGGGGTGGTTTGCAAAGAAAGGTGAGGAGGGGTGTTTGTGCTGCCCCAGAGCCTGAACAGCTTCCAGATACTGCATCCCACTGAGCAGAGTGGGAAGGAGATCTCTGTGGGTACCCCCTGCCTGTATGTGCTGTGTCCAGTGGACTTGGGGAAAGTGGGAATGGGATCACGGTCAGCAGGAATGTTTTGTTACTAACTCAGCATCTGAGCACTCAAGCACCCACTTTTTTAATGGATTTGGGTTTATTACTCGTGGCTTTTTTAGTGCTTCCTCTAACCCTAAATATCCTAGATGTGGTTCTGCATTCTAGTATTAAGAAAGCAAAAGGACTCTTAGATTTAAAAATAAACTCTGCAGGGAAGAGGCTACTTATATATTTTGCTTTTCAATTTCTGGTATGTTTATTTATGTATGTAAATGAAGAAAGGTACCTGTATGTGGCTTTGCAGTGTCTAAAATGTACGCAGCTCTTCTGCCAGGTGAACGAGACAGAGTCACCCTCTTACAAGACCAACTTATAAAAATCCAAACACTCAGGCAAACTTCTTGTTGCTGAGGTGACTTTGAGCCTGAATTTCATCTCTAAGCAGAAGTTCTTTTACTCTTGAGAGGGGATCCCCAGTCCTGCCTGTGCTGTGGCCCTCAGTGACGCAGTGCTGGGATTATTTTTGGAGGAAGGCAAAGTGGCCTGTTAGGGCAGCACCAGTGAGCTCTAAAACCTGTCACTGGCTGAGCAGGGAGGAATCCTCACTGCCACCAGCTGAGGCACCTGCTGCCATCACCCTGCATATAAAGACAGCAGAAATCCCCACCCAGGGCATTGAGGATCAGCATAAAGCTCAGGCTGATGTACCCCAGTGTTTGCCAGGATTGGATTTGACAGCCCTTTTCCAGCACTGGCAGTAATTAGAGCTCTGATGAGTGTTTGCCAGTGGCACTGGTATGGGCAGCTGGCCATTGCTTATTGCAGTTTGGATATGGTGAGGAGATGGTAAGAGAACAAATAAAAATAATTAGTTAAGCTGCAAGAATTGTCTCTTAAGCCAGGCCATGCTGCTCTTGGAGCAGTATTTTGTCATAAGTGATGACTGGATTGGGGCTCCCTCATTTCCTGTAAAATCAGATTTGTTCCAAAGGGAACACATTTTTTTGAGGAAGCAGAGTTGTGCTGCTCATTGGGAAGCCCAGGATATGTCTGGCACTGTCCTGTTGGAGGAACGGGGATGGTTTGGCTCAGGTGGGTGTGGAGAAGAGGCAGCACATGAGGTACCTGAATGTGTGGGAGCTGTCTTGGTTAGGAAATGGTGGTAAGTACCAGTTTTGACAATGAAAAACATTAAAATGCTGCTTTGCAACATCTGCAACTCTGTGTCCCATCTCCCTCCCCTCCTTCCAGCATGCACATCTGCAGATCCTTCTCTTGTGCTGAGCAGGAGCCTTGGATGGCTGCTGTGGGCTTTAGGAGCAATAGGAGCCCATGCTGGCTGACTTGGTAGCAAAGCTGCTCCAAGAGCTGCAGTGATGTCCCTTGATGTTCCCAGTGTAATAACAAGGAAATAAATACAGTCATGTTAATTTCAAATTCCATTTGAAATACAAATAGGTAAACCTTTAAATTAAATGCAGAAGAGACAGTGGAAAAAGAAAGTTCAGTGAACCTTTTTTTGTTTTAAATCTTCTGAGAAATCTTACAAAGGGCCCTGAGTAAAACAAGGCCAAGTAACAAGAGAGAGGATCTCTCTGCCTTTTGATTCAGAGGCACATGAGAATGTTTAATCCTGGCCTTGCTCCTGGCATGGCAACCTGTGTGTCTTGGGCTTCTCAGACAAGGGAAGGAAGGGGCACAGCTGAGCTTGTCTGACACCACTGGTCACCTGCTGAGTCCCCTCAGGCAACTTGTTTTAATCTTTCTGTCCTTCTGGAGAGCAGTAAAATAGTACCTGCTGGGGTATTGTGGGTTCACATCTGCCCCATGGCCTCTCAGGGAGAGGAAGTTGCTGTGCTCTTCAGAGCCTCTTAGTAGCACAGGACCACGCTTAGCTGCACCTGGAATTATTGATATTGTATTGACCTGTTTGTCCAACAGCTGAGCCCAAACCTATTCATGCAAAGCAGAAGAATCCTATTGACTCTGTTGGATTGAGAGCATCCCTGTGTCCTACCCTCCACCAGCAGGTGCTGATGGGTGCAAATGGCCTCGGCCACAAAAGCTGCCATGCTGGCAGGGGAGAGGCTGGGTTTGTGTGCTGGGGTGCGGGGGGATGGCCTGTTGATGGCTCTGCTTGGCCCTCACAGGACAGGGCAGGTTAGGATGACAGTTTTCAGCTGTAGGAATTCCTATGGAGACAAGGGAACTGGAGAGGGGTTGGGATTTAGCACAGATTTTCTACAAGGTGAGTTTACAGCTGGATCTGGGAAAGATTTAGCAAGATTTGATGTGTGCTTTGCTTCACAGTGGCACGTAGGTAGCTGTTTTATTCCTGAGTTCCTCTGCTAGGAGGAAAATCTGAGAGATTTGGGATTGTTCAGCCTGTAGAAGAGAAGCTTCAGGGTGACCTAATTTTTGCCTTCCAGTGTCTTAAGGGAGCCTGTCAGAAAGATGGAAAGAGACTTTTTACAAGGGCCTCAAGTGACAAGGCAAGTGGGAATGGCTTCCCACTACCAGAGGGCAGGGGTAGGTGGGATATTGGGAAAAAATTCTTTCCAGAGAGGGGGGTGAGGCCTTGGTCAGGGTGCCCAGAGCAGCTGTGGCTGCCCCTGGATCCCTGGCAGTGCCCAAGGCCAGGCTGGACAGGGCTTGGAGCAGCCTGGGACAGTGAAGGTGTCCCTGCCATGGCAGGGGGTGAAGCAGGATGGGCTTTATGGTCACTCCCAACCCAAGCCATTCTGTGATTCTATGACTGATTGATTCCCTGTCTGCAGTACGCACACAGATTCCACTTCAGCAGCCAGTAAAATTGCTTCCTATCAGTGCAAAATTGGTTCCTATCACTGTTTTATTAAGGGGAAAAAAGTAATGTTCACCTGTGAGAGAAGAGGTTTGTCTCAAGTAAGCGTGGTTGCTGGCAGGGAGGCTGGGAAGGGTTAATCTGCCCTGGCTGTTCAGAGCCCTCCCTCCCTGTGCTTTGCAGCAACCCTTGCAAAATGAGCCCCAGGTGTGCTCAGGCAGCCCAGCACACAGAGCTCTGTGAGGAGCCCAAACCACATCCAGCAAGGAGCTGATAACCACCACACCGTCCCAGGAGCTCGCTTTTCCTCAAAGTTCTCTGCAGCAGTAGCGGGAGAACCAGAGGGGTTGGTTTTTATTTGGCATCCAGGCACACTGGTGGGGGTGTTGCTGTGCTGAGCTGAGCCCCAAATGTGGCTCTGAGATACTGCTTGATGGGGTGGAGGAAGAGTCTAAAGAGTGATTTAGCAAAACAGCAAAACCTTGTGAGAGCTGCTGATAACATTTTGGGATTTGGCTTCAACTGAGCCATGCATAAGAATAAAGCTCTTGGAGTGGAGTCTCAGGGCTGGTAGTTTAAAGTGTCTCTTTGTTTTGAACTGTCCAGTTCAAGCACTGGTGGCTGGACTTAAATCTCACAGAGCCCAACTCAAAATATTCCAAGAACTGAGGCTTTTTAAGGACAATTTGAATTGAGTTCCTCTCGTCCCACCACGATTTTGGAAGATGGTGGCAGAGGCTGCTCAATTAAAATGTAATTTAGTTTTCCTCATCTGAGATCTGGTCCTGTTTATTCATGTTGTTGGTATTATTCCCATAAATAGCCTCATGACATTCCCTGAATTCTAAATATCTGAATTTACTCTGAGACAACTTGTTTGAAAGCCTGGGTGGCTGCAGGACAGCAGCTCCTAGTGAGCTTTCTGAACATAATCCTTCAACTCTTTTGCTGGACTCACATTTTTGCTGGAGTGGGTTGTGACAGAAAGGCTTGTTTGGGTTGCAACATGTGAGAAAATTGATTTGTGTGTTCAGTGAACATTTGAAAACCAGATGTCAGGGCAATGGATATGCTGATTATTGGAATTAGGGAAGAAAAAACCCCCAACCCAAATCCATCTGACTAATTTCCTGCCTCTTGTGCCTCAGGAAGCTTTCTTTCTACATCTCAGACCTAGAGGAGTAAATAAAATTATTGGTGTACTTCTAATAATTGGCCCCAACCTGTCTGCTTTGGCCTTTGATACATTCAGATATTGTATTGAAATTACAATTTCATTTGGATATTAGAGGCAGGTGTATAAGTATACACATATATTGCAAGTATTTGGTTCTCTAAAACTATTAGCCATGCTAAGCAAGGCAGACTGTAGTAGGTGAGTTTTAAGAATCCACTGATGATATTTTAAGCCCAAGTTAACTGCAAATGCTTTGTGTGATCTGTCAGTCAATCCAAAGAGAGTCTCATGATGGATAGACTATGTGTTGGCTTGCCTGACACCTCTCAAAGATTCTGACAGTGACACGTATCAAACAGGACTGTCTTTCAGCTGCTTTGTCTTCAGCTTCCTCTACTGCTGGTTTGTTTATGTTAAATTATAATATATTCTGTGATGGCCCCAATTTGGAGTATTGGGATGAAAATGCCAATAGTGTTTGCATCCAGATGGTGACTTCTGGATGCTGGGTGGCTGGATCTCTGTGCTACCAGCTCTGAATCCATTTCTACACATTGAATTTTGACAAAATAGGGATCTAAATGTAGGCCTGATTTAGCTTTCTCATGGTGACCTTACTAAGTATCATGTACAGGACATATAAATGTGGCACTTGGGGACATGGGTTATTGCTGGGCCTGGCAGTGCTGGAGGAACAGTTGGACTTGATTATCTGAGAGGTGTTTTCCAACCTAATAAATTCTGTGATTCCATGTTTCTGTGTCACTAGAAAAAATAATTTCTTTAAAACAAAGTCAGCTTTGCTGGAGAGTTTTAATTTTGAGATGGAAAGATTATGGTCACCCCATGGCACTGCTCTTGGGTTTACACTGTGTGTGGGTTCCTTAGGGAGATCATCATGCTCTAATTAAAGTCCTTGGAGAATGGGAGTTGGTTTGGTGCAATTAGAATAGGCAATAGCATTTAATGGGCACTGAGTGGGTCAGAGGATTTTCCATGCTGGTCATCCCTTATTTCTAAGATGTCAAGACTGCTGTTTGGGGGATACCATAGCTGGGCTGCAGGCAGCTGGGCCTGGGAAGGGGAGATTCCTTCCAGCCCTTCATGTCTGATCCTGTGTTTTGAGCAGGGAAAGGTGGGCTTGGTGATCTCTGTACAAGAACTCAAATTCTTTTCACCTGTATCCCTGACTTGTGTGCACAGTGGGGTTCTCAGGTTGGCTAAGTAGTGGTTGAAGTTCAGGTAGTTCTCGCTGTTCAATGCCAAAGCCATGTGGGTTGTTTAATCCTATTTTTTGGTAGCTGAGTGATGCTGGAGGACTGTCAGAATGATTTTTAACAGCTCCTTGGAAGCTGGAGCTGGGCTTTCCAGGCATACACACACTGTGTGCTGCTGGTATGTAGGTAACGAGGAAAATACCTGATTTGCAGTGACAATGAATGTCACTCCGTGCCCTCTGATTTGTCTGAACATCCAATATTGCAATTAGACAGAGCACAGTACACACAGATGACAAAACAATTAAACAGCAGTGAAACATAAAGGGAAAAAATTAACAAGTAACCAAATTCATTTGACACAGAGATCAAAACATATCGACGGTGTCTCGCAGCTCTGATAATTCCATTGAGCTGTGCAGAGCTCAACGCTGATGCTCACACGCAACCTCTGATTAACATTAAGTGGGGCTGTCATTTTGACATAGCTGGATAAACCAATATTGAAAAATCTATTAAATATATCAGACTTGAACAGGGAGCACAAACCTTATTATGTTATTTCAGCTGTAATTAGGTGGGAGATAAAATCATAAACAGGGAAGTTCAGTGAATGTTCTTGTGATGGCACAGACACACCTGGGTGTTTGTAGTTTTGGGGTGAGGCTGGAGGGGAGCCAAGGACTGCAGGGCTGAGAGGTGACTTTGGGAATATGGAACAGGGTTGTTACTCCAATGGTATTAGCTCCAGTTCTCCCTGAGACAATGACAGTTGTAATGAATGTCCTTGCATTTAACTGGAAATAGTATTAGTGCTTTTAGAACCCAGAGTCTTCCTAATTGCTTCTTTGAATAGATAAACATTGCCATTTAGAAGGATTGCTTTAAGATATTTTGCATTCTGTTCTGATTAATAATGAAGGTCATGCTACTAAAAACCTTCACATGCGAAAAGTGCAATTTTAAAAACAATTCTCTCAGGAAAACAAAAATAAAGACACCTTTTTCATTTTCAAGACCGTTGAGGTGCAAAGTCAAGCCCTCCAGAGCAAGGAGGGGAAAGTTGATGTTTCTTCAGCTAGAGTCTTGTCTGCAGCACAGAGGACACAAGTTTAGTTTTATTATGTGGCCCCATCATGCTGAGTCCATGCCAAGTTTGTGACTCGATCCAAGGAACTCGGTGCTGCACCCTGAGCCAGCAGCTGACAGAGCAGCTTTAAAGGCTTTGAAACATTTTGTGTGTTGGGGACCAGAAAGTAGTTCTTTTGTTTCTTGTTATTGAGGGGGGATTTATCTTGCCTCACTTCAGTTGTTGAAAGCCTGGTGTCCCTGTGTGGCTGAGGACTTGTGGAAGGTGACTCCCAGCTGGGGATGAAGGGGAGCTGAATCCTGTCTGAAGGTGCCTCTCTCCATTGGCAGCAGGAGCTGGCTAAATTCAGGTGAGGGGATTTCCAGCAGGAATGTCTAGTCCCCATCCTGGTTTAATTCCATTCTGCTGGAATTAAAAAGCAAAGAATGGCATATTCTTTGCTGACTCACCACCACTGCACTGCTGTGCAGGGAACTGCTGCCTTTCCTGAGCATTTTACAAGTCCAAGCCCTGGGAAAAGGCGTTAAGTGTCCCAAGTTTACGCAGGGAGTTTGCGACAGGCAGCAAAAATGACTTTCCCAAATGCCACTGTAATGCATGACTAAGAAAATACTTCTCATCTTCTCAAAGTTTTCCTTCTCCTCATGTGTCCCAGAGGCCTGTGGTGAATGAGGGATGAGCACCAGGGTGCTCCTCACACACTGCACAGCATCCCTGGGAAGGAGCTCTCGGCTTCCGCTGCCATTCCGGGAGCCGGGGAGCTCCCTGGGAGCTGGTGGGCACGTTGCCATTAGCTTCAGCCAAGCCAGCATTTTATCTTCATCATGCAGCCCTGCCTCATTCTCTGTCCAATGTTTGAACTAACTGAGGCATAAATTCAGCTCTGATGTTGGTTGGTAAGAAGCGAAAACTGAGTTTCTGCCAAACCAGGATATATTTTCAACTATATTTAAAAGGATCCCATCCCAAGAGTTCAAGACCTCTTTCTAATAAAGTTTATGATAATAGATTTAACTTCTATTAGTGTACTTGCCTTAGTGTTTGCAGGGAAAGAGGCACTTTAAGAAACAGAAATGATCTATGGCAGGCATAGAATGCTTTGCTCTGTCTCATGTACTTTAGTGTTGGAAGAATGAACAAATAGTCTGTGAATAAATAAGGGAATATTTATATTCTTTCTGGATCTCAACTGCCTGACATGTTTCCTTCTGGAATGCCAATGAGTTCTGAATAATTCCTGCAGGCAGTCATTAATCCTGCCTTCTCTTTCTCCGTTGCTCAGAGCAGGGACACCTAGTTCAGATATTATCAAACCTGTGGCCATTGTGTGGACATTGGAGCTGCCCCAGTTACAGCCAAGCAGCTGGCCAGCAGTCTGAAATGTCACTTGTGAGAGCAGACTTGCTGGCACACAAAGCACCATCAGCACCTCCACATTTTGGCAGGGCCATGTGCAGCTGAGGGGCAGAGAGCTCTGGGGGGCTCTGTGCTGAAGAAGAGGACTGGCTGGTTTTCACACTCACCTCTTCACTATTACAGAAGATAGAGATGAAAGTTTGAAAGGAGGACAGAGGACACTGATTTCTCTGGGACACAAATCTGATAGCAATCTCTGCAAGCAGAACTATGCTGGTGCTGGATAAGTACTTGTGGGATAAAATACTACGTAGTAAGAAATCACAAAGTGTATTCCCAGATGGACAGTGGTTTTTGGAACTCGACTTTTTTGTGGTGCCAGGAAATAGCAGAGCAGGAAGAGTTGTGTGGATATCTAGATGTTTTTGGGACGTGGTTTTATTTCAGAGTAGCTCTGGTAGTCTCACCTGGTAGCATAGGAACAGCTACCTTCTCTTGCACCACCACCAAATGTGCACAGCCAAGCTCAGAGCTGCTGGATGGACATCTTGAGATGGTGGTGACACATCTCATGGTGCCTTCTCTCTCTGGCTCTGCTTAGCTGTGTGTCCTCTGCAGCTGCTGTTAGTGTGACTCCAAGTAAGGCGTGCACAGCATTTTACAAACTGAGTGCAGAGCTGAGCACAAAAGCCCAGCCTGGAAGGCAGTCCTGAGCTGATAGAGTTATGAGGAATGTGTGTCTGACTTCTGAATATGTGGATATAATCTTACTTGCTGAAATGCACCAACAGAAATGTAAACACAAGTGATCATTAATTTTATTGCAGGGGTTTTTTTTTTTCCTTTTAAGGAATCTTGGAAGTGCTGCAAATTTGGATTTGAACCATCAGTGACTAGAGTTCAAAACATGGGCTTGACTCTTAACAAGATTTATACGTGTACTTAATGATTCTCTTGAAAGAGTTTCCAACTGCAGCCTTGCTGTCATTAGAATTGAAGCATGTGTTAGGGTACATGTCAAGTACATGTATGAGGGCTCCTAATTCCCATTAATGCAGAGTGAAGAACTGCACTGGCTGTGAAGGAAAAACATCTCTGGCTGTTTGAATTGCACGTACCATGGAGCCTGCTGGACACGCAGCAAGACCCAATCCTTGTCTTTCCTTGTTTCCAGATTAACTAAATACAGCTAGAAGGATTAGCCAGTGATTTTAAAATCCACTAAAAGCAAGCTGTCACATTGGAAAGTAACTTTGCAAGGGCTGTGACAGAAATCTGCAGGACGCAGGGTGTGTGTGCCAGGAGCAGGAGGGCTGAGAGCACCAGCAGCAGCAGGACATGCCACAAGCTGTCATGTCCCTGCCTGATGGGGATCCTCCTCAGCATCACAAATTCTAAGCCTACTCAATTTGAGAACAATGCATTTATTTATTGCTTTCAAATATTATTGGGCTTAGAAGAACTATAAGGCTTTAAGCAGTGAACTGTGCCTGTTTGGATGGAGAGCAGAGATGGGCTGTTTCTGGGCCTGTTCAGCTGGGAGAGCTGCTTGGAAGGATGGAGCTTTTGCAGGGAGGGTGAGGAATAGCTCAGAGAGAGAAAAAAGAAGTCTAAGCCCATAAATGGGAAATGTTGGTGTTGGTGTGCTCAGGATTAACTGCAAGGCATATGACATGTAAGTGCAGTCAGGGATGATGTTTCCAGCTACTTTATGTATTTGTTCTTTGGGAAAGTAGATGAAATAGTGAGTGTTTAGATAGAGCCCAGCCTGCTCTTCCCTAGGCTGGTTATTACTCCATGACTGACAAAAGTGCTGCAGAACAGGTAGACCTCCTGCTGCAGAAAGGAAGCAAGAAAATGTATCTACAAGCAGACAGAAGTGACCCTGGAGATTTGCTTAGGGTGTCAAAAATAACAGTTTTCAACCCCCCATGGTACAAGCCCTGCCCTCCTCCCAGCACCTTGGAGTCCACCAGCATTTCTCAGGCTTTCTCCAAAGTGGTTGACTGTGAATGTCCTGTTGGAGAGGGCTGCATCAGGAGGTGGTGCAGGTGCTGCCTACGAGGATGACTTTGTTGCTTCAGGCTGTAAAGTCTTCATGACTGTGTGTTTTGCCAAGAGGAAACACCTGAAGGCTCTTCTGGGACCCTGTTGTGTAGGGCTGTGGTGGTTTGATTTCTTTCCTTGAAAGCAGGAGTCCCTGGGTGCTGACTGTGCAGGAAAAGAGCCCCTGTGGCCACATGCTTTGCTCCTGTTGCCGTCTGGCTCTGGAGCTGAGCATTTCCAGGGAGACTTCCAGCATTGCCACAGCTCTGTGCCGCACACAGAGCCTTTGCTGAGGACTCCCACTCCAGCCCTGGCTCCAGGATTGTTCGCTCATCGTGCTGACAGCAGCCATGCAGGCACCGTGCTTACTCAGACTCACAGCAGCCTTTATTTATACAGCCACTGCCTCCTCCAAGCAGGCTAAAAATAAAAGCCTTGCTCTGAGTAAGCAGATCGCCTCTCTGTGAGATCCCTGTGATGTAACTGGGGTTGTTTCCCTGCTGCAGGGAGCAGAGCTCAGCCAGAGCAGCGTGTCTCCTGAGCTGGGCTGTGCAGCAGAGCTGACAGCGTGACAAGTGCCACCTCCCACGCCGAGGCACTTGTGGAGAGGCCCCGTGGCACAAGAAGTTCACACTCATTGACTGCGATGGGTAGCAGCTCCCATCACGCCCCAAAGCTGCCAGAGAAAAGAACATTGCAGTGCAGAGCCATGTCAGGAAGAGAGAGGCAGGCTGACAAGTGCTAAAAGGGCCTGCAATCTGCATTGTGTCATCATTAAAGTGGCTGCCATTAGCTGGGGAGGCACATTAGGGAGTGATACCAGGCACATGCAGCCTTTTGCTCCAGTGCCCTGAGATGCTTAGGAAAATCAGGTGGTTTCAAGGAGCCCCTAATCACATTGTGCTTTGCACTGCAGAAGTTAGACCTCAGCTGGTTACATCAGGGTCTGGGGAGCTGCTGTGTCAGGTGCTGGAGAAACACGGACCAAAAGGATTCTTCTGTGCTTGGCCAGAGAATTCCCCAGCCAAAATACACCCACCACCCCTCAAACATAAAAGCAGTGAAGGAAGCTGAAGGATAGAGAAACCAAACTGCACATCCAGGGCGACAGAAGCAAAATGCAGTGAGTACTGCCCAGTTCTGTTCTCTTGGTCACAAAGTTTAGCAAGTCAGCTTTGATTTGTATAATTAATACCCTAAGGTGCTCTCAGGGAAATTCAGTGGGAGGAGAGTTCTTGTTAGCTCCATCCTGAAGCTTTGCAGAAGTCCTGGGGCTTGGGGTGATATTTTATAGAGTGCCTCTTCATTTTCTTGAAGACCTTGATGCATTATCTCTGCAGTGAGACTGTGCAGACTCCCCTTTACAAACACATTCTGCTTGGGCGGTCAGAGAAATAGGTCCTCACCTTGTAACTCTGGTTTCTCAGAGATCACAGCATCATTTTTCCTGGCAGTTCATTTTCTAGATACTTCTTTCTCAGAATAACTCCAAAATAGGAAAAGAAAAGGCAAGACTCATCCAGTGGGTGACATTTGTTCCTGTTCCTTTCTCTGCTGCTGGTACTGAGCTGTGCAGAACAGACACCGAGTGGTTGTCAAACTGTTTGCCCTGGGATGACTCTGTGGCAAGGAGTTCCATGAGCTAATGTACTTACACTGAAAATTGTATTACCTCTGTGATTCCACCAGCTCCCTTTTGCTCTTACAGAGAAAGGAGGTCTTTTGGGGTCATTTTCTGATGCTTTCAGCAACTGAAGAGATATAATTGCCAAGGAAACACCCAGCTGTAAGGCAGCCGAGCTGCCAGGGCCTGAGTGGAGATGGCTGAGCAGCTGTGAAAGCACAAAGGCTCGAGGTGATGGCAAGTGAGGAAATAAGAGAGTGCAGGACACCCTGAGCGTGGTGTAGTTGGGAAAGTGCTGCTAGTGAGTGGGGAATCTGGAGTGGAAGGGGAAGCAGGCCACAGTGCTCCCAGGATCCCATCTCTCCCCATGTGCTGCCCAGCAGGAGCAGCAGGGCTTGCCCAGAGCTGGGAGCTGCTGTCCCGTGGCATGGGGACACTTTGCTTGTACGTGGTGCCACGTCAGCTCCCTTAAAACCCTCTGCAGCCGGGCCTGCTGCTGGCTCTGCAAGCAGCCTGCCAAACCAAGGCATTAATGGTGCTCTCTGGAAGGGCTGCAGGTATCAGAGGATCAGTAAAGAAAATGGATTATTATAGACCTTCTGATAGTACAGAAGTCTTGGAGTTGGCTGTTACGGAAGTAGAATTTTGTGTAATGATGAGAACAGACATTAGTATACACCAGACATGAGATTTTACAATCAACTTTATTAATTTTAATTGATTATAAAATAATGGGGGATAAATTTAAGAAGACTGTTTAATTCACTGTAATTATAATATGCTTAATTATTAGGAATTTGATGGTGCAATAAAGGTATTAAAATAAATAGAACAGTAGAGGCTCTCATTAAAATTGCATCTGACCTCTGTGCATTGATATGTGCTGGAGTGAATGCAGTAAAATTGGCTGCAATGTGGGAGCAGTGGGAGCTATTAATTCCCAACTCACAGGTCTTGGCAAGCATGATGCAAATAAAGTCAAATTTAACTATCTGTCTCACACGAAAGACCAGAGGGGGCTCTGCTGAAAGAACAGTAGCCTGTGAATCACTGATGATTCTAGTTGGGCAGCTGCTGCAAATGTGGGGCTTGTGGCATTGAAATTTTGGACACTTCACAGAAATTGAAATTATGCCCTTCATAGCAGTGTAAGACCCACACCTGCAGGTGTGTAGCAACTGCTGTGGCACAAGTGTTTGTTTCAGAGCATGATTTAGACTTTTGGGTTATCCTGACCCTGAGCACTTGGACTGGAAGTCTCTCAAGAACTGCTGTTTGAAGGCTATTTTAGATTTTCACTGCCAGACCCAGAGAACATTTTGCAGTCTGGAAGCAAGCAGTGATTGAGGGCCAGATTTGCAATTTTTTATTTTCCTTTGGGTGGGGAAGAAATTTGTTTTGCTTCTGTGGTGTGGGAATTGTCTCGGTGGGTTGTTTCCACTCCCCCTATATCCTTAGGTGCTGTGAGCACACAGGATGGAGCAGGGCAGACACATGAAGCCCCCAGCTGAGTTAAAGTAGCAGTGCTGCTGCTGCTGGGCTCACTGCTGTCTCTCCTGGACATTGCTGTGTCTGAGTGCCCTGAGAAAAAGCTGAAGCAAATTTGTGTATGTCACAGCTCTGAAAATAGGGATTTTGATTTTTGCAATGGACACTGACCCAATAAAAGCCATTGGGCAGTTATTTTAAACTTGTTCTCGTATTCCTGAAAAATTAAACTGCATAGATTGGAAAGGAGGATGTTACAATGGTTGTGAGGAACCTGGTGTATTATAGGCCAGTTGTTTCCATTGAGATGTACAAAAAAGCAAGCACTCCTTTTCTGTGGTGTTTTATATAGGTGAGCAGTTCTTCTGGAGGATGGAGGCTGGCACTCAGCTTCCTCCTTCACTGTGAATGTGGTGGAGGATTGGTAATTTCCATATTAAATGTGAAGGAGGCATTTTATCCTATGGCAACTGCACCTGCTTTGCACTGATTTGGTGAGAGGGCATGAGCACTTTCTGGGAATGAGAAATGGGCCTCAATAGGATATTCCTGTCTCTGAATGCAAAATTCCTTTTTCTGCCTGCTACAGCCCATATATTCAGACTCATTTCTGCATGGCACTTAAGTGGACCTAAATATTTCACCAGCTAGCAAGATAACACTACAGCTTGTTTGGTATTTGGTAATCAGTTATTAGGACAGGGCTTCAGTGAAATAAAATATGAGGGCAAAGGAAAGTAACGTGCCTGTGGCATTAGAATGCTGTTAGCAAGCTTGAGGCATATCAGAGAGATTGGTCCTGAGAGTAACATTTGCTGTCTTACTGCTTTTGAACCTTTTTTTTTTTTTTTCCATTTGCCTGTTTCTGAGGTCTGGGATTTATCCTGAATTTAAGAACTGACAAGTTTTGATCATTTGAATAGGTATCACTGTTCAGCAGGGAATACATGTGCCAGCTGAGTTGTCTCTTAAAGCCAATTTGTACTACCAGTTATACGAGATGATTTCTTGAGACTGTAATATATTTCAGCTCGATTCTCCACCTGTGCTGTGGCTGCTTCTCTCCTGTCCTCCCCACCTGGGCATGTCCTTTGATGTGAATACACAGAAAAATGACACTGCAAGGTTGGGAGTCTGACTTGGATTTACTAAGGCAGAGCACTCTTAAAGCTGAAGTAATTTCTTAAACCCAACCTCATCGTTTTGTGCTGAGCTCGTGCAGTTTGTCTTCATATAAGCAGAACTACCCCTGCTATAGAATCTCCAGATTTCAGCATTTAGCAGCTCCTTGAACTTCTCTCTGTATAAATGATGGCTCAATTCCAGTGTCTTCACTGTGCTGAAGAGCAGAAGAATTGAGTTCATAGTTACTAATAGTGGTGCACAAATCAGAATTATTTCTAGGTGATGCCTATAAAGAAGACTTTTGCACTGTAGTAGTGCTTGTTCATGACACCTTCCCTGATGATGACATTTATGCTCTTTGGTAGGATGGATGTGAACTGTAAATGTGGGAAGAGATGCCCAAGACTTGGGATTCAAGTTACTGGTATGCTGAGTTCCACACACTTGAACATTTCTCTGTTTGAAATGTGGTTGTTTCCTATTGTGCTCCCGAAGGGTTGTTTTGTGGGAAGTTGGGAAGGGAAGGGGTGGTTTCAAGCTGTCAGCCTGAAAGATAAAGACTGTCCTTGCCTTACAGCTACACAGATGATATAAAAGTGATACAAAAATCCTGGAGAAGTTGGTGGGAGTGGAGGCAAATTTTACTGGCTGGCCAGAGAAGCTGCCTGCCCTCTCAATTAGAGAAGGCATTTGCCACATTTTACCCCTCAGTTATTACCTTTGCAGGGAGATGCACTCTCTAGGTGCTCCACAGAGATACAGGGGCGGTCACTGCTGTCTCCACAGCTTGTATAGAGGTACACAGCTTATCCATGAGCTGTGGGGCTGCACAGCCCACATGGCCAGTCCTGCCCTCACACGAGCTCAGTTAGTCCCAGCTCATCTGCAGCTAGTCTGGGTTTGTCTGTTTGAACAGCAAGTGCCATGTCTGTCACAAAAACCATAAATAAATCAATCTGCAGCCCTGCCAATAACACACAGAACACATGACATGCTTGGGCATGCTTCCTTGATCCTTGTAGACCCAACTTTGCCCCATTTCCCATGCATCTGTCCATAAAGAAGAACCATGAAGGGAAAGGAATGGCAGGAATTAAGCATTTGAAGAATGCTTTCAACGAGCCCATTAAACTATCCTGCTGGAAACTGTAGCCTGGTGTGATAGGTCTGGTTCAGATTTTCCATGTATTTGAAGTCTTATGTTGAAGAATGAAGCCTCTGTTTTAGAGAAATGAGTCCTTAAGTGGAAAAAGAAAGAGCCCAGCTGTTAGAACGGCACTTAAGGTTATTTTGCTTTTTGTTGGTTTTTGTTCTATTCTAAGTCCTTCCGGCAAGTGTAGCTGATACTGCTGGCTCTTGAGCTGCTTAGAGAAATCAGCCCTGGCTGAGTGGAGCTCAGCTCGTGGGTGGTGAGGTGGGGAAGCTCAGCAGTGGACAGGCTGCAGTGTCTGGGTGTCTTCCTGCAAGGCCTGGGAGTGCAAACATTAAGTAGGGATGTCAACTACATCCCTGGTATCTGCAGCAGCAAAGAAAAGTAATGACACACCAGAATGTTCAGAAGTTTACTGTTTTCCAAGTGTTGGTTTGAATGGGTTGAACTTTGCCTGATGGGAGAAACATCCATCTTTTGGTGCATGTTTACAGTCAGTCTTGTGGCTCTACATCCATCCCATTACAAAACAAATGCTTCAAGTCCCTGAGTTCTTGATGGCACCTGGTGACCATTTTAATAATGCTTTGCCCTTGCTCCCTGTCAGTGCAAAGCCACGGGTGAGCCTGAGGTGGTGCAGGAGACAAGGATGGCTTTTGTGGGTCTTGATGTATTTACTCCTGTGCTGCCAGGGAGGGGCACGGCCGCCCTTGTTATCAGGCTGTCAGAAGAATTACGAGTCAAGCAGTTGCATGAGCAGCAGGATGATTGAAGGCTGGTTTCCGATGGACTTTTATCTGGTAATTGATTTCCTCTGTGGGTTTGTGCTGTCTAATGAGGTGTGAGCTAACAGCCAGCCTTCCCCGTGGTGGGAGGTGAGAGAAGCCAGGCGCCTTTCCCTGCACAGCTGCAGGCTCCTCACTCAACTTCTGGGAACTTGGCACTGTGGAGACCTCTGCCCTGCTGTCACATTGACTTGAAATTAGTGGGTTTCAAAAGTTATTAGAAGGCGGACCGATAAGGAAACACACACAGGCAGGATGAACTTCTGTACCTCTGGCTCTTTGAAAATTAAGTTTAAAAAAAAAAGAAATGGAGAAATTGTTTTGGTCTTAAAAGTTTCCTTTGTCTGTGTTAATCCTGGGGTGGGGGAATGAGAAGGTGGGGCAAGAAAACCTGGTGATCATCATGATTGTAATTCCATGCTAAAATATCTTCTTACTCTAACTGCTGAGAAGTGTGTTGGTAACTGCAGAGGTTCCCAAGGACTTGAGCAAATAAACAAAACACAGAGTCCTGGAGCCATGTTTGGGAGTGATTTAGTTTCTAGTGCTGTGAGAAACCAGAGAAAGCTTCTCCCTGCCTGTGCTCAGCTTTCCTGGGGTTGGCTGATCCCTGCCTGCTCTCCCTGGATAACCATTTGCTGGGAAGACTGGAAGTAGGTTGGATGCTCTGGCCCTATTGGAATGGGAAAGAGCAATGTAATGGCTATTAGCACTTGAGGGTTGGGAAAAACTTTGTTTTCCTTTAACCCTGGATTACCTGGATGTTTATGCAACACTTGGGAACCCTAAATTCTTTATTAAGCCAGTTCAGTTTTAAAAGAAAAGTTCCTAAATGTTTGGATACTGTATAGAATTATCCTTTCATCCATTAAACAGTTTGTATCCTCAGGCATCCATACAGTTAACAGTGTTAGCCCCAGTGGAAAGCCTCTGGAGGCATTGCTGACTGCACTGGAAAGTGTGGATCATTTAAACATTAACAGCTTTGGTTATTAATTATTGTGGAAAATGTGGGGGTGGAGAATGCTGAACTGGAAATGCTGTCCCACGCTGTATTTTTCCCTGGCTGCATTATCAAATCCATTTCTGCTGTCAGCTGAGTGCAGTGCTGTTAGAGCAGCGTGATGGGGAGCAGAGGTTATTTTGCCTCCTGCTTGGCTTCCAGGTTTTCACTTGACAATGATGATAGTGTCTTTTCTGTAGGGTGTACAGATGATAGGCTTTAGCTTCATTTAATTTAGTGTGAACTCTGTTTTGAGCCAGGAGGAAAATGTCTTGTAAAAATTGTGTCCCGAACACATCCTGAGAGAAGTCCCAGTGTGGGGACAGTCTGGAAAATCAAACCTCTCTGTTAGTGCTAGAAAGAGAGACTTGAGCTCTTCAAAATCTTGGCCTCCTTGAGTGTTGGTACCTTACAAATATGTCCCCATGTCAGTACTCACAACGCTTCAAGTCCTTGTCACCATCAGCCAGGTGCTTTGAGCACCTTTGGTTCTTGGATTTGGGTCAGCCTTCAGCAAAGCCTGTCCTTGAGCAGGGCTGGGCTCTGCAGGATGCCAGGGTCACTCACCCACTCAGTGGTAAATAAGCTCGGCCTCTTGCTTCATTTGCATCCAGCTAATATAGCTGTAATTACTGAATTGTATTTCCTGGACACTTGGAAATAATTTAGCTCCATATAAAACTAATGTATCTTGCCAAATTTAGGCTTAGAGTTGTTTCTACAGTTGAGTGCAGTAATCTTCTATTAGATTTAAGGGTTTTACAAAAAATATTTTACTAGTGCCCAGCTTGATTGATTCACAGTGTTGTAAGGCTTATTTGTGGAGGGGGTATAGAGATATTAAATGAATTTGGAATTAAGTAGGTGCTGGTTAAATCCCTGCTTTACTCAAGCCCCAGTGATCCCAGTGATACGGAGTCTGGGCATGAAATATTGTTCCTGGCTTATTGAAGCTGAGTGGAGGTATAAGCTATGAGAATATGAGAGACTGGATTCTTGAGGGGTTTATTTTCGGTGCTCTTTCAGCAAAAACTAGGCTTATGTGAATAGTGTACTTAAAAAACCACTTTCCACTCCTGCTCCCTTATTCGCTAATGGCAGTACTCAGTGGAGGTTAGAAAGAGGGATTTGTGGGGAGCTGATTCCCCACCTCCTCAGGAGAGAAGGTGAAGGTTCAGGAGGCAGGCAGGTAACTTCAGCTACAGAAGGCCACTGGAGATGCAGAGGGATGAGCAAAGTACTGAGCAAGTCCTGGCATAAATCTGCTGTAGGAGAAAGGCTTTGGAGAGCTCAGTGCTGTTAACACACGGGCACCTTGACTTGCCTTTGTGTTCAGAAGTCCACGTGTTCAGGCTGAGGTATCTTGTACCTGGACACTGGCACTGTGTGCTGCTTTGGGAGCTCTGTGAATTCAGTTTGCATGGCTTCTTTCTGGTTTGTGAGTCATAATTAATGCTAATGAGCCCTGGAGACAAAACTAAAGGAGTGCTTGGATGTGGGTGTCTGCAGCCCCAGCCCTGCCATGCAGCTGGACCAGGAGCAGCTGCTCTGCTCCCTGCCCAAGGGACTGCTGCCATCAGGCTGGAGCTGCAGGACAAGCCAGCCACTCACAGCAATCCAATGTCCTTGTCAACAGCAGGATTAGGCACAGTATCACTGGATTTGTGGAGGAAGAATTTCTGGGGAAAGCAGATGTTTCCTTATTGTGCATCCTTATTGTTTCGTATGTTGAAGGGTTTTCAAGGTTGCCTTCCAGTTTTAGGTGTTGAGTGAAGATGGAATTATGTACTGTTATGTCAGATTTTCATGATTGTAGGGATGCTTCCTGTCTTTCCCTTTTTTTTTTCTTTTCTTTTTTTTAATAATTTCTGGTGCACTGTTTGGTGAAGTGTCCATTCAAAGATTTGTGTTAATGCTGTGTCATGAATGGGCTCGTGGGGCTCCTTCTCTGGCTCGGTTGCTGTGTCAAGCTTTCAGTGTGACTGAACGGTCAGTGCTGGGAATTGAGTGTTGGGATTATAGATTTTCCTACAGTGCTGTGCTCTCTACTGCAGGAAAAGGCCTTTTGCTGTTAATTGATTTGTATTTTTTTTCTGTGATAAAAATGGATACCTCTCTTTAAAAGTGTTTAAGTTGCACGTGTGGTTGCATTTGGAAATAAATTCCTCACGTGTCTGTGCATGTGCACAAATGTGCATGTGTGCAAGCCATGCCCACATGGAAGTGTGTAAAGCTGCTGGGCATTTGGCCCTGTATTTTTGGATTTTACAAGGAAGGACATACTATGGAAGTATGTATTGTATTAATCCATCTGCTAAAGGACATTAAAAATGTAGCAGTGATGCTTTGTATGGAATGGAAATGCTGTTGTTATCATCCAAACCCCAAACAGCTCTGGTGGAAGGGAACCATCCATCAATTAGACCCCACCTTGGATGGGTTCCTGTAGATCATCAACCCTCTGTCCCCACCACTGCATTGTCTCAGCATCTCCAGGCCAGCAACCTCTGCTGTATTCCTGTCACTGTTAAGAATGGGACTTGAATTATTCAGAGAATCTGAGTATATTGCTACTCTATTCCTTGTTTATTTATTTATTTTCACTGATCAGTTTTTGTTTTGGGTATGCAGCAAAGCAGGAGCCTTCCCTGACCTTGCAGGGTTTCAGAGATAGATGAAGGTGTGTGCGTGTTCTTTAAGGCAGCTTGGAATTTATGGTGTTTGAAGAGACTCTGGCTCCAGTGTGGGTTGTTGGCAGCAGTGCTGATAATCACAATGTGATAGCAACTGGGCTCTATTATTTCAGATGTGCTTAAATCTTATTTTCTTGTGCTGTAAGGTTGTGTCTTTGCAGACTACCAGAGCTCAGAAGAGAGAGAGAGGAAAACAATACCAACACAAGAACCTTTGTTTCAGAAGGTTGCAAGCATAAATCTTTTCTGTTTTGTATTTGATCACCTGATATATTTCTAGATCTTAGGTAAAATGGGGGAGCTCTTCATATGGTGTACTGCTTGCTTGTCTAAAGCCCATTTGTATGAAACAGAGCATTCTTGTCTTGCAATCTGTTGGAGCAGTACCTTGTTAATTCCCTGGATTAGCAGACCTCTTGTGTAGGCTTGCATTTTGAGAGTTAGCAAATCTGGTGAACAAATGTTTCACAAAAGCCAGGAAAATGCATCACAAACCCTGTTCCATCTCTTCAATATTCACTGTAATTGCTGCCAGTCAGATTCTGTGCAGGATACAGTGTGTAGCTTGTACACTCAGTAGGAGAGCAGTAGTACATGTCGTCAAGCATTTGTTTCTGAACCACAGTGAGAGTTAACAGCAGCAGCAAAGTGTTCTGCTGATGGATTGTGGATCAAAAAATGTGTAGTAATGCCATCCCTAATGTGTTTGCATCTGAGATTTGCTCAGTTATTGGGTGTGCAGCCATGTGTGGGCACCTGGGATCCCCACGGGGCCCTGCAGCCACACACTGGGGTCAGGCACAGAGGGAGAGCCCTGAGTGACACCTGCACAGGCTGGGACAGACACACAGAGCCCTGAGTGACACCTGCACAGGCTGGGACAGACACACAGAGCCCTGAGTGACACCTGCACAGGCTGGGACAGACACACAGAGCCCTCAGTGACACCTGCACAGGCTGGGACAGACACACAGAGCCCTGAGTGACACCTGCACAGGCTCCTGGGACAGACACACAGAACCCTGAGTGACACCTGCACAGGCTCCTGGGACAGACACACAGAGCCCTGAGTGACACCTGCACAGGCTGGGACAGACACACAGAGCCCTCAGTGACACCTGCACAGGCTGGGACAGACACACAGAGCCCTCAGTGACACCTGCACAGGCTCCTGGGGCTGGGACAGCACCAAACACTGTGTGGTCATTGTCCCACCCAAACCCAAACCCCCTGTTAGTGCTTATCTGTGCACAATCTTTATTCTTGTGAACTGCTGCAGTTCTTTTCAACCGTGTGTGCTGTGCAGCCTGGAGGATTTCTTGGCATTGATGTGTGGGGTGAGCCCTGTCACACGTGGTGGTGACAGCGTGTCCATGTGGGCAGGGTTCAGTGGCATTTTAATGACACCTATTTTAAAGTCTGAGTTTAAACTCTCTGGGCGTTTTTTTTCCTCCTACCCTGGATTCTTCTTTTTTTTTGTCTGATGGAACTGTATACTGCAGATTTGGAATTCAGGAAATATCTGGAGGGATTTTTTTCTCATTTCAGTGTTAGGAGTACATAGATTTCATTTCGTTGGTCTGGGTTTTGGTGTGTATGAAATCCACATCAGTGTTTGAACTTGCAGGCTTTTGGTCTGGCCCTTGTGGCTTTCCTGGGTTTTAAGTGATTTTTACATCTTGGAGAAATATGGATCAATAAGCAAAGAAAAAAATCTGGTGTCAGGAAAACGTTGTATTTCAGGGTCTATCCATAAAGAAAAAGCTGCATTAATTATGCAAATAAAACAATGTGCTTTTTAATAGCATGGACAGCTTAATTACACTGCTAGAGCAGGTATCTATTTACATCTCAAAACATACAACTGAGTTTTAGGAAATAATCCATGTGTATAAAGTAGTTCTAAATTCTGTGTATATATTATATAAGCATAAAATCTGTTAGACACCACAAAAGCATTTAAAGGTTTTAGCTGCCTTGTGGTTTCCCAGGTCTATTCCCCTGCTCTCCCCACCCCAGCAGGCACAAATCCATCTCCTTGCTGTCAGATGGAGTGAGCACAAGGCCTGAGGTTCCCTCCTGAAGGGGATTTTAAAACCTGTTAATTATATCCAGTATTGAATGGGTCCCTGGCCATGTGTCCCTGAGGTCCCCTGCAGCCATAGTGGGGCCATGTTTGGGGCTTCCTCACTGCTGACGAGGGGACAGCCCTGTAATGAGGCTGATGAGCCTGCTAATGAGGCTGATGAACCTGCTAATGAGAGCACCTGGGGTAATGAAGGTGCTGTGAGCCCCTCCTTGTGAGGGCAGTGCTGCTGCCTTGGGTTTGGGAAGGTTTTGGGTCCCATCCCGGGGCTGAAGATTTGGGAAGGGTCTGAGCTGCATCCCAGGGGCTGAGGGATGTTGGTAGAAGTGGTACCGAGTGTTGGGAATTGTGTTTGTGTGCGCATCACCCACCAGCCCTGGTGCTGGGTGTGGGGCCTTGCCTGGCCTGGCCCGAATGAGGGGCTCCCTGTGGTGGCTCATTTGTTGTGTTTTCCAGACTTAGATTGCAGGAAGGTTTTGAGTTGTCACTAAACCTTGGCACTGGAGAGGTACTGGGCAGTTTGTTCATTGGCCCCTACTCTCTCCAGGATTAGAGACTGGATCAGGATTAGAGACTGGATCAAGCCTGGCTGTCACAGGAGTCAGGGTGTGCAGGTTATTCTCTCTTCAAGTGCTTTATAGCACTGCAGGGTGAGGCTGTGGTTTCAGGAGTAACTTGCTGGGAAGGGGTAGAAGTGATAACACAGGCATTTAATTCATTTTAATGAGACTCAGCCTCCAGGTGCTCCCGTGTCAGGCCTTTGGAGATGTGCCTTTGTGACAGAAGCGCTGTGCTAAAGAGGATCTGTGGAGGTAACAATAGGATGTCAAAATGAAGTGAAACAAGGGCAGGGCAATTTTATGGAGATGACATGACAGGAGGAAAGTATGGGGGGAAGAAAAGAGAATTTAAGATGTCAGTACAGATTTACTGAAGGCTTTCCAGTGTCAACTAGAAGAAATGTCAGCAGGACTGACTTGGCAGTGTCAAGGTGATGGCAGGATGAAGTCCGATCAGCTTGGGAAGCATCTCCAGCTGTGGAGACGAGCTGCTGTCAGTAAAGATGATGTCAGGCTGATAATTATTTTGTACATTGTGGTTTAAGTAGGGCATTGTTTCTGTTGAGGTATTTTGAATTCAGCACAAGGTAGAAGAATTGTCAAAAAGCCTCCAAACTGTTTCTTCTTTCTGTGAGAATGCCAGGAGCTTCCAACCCAGCCTCGGAGCTGCTGCAGTGAAGCTGCCCTGGGGACTGGGCACTGCCTGCTGTGGGTAGAGCTGAGGGGGACTGAGTTACCACTCTGCTTGGCCTCTTTTCATTTCTCTCCTCAAACTCTGCCTGGTAAATAAGAGGGCAGAAGAGAAAACTCTCTCCTCAAACTGCCTAGGGCAGAGGAGAAAACTGATGTCACATGGGAGTGCAGCCATGATTTCAGGCAGGTGGGTTGGAGACGTTTGAGGATGAACAACTGTAATTCACAGTTGCTGATGAAAATACCTGCAGCTGTGTGTGATTCTGTGACATAATTGGTGCTGAAACAGCTACCTGTGTTGAAAGTCACTGGGTGTTGTAGATGGCAGAATAAAGTGGCAGCAGAGGCTGTTCCCACCTCTTAGGTTTGTTTTAAGATGCCTGTAGAGTTAAGTGGAGTCCTGAGGAGTGACAAAAAGAAGTGTAATGCGCTACTGAAATGAAAATTCAGGCCCTTAGCTCTTCTGTAGTTGTAAGGTATGGGTTTGGGAGTAAATTGTGCCACATGGTAAATAACAGGGCTGGGGTGTAGAGCTTGCCAGCAGCTCACCCTGCCAGGCTCTTCCCACTCCGAGGCACTTCCCAGCATCCAAGCGCTGCCGTGTCTGGCACCCTTTCCAAGGAGGGAATCCCCTGTTAGTTAAATTGCCCTCACTCTCTGTGTGTCCTTTATCACAAAACAAGCAAACAGGAAAAAAAAAAATGTGCTGGAAGAGCCGATCTAAGGCCTGGCAATCCGATAATAAATCCCCTGTCTTTCCACACACACTCGGTGCCAGCTGTAGGCTAATTAAACTCAATAGTTCACAGGTGTTCCTGGGAATGACTATCGCAAGAGCACTCTCCTCTTTAGGGCTCGTTAACATCTTTTTCAGAGCTCTTTAAATTTCATACACCAGCAACACTGAGCTAAAGCAGATGAAAGATAGTAGAAAGGGACTTGAGCTATTACAGGAGTGCTCTTAGTGTTAGTACAGGCTGTAGCCTCACTCAATTCAACAGCTTATTTGTTTTGATGGGTGAATCTCTTGGAGACCAGTGTAAGAAGGAAAATGGCTTTCTTAGAAACATTCAGCTTTCTGTAGCCAAATAAAATTCTTGTCTCTGGAGCTCATTATGTAGCTGTACACACTGTCAGCATGTCCATAGGCTCTACACACATGCAGGGGCTACAGAAGAAGAAAATCTGTGGCCAAATGAAGCTGATTTAGGCTTCTAAAACCTTCCCAGGGAGAACCAAATGGAAAGCAAGGCTTTCTCTAGCCTTCCCTGCTTATTGAATCTCCTGGGCTTTGAGAGATGTAGTTTCTTTACCTAATATTGGAGCACAGGACTGTCTCTCTGTAATGATTTAAGGGGACAGTTGCCATGACAAGTGCTTCCAGTCCCAGCCTGCTTCCACTCCTGCTGTGTAGCACGAGCTTTGGTTTTTGTAGATTTCACAGCCTTGTGTAGTTCTGTGGCTGGACAAGCTCATCTGCTCATTCATCTACCCATCTTCATTCATGTTCCTTTTGCCTAACAGAACTGAATTTGAATTTCTTGGAGAGTTCTCATAAGAATGGAGGAAAGAAAGGAGGCTTTGAGCGTTGTCTTTCAAGGTTCCCTAAAAACCTCCTCTTGTGGAACTGGGCCTGATTCCACTGAAGTCTGATGTGCAACTTTCCTTCTTGGAGAAAAAGCATCTTGACCAGAAATATGGTGCCAGAGCAGGCAGCTCAGAGAGAGGAACTAGTTTGCCTGGGTAAGATAGTGTTGGTGATATAAAAGCATTATTTAATCTAGTTTGATATGCCTGATCTCTTGCTTTACTATCCTGCCTCAGCCACGTGCTTTCCAGCAGACTGGAATGGTTCATAAATGGATACACTAGGCAGAAGTGTTTCTGTTTTAGCAGTTACTAATTGAAAGTAATTTCTAGATTTCATAGCTTTTGTTCTCATGAGCTCTTATGCTTCTGTTTCTTCCTAATGATATTTTCAATTGTGCTCTTTTACACACTTCCCCTAGACAAGAAAACCTCAATCTTAAATGGTTTTATTGCTGATTTATGCTAAATTGATATCCCTAAATCAAAATAATATTTCCTACATGAATTCAGCTTCACCATTTTAATGAAATAATTTTCTCAATCAATTCTATTGCATGAGTGTAGTTTTACCCTGTCTATAAAATCTTACTTAAACTGCTGCAGCTCTTGCTGTGGCTATGAATGGGAACCAGCTTTCATTCTCCTAAATGTCAGATCTAGGGGAAAAAGAAACTGGTTTCAAATTAAAAAAAAACTATTCAAGTGTACTTTGTTCTAACTGTTATTTAGTAATACTCCTCTTTCCTGTGTCACTGTCACATGTAAGTCTCATGGTGCTGCACAGAAGGACAGGACTGGGAGCTGATGTTGTCCATTTTGGACACAGGTACAGACTGAAATGGTGTTTCCTGTAGGAAGCCAAGAATAGGAGTCCAGTGCTGTCTCCACCAAAGCTGCAACGCCTCCTCTGGAAACTGCTTGGTTTCCAACCATGCAGAGTACCCAGGTGAGATGAGTCTGAGTGAATTTCCAGAGTCAGCCCTGGATGAATGGTTTGAATTGGGCTTGCATAAATCTCATCCATTTAGAAAAAGTCTAAAACTCTTTCAGTAAATTTGCATTGAGGTGATTTTGTGTACAGAAGCCAGTTTGAGGTGGAGAGAAAACCAGCAGGACAAGTACATGTTTTCATAAAGATTTGATTTGTTAGCATTTAATGACATTATTTTGTCAGTAATAAAGTAAAACCCCAAAAAGTGCAGTGCACAAAGCTGAAAGTGTTAATCAAAAAGTGGGCAGAGTATAAGAAATCCTTTCCTGACCCCAATCCCATGCATGCCTGGGTATCACTGCTTGTGACATTGATTTGAGAGTATTTAATAAAGAAAAAGACTGCATAGTTTCTGTGTTGGAAACTCTTCTGTGACTGGCATCCAAAAGCTTATTTGCACACCAGTTCTGAAGTTAAATAAATGATGTGGCAATTGGTGTGGCACTAAACTGAAGCACTGATATGAGGGGGAAGGGCTGTACAGAAAGCATTGCCTTGGTTTCCTCTCCTCTCTCTTTCAGGTGAGGGAATGTTTAAGAACAAATGAGTGTGGAAAACTTGGGATCCCTCCATGTGTGGGATTTTTTCAATGGCTAATGAAACAATTCCCCTTGTTTGAAAACTCAAATTCAAAACTAAATGAGCAGATCTACTGTTGAGAAAAATACCTGTTAGAGAGGGCAGCTTTAGTGGTTAGATGACTGATACACCATCATCAATGGAGTTTTAATTTTCTCTTTGGTAAAATATAAAATAGGAGCCTCCATCCTAAATTGGGTGTTTGTAAATCTAAATGCATATGGACTTCTTCAGATTACTTGTTTGCTTGATAACTGAGCCTGTCTTTGGTAGGAGGCTTGCTGTCACCAGATTTAACTAAATGTGTGCTAGGTAGTTGTGAAGAAAGATGTCTGTGGGTAGGATTTAGAGGAACTTGGATTCAGGCACTAACAGAGCAGTTAAAAGGCCCAGATACAAACTCCAGGCAGCTCCATCCAGATAGACAAGATTTCCCTGCTCTCCTTTCGCAAACTTCTACAAACTCCTCTGAATATAAGTTAGTTTAGGAACCAGTTCGTTTATGAAATGCATTAAGCACCACATGACTTAGTACAGTGTCTGCTCCTTATCTACAGAGATGAAAAATTGTGTTAAGGTGACTCTCTTCAGTAGTAGTTTCAAGATTAGCTCTTTCTCCTTAGGAGTTAATAGGAAGTGAGAGATCTATGTCTATATATGTGATAAAATTAATTCGTGCATAAGATGAGAGTGAAAAGCCCAAATACTTGGAAGTTTAGTATCTTTATTTTATTTCTTATGAAACTGAACCCTCCTCCTCTTCTGGATTCAAGGAAATATAGTACTGAGATATAACTTCAGTTGTTTTCTCAAAGGGAAGATTCAAGCTCTTCTTTGAAGGCCAACTTATTTCTATCTAGCTGTTAAATAAATCCTAGAGCAAATAGCAGTGCAGCACCATGTCTAAAGCCATACCCCAATCTGGACAAGTAAAATGTTAATTTCTGCATTTCTTGTTGCTTTTGATTTTGTAGCAAACCAAGTACGTAATGTCAACCCACAATATTTACAGTGCCTGATGATGGAGGGGTTTGTATATTTTGGTTGTGCAGTACAAAGCAGGTGGGTTGGCTGGGCTGGGTGATCCTGGTTGTGACCCCGAGCCAGCAGCTGTGTTGGTGGTGTATGAGCCACTTCTCTGAGTTTGGGTGCTGTCCCCAGTTCAGGGCCCCTGGCTGGCAGGGCAGGGAGGGACAGCAGCTCGTGGGGCTGCCCCAAAGTGGGGACACCATCCCAAAGCTCTCCTTGGGCTGGTGCTGCCAGGAGGAGCAGGACTGCTGACTTGTTTGGAGGCCTTGGCAGCCTGGCAGTTTGATTTGTGTTGTGACTAATGGAAAATAAGCAAAGGGAGAGAAGCAGGGAGGAGGCCTCCCCTTTCTTGACAGTGGTATATTTATGTGTGGGAAAAGTGCTGTTTCTTGACAGGTTTTTTAGTTCTTCCACCAAGCAATACACTTGCTCTGGGTTGCTCTTGTGGGTGACTCTGTGTGTGACTGAGCCCACATCCCTCAGCCACCCCCTCCTCAGCTTTGCATGTGCTGCACAGCTCGTGTCCCTTCTGGGAAGTGTCTGAGCTCTGTTTTAGCACAAGTATCTAGTGCTGCTTTGGATTTTCTCCTAAATCAGACCTGATTGGTTTCTTAGCTGCAGCACCAAGAATCAACCTTGCATAACTCTGACTTTTTTCCCTTGTTTCTTCTTTGTGGTTTTGGTTTTTTTTTTTTTTAATAGTGAAGAATTGATCCAAATTCTCATACTACCCAACAGACTTTGAATCATGAGATGAAAGGACATTTCTTATCTTAGCATTCAAAACACAGCATGATTTGTTAATGGTTGTAGGATGTATTGACACAATTGGGTGGAAGTTGCTCTGGAAGTGACCAGGGCTATCACTGAGATGTGATCAGTTTACATAAGAAATGACAAGGCAAGTATGCCCAGAAGGCTTGTTATGATGATGATTTTTATTATTAATATTACTACTGTGACTATTAGCTTTATGTCTGTGGATCAGCAGCAAAACTTTAATAAGCAAAAATCCTCAGATGCTCTCTCCAGTGAATTCTGGATTTGTCCCACTTAGCTGAATTTCAGTAGTGTCTTTCCATGGAGAGGAGTTGTCATTTCCTTTTCTCCCCTGATAAGTCACTGCAAAGGTTTTTGCTTTGTCCCATCTCACAGGCAGCTGCTCTTCTATTTTGGGAGAATTGTTATTTTGGAGTGTCCTTCTGGATGAAAAGCAGGATAACTGCTATCCTTAAATAATAATACTGTGGAGCCCCCAAATATGATGTGTTTTAATGCTGTTGCATAATGTTGGGGTTTATTGATGCTTTATGCTCCTCTTGTAATAGCCTCAAACACATGTGAACATTGTGAAATAGGAACAAGGAAAATGCTTGACAACAATGCATTTTTAAGATAAAAATGCTTAAAGCAATCTTGCCGAATTCCTCCACAGATTAATTAGGATATTCTTTCAAAAATCTTTAAAGATGCTGGACAAAGAACAGTGTGATGCTCTTTGCCCAAAGTCAAGTGTTAATGGGGAAAAGCATTATACTGTTTTCCCTTTATCCCTGCTCCTTGCTCCCAGTGGTGCTGTGGATCTGACCTGCAGGTCAGGATGGCAGCTGGGGATAGTGCACACGGGTCTGCAAGCAGAGAAGGAACTTGCCTGGCCGTGGCTATGCATGAATTAGTTATCCCCCAACACCTCCAATTAGCTGGGCTCGTTTCAGTGGGCTCTGCTGTGTTCATTTATTAGTGAATTTGAAGCTGTGATTGAGGCTGACCTCTCTGGTAGCTGGAAAAGTTCTTCCCCACATGGTTGTACATGGTTTCTGTATGGAGAGGGATGTTGTCAGCCAGTCCTTGGGGCTGGCTGAGAGAGAAACATCCAGTGTGCCTTGTAATGTGGGCACAGAGAAGGGTGAGGGTTCTGTTCTGAGCTCCATTCGTGGTGGATGCTCCCCTGCTGGGAAGGGACATTGCTCATGGCACTGCTGAAAACATGTTTGCTGTTGGTGTGTGCTGCAGCAGGCACAGTAAAAGAGTGTCTCTTGCTGCTGAAATCCCTCATTTTGAAGGGAGGCTACAAGGCAGAAGTTGGAAGCAATCAGTTAAAGCTCCATTTCCACAGTGCCCTTCATGCCAAGCCTCTCAAGGCACTTTAGAAACTACTGGAAGCTGTACAGCACAAAACAGCATTGGCACATTGCTCAAGAAAAACAAACCTCCTGCCTGGATTTGAAAATTGAAAATTTACAAGACTGATTGCTGAGCTTCTAGGCCCAGGAATGGAGTTAGAAAAAGGACCCTGTGAGGTCAGGGCAGTTTAGGGGGTTCTTCAGTGATGGGGATGTTGTTTCCATCAGTGCTAACAATTTTTCTGGTAGATTTCTCTGTTTTGCCATCATACCATCTTCTCCTAACAACCCAGGCTGTAGGATTGAATTTCTTTTTCCAGCAACAGCAGCAGAGTGAACCTTCTTTGGATCTTTATTTTTTTTCCCTCCCTAGCTTCTGCTAATATGATTCTGATCCTGGAGATAGCAGGTCCAAGCTGAGTTCCCACTTGCAGCACAGTATCTTGCCTTCTGATATTTTGAGAATGTGGCTGTCGTCCTCCCCAGACTGTAACCAGGGAAAATGTGTCTTTGTAAAGCAATCTGACAGTCCCAGAAGCCTCGTGCTGGATGTATATATTTACAGAAAAAGTTGACTGCCTTGCAAACAGTTCCTCTTTATGCAGTCCTGGTGTACTGGATCACACTAAGGAGACTTGCTGGGGGATGAGTATGTGAGGTGATCTTTTCATGATAAACCCTTCCAGTCTGAGTGGGCATTGCTGCAGGCAGCATGGATTTCTGAAGTGAATGTGGAAAAAAAAGTCACAACTAATAGGAGTTGCTCCTAATAATCCTGGTGCAGAAATCAATCAAAGTCTGGTGAAAAAAAAGTTAAACCAGTAAAGATTTTCTTGTTTTATTGCTAAAATTAGTTACAGTTTTGTCTCATGGGTTTTAGCCCATTTTATTTTCCTGAAGAGATGTGGAGGTTTGGGGATTTAATCTTTAGCACTGGGGGCCTCTAGAAGAACCACACTAACCGTGAGAGAGCTGCTACTCGTGGTGCAGGGCTGCAGCAGATGCTCTCAGAGAACGGATTCCTCCTTTCCAGTTTGCCAGTGTGTATTTTTGCCCGTGGAATTGAGGAACCTGATATAAATCCACTGGCAAGAAGTTGTTCCTCTCAGTTGCCTTTTTAAGAATAGTCATCTGAGTGTCCCCAGTGATATCTGGAGAAGTTCTGTGCATATATTGTCATTACTGTTGGAGAGCAAGACAGAAAGGGGTTGGTTTGGGCTGTAGGTTGTCAGGAACAAAAAAGGAAATCCATTTCTGCAAGGGAGACAGGAAAGATTAAAAAGAGCAGCAAAATGCTAGAAATTGGATGCTGCTGAGCAGCTCCATGTTGAGAGAGGTGGCAGGAGTTGATGAACCAGTGATGGAGCACTGAGCCTCAGTGAGCCTGGCACGAGGAAAGGGAAGTTCCTCTGGCACAGGATGGGGGGATCACCTTCTTTCCTCAGCTGCAAAGACACTTCAGCCATCCTTGTTCAAGGCATGAGAGCAGCCTGCAGGCAAAAGCCAAGCTTGTATTATATGTGCCTTTGAACAAGGTAATTACTCCCAAAATAGCCATTTGACCTTCATCTTCTTAAAGCCCTGCCATGAACCTCTGCACTGGCTGTGGAGCCACTTTTTCATATGATGAAACAGTGAATAATTGAATCATATCAGTTTGTGTAAGTCTGATAGAATTGGAACTGATAAGCATTTTTTTATTTTCTTCTTTTCTCTTTTGTGTTCTTCTAGCAGGGCAAAATGAAATTACAAAACTCATGTAAAACTTCTGCAGAAGTCAGAAGTGTGAGTCTAAAGAAGCAGTACAAGGGGATTAGACCCTTAGGAAGATTAGTGTCTATTAAATGTGATGATCTGGATGTAGCTTCCGGCTGGGCTGTGTACCCTGGGACAGAGAGCCAGGGAAAGGGTGTCCTTAAACTCCCTGCCAGCTCTGAGCCAGGATGACTTAGGGGCTGGAGAACAGGGTAAGGGGAAAGCCTGGCTGCTGGTTAAACAAGTTGCAAAATTCTGATGTTTCAGGAGACTTGATCTTGTCTAAAATTAGGCTTCATGGATGCCCCTCTCCCCAGCAGAACACCCCAGAATTCATGTGTGCTGGTGGCTTCACAGAACCCATCGCCACTGGCCACAAAAATCAGGCGTTGCTGTGGAAAGGGAGAGCTAAGCTGAATCCATGTGGTGTTGGTGGATGGGTGCTTTCCGTAAGGGCTGGATGGTGCCACTTGAGAGGAGGGCTTGGTGGGCTGGGGAAGAAACACCTTGTGTGTCCTTCTGTCCCTCCAAAAGTTTGGTTGAAGTGTCAGGCCGCTGGAAGGGCTGGGGCGTGCCAGGAAAGTGTCAGCAAGCCTCATTTTGGCATTTATATACGAGGAGTAAGCACAATCCTTCTACTATTCCAATGAGCTGCTTTTGCCAAGAAAAATCATTTGTAACTCTTTCTTCCTGCTGTAGTGCTTCTCCAGCAGGCCTGGCTTAGATTGCTTTAACCCCTGGAGTGCCAGCAGGCGCTGCGAGGCAGAGCAATGCCTTGTGCACGTCTTGGCAAGTCCTCCCACGTGCCAAGCAGCTCCGCAGCAGACTGAAGCCTTGTCTGGCAGTTAGCTTTTCTTTTTCATCAAGTCTGTTCCTTAGGGCTGCTGCTGCTTTTTTATGTTTTTATTCCATTCCTGGGGCTGTAGCAGAGGAGGAGGCGGAGGCTTGGGAGGAAGCTGGTTTTCAGAGAGCTGGTAAGCTGAGGAAGGAGAGGAAGAACAGAGCAGGGAAATGGTGAAGTGGTTTGACCCTTGCTCTGTTGTGTTGTCCAGCAGGATGCTGAATCAACAGCACAGCAAGGCTGCCAGTGTTATGTGCTTTTAGAGATTTCCTCACCTGCAAGTTGAGAAGCAGCTCTTCCTCTGTTCTCTCAATAAAGCCTCAAAGAATAGGAGATGCCTGTGCCTTTTTATGATGTACACTTCAGCTCTTGCAGTGTTGCATATATGCGCTTTTACCTTTGATCATCATTTGGAGAGGTTTGCACGACAGGTTTAGTTGCGTGAGATATGGATGTGCTGTTTGGAACGAGCAATTTCTCCCCCTCCCTCTAGGTGCTGGCTGAATTTTAAGTTTATCACCACCCTGAGCTCTGAGCAGAAAGGCTGTTTGTTCCCTTTGTGTGTTGCTTTACAGGAGAGCACTGCCTTTACCCTTTTGTAGAGACTGGGCAGCTGCTTTGCTGCTTTGCTAAAATCCTTGATGAGATTTAGCAATTCATGTTTCTCTACCTAAGAAGTTGAAAAAGACAGTAACTCCTTTTGTCTATCTAGTGTGTGCTTTTTTTTTCAAAGGGAGAGGAAAAGAAGCAAATTATTTTGTTTAAAAAAATAACATTTTAATAATGTAGTAGTCTAACCTTTATGCTAATTGCCCCAGGCTTTTAATGAAGCAGCGTAAAATTAGTCCTGTGAGTCTTCATTAATCAAATATAGGAGCTGATGGTATAGTAATAAGATGCTGTGCTGCCTCTGCTCCCCATGCAATGTTGACATTTGCTTATATTCAGAGTAGAAAGCAACTATATTTTTTTTGGTAGCTCATTAAAATAATTAGCCATGTTTGGCTTTTTTTTTAAAAAAAAATCTCTTCTTAAAAAATCCTTTTAATGAGGAAAGATGAAAACAGACAGGATGGAAAAGTCAAAAGAATCAAATTAAGATAGAAAAACTGACTGCTGGAGGCTTCCTTTGAACGGAAGATTTATGTATGTTAATGGCAGCTGTTGGCTGGAACCTCTGTGCAGACACCTTGTTTGTTATTTGCAGAACTTCGAGCAGAAACAAACAACTTCAAGGGTCTTTGTTGATTTGTTTTGTTCCAAATTATTTTCCAAAGGTGCTCTAAGACTCGCTGTGCCTCTGCTCTGTCCCAAAGCTCAGTGCTTGCATGGGGGATGTGCTCACACAGGCACTGGTGCCCTGCCCGTGTCCAGGTGAGTGAGTTCTGCTGCCCTGGGGTGGGTGAGCCCAGCTCCCCGCTGGGGCACGGGCTGTGCTCTGACCGTGCTCTGCTCCAGCTCTGGGAGAAGCTGGTCACCTGCTGAGTCCTGGCTTCAGGAGAAATAGTGCCTAAACACCCTCCTCTCACAACAGACACAAGCCCGGTGCCCAGCCTTTATGAGAAGTTTCAGGGTGTTTTGGAAGAGCCAGATCCTGGAGCTCCAGAGCAGAATCCTATCCCCATCCCATCCCATCCCTGGAGGGAGGGGTGGGCATCTGCTCTTATGATGTCATCTCCACTTCAAACGCTTTTCAAGCAGTATTTTCTGCTCTGGCTTGCTGCCTAAGTAGAAACTGCTGTCTGGTATAAAAATGTTTGTGGGGAAGAATGGCAAGAGAGGACGGTTTTTGTGTTTGAGATGCTGGCGTAGCAGCTTTGGGTTCCTACAGGGTAATTATGAAAGGGCAGCCACAGGCAGGGAAGAGCTGGGCTAATGATCCTTGCAGCCCCTGGTGCCCGGCTCTGGAAACGTGCAGGACACGGCTCCTCTTGGGAGAGCTGCACTGGCAATGTGCCCTCACTTGTGGAGATGATGGCTCTCATTTCAGAGGTCAGGCCTCGGTGGCAGGGCAGGAGAGCCGTGCTGCTGCTGCTCCTGCCTGCACGGCTGTGTGCACACGTGCACGTTTCCAGATGAAAAACCATGGTGGTGCTCTGGGGATGTGGCTCTTGTCTGGGAATCGGGGAGCCTGCACTCAGTTCCTGTGTTGGCCATATGGGAGTAGCAGGCCAGCTCTCCTTCCCCTTCCATTTTTCTCTTCCTATGCTGCCCCTTCCACAGGCACAGGGTGGAGATGAGGATATGCCTTTCTATTAGAAAAGAATTTGGCTATCAGTTGCTGATGATTTTAAAATGAACACTGTGATTTCACTGCTTGGAAATGACTGATAGTATAGCAATTCAGGCAGAAAGGAAGTTGGATTCCCCCCACATACTACTCCTCCCCATTTCTACCCATGTGCTTACTTCCAGATAAGTCATATTTAATTTCTGATCTGTTTTCTAGTGTGTTCCAGCGTCTTCCTCATTGCCAGATTAACAGCTCTTCGCTCCCAGTAAAAACTTTCCATTCCTCCTGTCCAGAGAGCTCCATAAAATTTGTTTGTGTTTTCAGAAAAGCATTAAAGTAGGTTACACAGCACTTTGACAGCCTGGGGTGTAGGGACTACGAAGGTGAGGGAGCAATCCATAGCAGAAAAAATGCTCCATTTCCTGCACTGAAATTCTTTGTAGGAGCCTCAGCAACCTAAAAAAGCTGCCTCCAGAGGACTCCCACAAAAGTCTTATCCTCCGATTATTTCATCTTCCAGCCCTATGCAGCCTTCAGTTTAAAACATCCTCTTTTCTCCCAACCAATGTCACTCCCTTCCCTTTCTGTTGTTATCCAGTTCTGTAAACACCGACTGCGATGGAGTGTGCTCCACAATTATTGGTGAAACTTAAAGTAAAACAGTACCTGAAGCTCATCCACATGCACTGGTGCAGTTATTTGTCCCTCTGCACAGAGGGCAGACAAAGTCCAGCGTGTCCCAGGGCTGGGAGCAGGAGACACCCCAGGAAAAGCTGCAGGGCTGAGAGAGTTCATCCCCATGGCTTGCAGCGTGTGTGATTTACATGAGGAGCAGTGGTTCATGCATATGCAAAACCTCACTGATGAGGTGTGGGATTTTATCTCTGCTAATTACAGGGCTCTTTCTGATCCTCTGGCTGGTGGAGCAGATCTGGTGTGGGCCAGAGCACTGTCAGCCAGAGGCTCTGCCCAGCATTCCTAAGGCAGGAATGAGCTGCCAGGGTTGGTGATGGACAGCAGGGCCAGGCTTTGGGTGCCCCCCAGTTTGAGGTTAAAGCAGGCAGGGAGTTACGGGGTGCTCACTGAGCTGCCTCTGGGTGCTGTGCAGGGGAAGCACTGGGGACAGAGCCTGCAGCCACAGGCCTGGCTTAATCCCATCGCTCACACTGAGCTCTTGTGACATCCTTGGGCAGCACTTAATCTCCAGGCTTTAATTCTGTGTCTTTATCCACACTTTGGTGAAGTGCTTAAAGATCAATAGGAACCAGTTCAAGGTATTGTGGTTGTTAATGTAGATACATGTTATATCACAGTATCTTCACCATGTTTATTCCATGGAATATATTTATCCATAAAATTCTGTTACATTTATATACAGCTCCAAACATCCTGGAAGCAGCTAGGTGTTGACAGAACAGCTGCAGTCTTTTACTATGTTCAATAAATACAAATGGATATAAACAGTATCCATCTGTCAGGCTCAGTTAGATGGTTTAAACATAAAGCTATTTTGTTCCTGTAATTGTATTTAGATCTGAAATGATAGAGGTTTGATTTTTCTTTACATAGTGATAAGATACAAATTCCTTTGAATTGCTTTGACTCCTGATTTATTGCAATAAATGAAATAATAATCCATCCTGTCTTGTTTCACCCCTTCTCCAAGAAAAGAGAGCTCACTGCTCAGGCACTGAAGCATCCTGCTTACAGTAAGCCACCCTTCCCATGCTCATAAGCACCTGGGCCTGTGACCTCTGTGTTTACAAGATATTTATTGCTGCTTGCACTTCCCATGGCTACAGTGTTATCACTTCAGTGCCTTGTAAAATTTGATTATGTTTAATAAATATATTCAGCGTTATTGCTGAGCAAGTCTGACAATTTACCCTTGTTCCCTCCCTCACACACACAAACCCAGACACCTTCATAACCTACATATTTTCCTAGCTACGTATGTTATTGCTTGTGTTGTATCGGAGGCAATTTTGGATGCATCTCAATTAGATCATTTTTCTAATTAAATAAGTGCTTGTGGTTGTAATGTGAGCGTGTCTCTGAATACTGAGTGAATGTGATTCACTGCAGTGATTTTTCCAACTTCTGTGTGATGTTTGCTTTATAAAACTGAGCTTCTGGCACGGAGGCATCTCATTACCTTCCCCGTGCTGACCTCTGGAGCTGATGTTAGCCAGATGTGTTCAGCTCCCTCCTTCACCACAGGCTTCCTGTGTGACATCAGGGAGATCAGTTGGTCTCACTGTGCTGTTTCTCTCTCTAAAGCAGTTCCCAGAACCCTCACCTACTCCTTGGAGCTTTTGGAGAGCTTAGGCTGTGAACACACATGGGAGTATTGTGTCAGAGGAATGTCTGAAAACCTGTGGTGTTCTTTACCTCCTCCTCCTGCTCACCATCAAGTACCTGAGCATGGGGGGATAGTGAAGCAGGTGTTGCTTTTCTTGTGACAGAGGCTTTTGATTTCTTTGTCTTTGTGTCCTAGTGTTTCTCCTTAAGAAAATGGTTTAACAGTATGAAAACTCTGTTTTGTGCACCTGAGGGGGTTTAGGCACCGTCTCCTTGATGTGGCTTCTTGTGGGTCTGTTCCTTGCCAAAGCAGTCTTCACTGCTATCCTGTTACCAGCAAAGTTGCGTGAGAAGAGTGTACAAACAGCTGCAGGGAGGTGCAGCGTGGTGCTTCTATTACCTTACTTTTTAGCTTCATTTTGTGGGGAACATCTTCCCAAGAATGAGAAATCAGGGATTGAGAGTTTTTGCCTCTGTAAGACTGGTGGAAGCTGATTGGGTACCCTGTAAGCTGCTGAATTGTGGTGTGTGAGTTTGGGCATCCTCCTGCGTTCTAAGGAACAGGCAAAGGCCTGTAAAGACTCACTGGGGACTAAATATTTTTATTCTCTGTATATAAGGAGAAGAAACACTTTTCTAATTGTCAGAAGTGAGAAAAAAATGCAACGTTTAGAAAGTGAAATGCAAAGAGATTCTTGTCTCTTCTTCCATTTCTTCTCTTTAAACATCCATTTTATAACTATCACAAACTGTATCATGTGGCTTCTTGCTCTTGATTAATTGTAATCAAACAATCGAGCCCACACAGGCCAGTGTATGGTCCTGGTGTAATTTATGGGCTGAGCAGCTCAGGATGTGTTCAGTTGGAGCAGTCCCTCAGTACCAGCCCTTTCTGCTGTGCCTCATCACACCAGAGACAGCATCAGCCTCTGGCACATGTGGGAGCCACATCTGTCACCACAGCAACCTGGCATTAGACTTATTCTCCTCCCAACAAAGTTAATTGCTCTTATATTTTATGGAATTTGGCTGAGTTCTTGGAAGTCAAGAAGCACTGCTTGTAAGCAAATAATAGCTTGAGGTAGTGTCACTAAATGAGAAATATGAGTACTGGTGGAGCAGAAACACAACGTACTGTACTGCCATTCATGGAGGTTTTTCCCCTTGCCAGAGTTTCAGATGCAGATTTCATTGTTGGGCCAATTCAGGTGTCTGCTTTGGAAAACTCTTTTTCCCAAAAAGCAGCAGAGTAACAAAGAATAGGAAAGAGCTCCTGTATGATGGTGCAGTGCAACCTGCATTAAAGCCTGGCTTTTGTGGACTTTTGCTTGGATTCTAAGTCATTGCTTCAAAGAGTCTCCAAGGATTTCAACAGATAGGTGACAAATATGTAATGGAACACCACTGCTTACATTCACAGATGTGCCCAGGTTACATTTTCTTTATGGAGTCTGGCCAAAAATAATCAAAATTCCATGGACTTTCTGATACACTTGGATGTGAAAATTGCCTTTGAAAATAGATTATAGGCTCTCTGAAATACTCTTTACTAGTGACTGGATCTATTTTTGCCTTTCTCTGATTTTTTTTTTATACTTTTAGAATACAAAAATCTTATTTGTTTCTTTGAAAGCAAGTATTTGCTTTTCTTTTCAGGGAGTTACTGTAACTGGCAGCATCATTATAGAATAGGGGATCTTCCATAACAATAGAGAGAATGTAGAAGATTAACAAGTATCAGTGTGGATAAAGTGTCAAAAAAAGATACTGAAGGAAACAATAATCTTTTATAAAATTCATGCTTGCAGACCAGGATATAAAATCCAGTGCTCCTGGAAAATCTCAGTCTGTAATGGACTTTTTTCCTGGTGGCAGTGGGAGGTTTGCACAGAGATCATGACCTTTATGTAGCCATGTTATTATTATTTATTCAGAGCCATCTTGTCACATTCAAAGGGAGAATTTGCTCCTTGTTTGACCAGCACCTATTCTGATCTTTTCCTTTTCTTCCATTTACTGTGTCTCCTGTTCTGCTTGTATTTTGCTTTGCTTTCTGTGCTAAGTCCCTGTGCTCTGCTGCTTCCCTGTCTCTTACCCAGAGGACATCCTCCCCCTCAAAGCCTTCCCCATCTTGTTTGCAATGTCAGAGCTCCAGTTTAGCTTGGCTAATCCCAGCTAGGCCTCCATGATCCAGCCTGAGGACAGCTTGGTCCTGCCCTAGAGGCAAAGAGCTTAAAGCACCACCAGAAGAAATCACCAGCAGGTACTGCTGCAGGGGCTCTGTGGATGCTCTGAGAGCTCTGTGCCACCACTGCCATCCCCCAGGGAGAATGGGTGGCTTGAGCCTCCTCTCTGAAGCATGCTCCACATCTTAAGCTGTTTTCAAGGTCTTCACATCCTTATGGGCCATGTGCTGCATCTGATGATTTTAAAAGGTCTGGTTTCTTTAAAGATAGGAAGGGAAAAGGGAGTGTGAGATGGATCCTGGGGTGACAGAGGCAGATGTGAGCGTGAGGATGTGGAAGCTAAAAGACAGGCCAGAAAGCTGTCATGCTCTGGGCTGTGCTGATTTATCTTGCACTTAAAGTAAATATTTCTGAGTAAACTAAAAACTGCACTCTCTTGTGCAAACCCCAGTGCTGTGGTCATTATTGTGAGCAGTGAGCCTCCCTGCCCTGTGCCTGAGCTGGGAGGTCACAGAAGCTCCTGCTTGAGCCTCTCTGCAGGGCTGGGTTGGTTCTGCAGGGAAGGATGGGAAGGTGGGGAAAGTGCAGATGTGTTGCTGTTGTTTGTATGCAGCTATTCAGAGTCTTTTCCTACACTTGAGACTGAAACCTGTTTTTCTGGCACTGACCTTATCGAATAAACATTGATTCAAGAGCTGAATGTCCCACTTATATTTTTCCATTTGACAGCCAACAGAAATGCACAGGCACAGTGTGAGCTCCTTCAAGGAGGCAGAATGAGAATTTTGTGATTCTTTTTTTCACTTACAGTTTAAACTCCGCTATTAAATATCTATTTCTACTGCTGCCCTTTTCCCCCCTCTCCTGCTTCTTTTGCCCAAGCCTACTGCTCACCTTTCATTTTGGCCTTCTTTTTCCTGTCAGGGAATATTTGGGTTTAGAACCTTTAGACTGGCAGCACTGGGAAATTAAGTCGTCATTTTGTCTGCAAACCTGCCACTGTGTCCCTGGGCACAGGACAAGCTCCCTGCCAGTGACTTCAGCCTCTCTCTCAGAGGATCTGCCTGCTGCAGGTGCAGGAGGTAATTCACATTCAGTGCCCATCTTTCCCTGTTCTCTTGAGGTGCCAATTATCCAGCATTGTGTCAAGTTAGATCTGGGGGTGTGTATGTAAGGGCCACAATTAGCTGGTGCAGGGCTGGAGAGCTGAGGGTACTGACAGTCAGACCTGCCAGCGAGATGAAGTGGGGAAGGACAAAACAATCTGGATGCAATTAGAGTCCTGCCCGCCTTCTCCCACAGCCTCTTTCAAACACAGAAATGTGCATCTTCCTTCAAGGATGAAAAAGTTTGGGCTTCGTCCCCCATCTTCCACCTCCCACTCCTTTGTGTGTGTCTGCACTTCCAGCAGGGAAGGAACGTTCAGTCCCACAGGGAATTGTTCCTGCAGTGTCTCTGGCTCAGAGTGAAGCTGGAGCTGGTGGGTCTCCCGAGGGAAATTTTTTCTCATGGGGTTTATGGCTCACTTTTGCAGATCTTGGGGAGTCTGCTGCTGTTTAGAATGGGAGATGGAAGTTGAGAAAGCAGTTGGAAGTGCACCTGCTGAAGTGTTCTTCCTGCACCCACTGATTAAAGTATAGCCTACTTCTTTTTCCTGCTTCCCTCATAAAAGATGCGTTGGGTGGAGCTCATCTGTCTAGAGGAAAGGAAGGCAGGGTAGTGGAGACTGGATTCTCTTTCTGTCTGTCTTTTGATCCTCCTGTGTAAGTTGAAGGTTTTAGAAATTATTAAAAGCTTCATGCAGGGTGAATACTTTCAGAGGAGACTGAACCTGCAGAACTAAGTTCCAGCTCTATGGTTCTCTCACAAGCCCAAGGCTGGGGTATTAAATCCCATCACACTGATCAACACGGTCAAAAGAGCAAGATGAGTGTGGAAGTGGGTTGACTTCTGCACATTTTCAAAGCCTTGTTTCAAACTTACCCTTAAAATCTTTTTAGGAGAGCCTCTCCACTGGAGAATGTAAGGCTGATTGAAACAGCTTTCTATGATGCTGAGGTTTTAAGCACACAATAAGCTGCTCTGCTCTGTAAGTGGCCAGAAAATAGCTAATACCTGTCATGGTGATGTGGTGCCTTTAATCCTCCTGATTAAAAAATGTTATCCTTTCCCTTTAGTCTTTCTGATAGGCAGCAGTCACCTGTCACTCCTTTTAGCATATCCCACACATTAAATGCATGCAGAACAACTTTGCACTTAAATTGAGTCTATGGTTTCCAAAGTGAAGGATAAACTAACAGCTAATTCTGCCACTGTGTATTTAACTGGAATTTTACATGCCTGGAAACCTACAGACTGATACTAGTAAAGCCTGTAGTCATAAACTGAGCTTTTTGGTAAAGAACTCCACTCTAAACTGATCAGTCAGGTTGGTTTTTTTTTTTTTTTCCTAGTAGAATAAATTGATGCTGAGCTGGGAATGAAACTCATTTCATGAGAAGTGTAGTTTTTTATTCTAGTCTCTAAGTATTACTGTCCTTCCACCCACAAGGTATCACCGGTTCTGTCTCAGCAGCAAATATTAACCCCCAGCAACATTACAGAGTCGTAGGAGGAAGCTCTTCCATCAGTCGTCTTCCTTGCTTGAGTACAGGCTGCAGCCAGTTTAAAATAACCAGCCATTTCTTATCTGCTTTCACTTGCTGAGTCCAGCAGCCCTGAAGAACGAGGCCACGTCTGGAGAACCTGCCTGTGCTGCCAAGTTCTCTGAGCAGCAGGAAGGAAAGAGTCTCTTCCTTCTGAAGCAGCATCAAAAGAGCTGTCGTGTGTCTAATGCCCTGCCTTCCAGCCTGGAGTCTCTGCAAGTGAGATTCCCTTTATCATAATACAGTAAATCATCTCAGAAACACGCACTTGGGGATGAAGAGGATTATGTTTTTGTTAGTGTCTGATTGCCTTTTTCAGCAATCCTTTCTCAGGCATTAAAGCCGTAGCTCTCTGCAAGAGCTGTTGTTTTTGGGGCTGTCATGTGGTGGATGGGAAGAAGTCGGGTTGCTTTGTACCTCAGACCTGTTCAAAGGCAGCCTGACCATCTTCTGTTGTGACAGTGTAAAAGCTGGCACCCTCCACCTCCACAAACAGACCTAGAAGTGAGCTATGTGGGTGTTCTCACTTAGGAGGGTGTCAAGACATTAAGTTCAAGTCTGTTGTATGTGCTGTGAGGTTCCTGGGTAGAGCTTTGAAGTTCTGTACTACCCTTTCCCCTCTGTACAGCAGGGACAGGAGGGGAGCAGACAGCTCCTGTACTGATCAGTCAGGTTGGGGTTCCTGTGGAAAAAGTTATCGGTTCCTGTAAGCTGAAAGAAGAATTGGAGACATTCAGCAAATGTGAAACTGGCTCACCAACCCTTCTGTCTCCACTAACCTCATGCCCAAAGCTCTGTAAGCTGAAAGAAGAATTGGAGACATTCAGCAAATGTGAAACCGGGCTCACCAACCCTTCTGTCTCCACTGACCTCATGCCCAAAGCTCTGCGTGGCTGGAGTGACCACATACATCCCATGTGGTGTGGAGAGCCTCATGAGGAGTGTGTGAGGAGATGGCCCTGGTTCCTCAGGGATCACTGGGACAGGCCAGGGCTGCACAAAACCCTCTCTCTGGGCTGCCCCGCTGTCCTGAGCCTCAGCAGCTGCTGCTGGCCTGTCTTCTGCTGTGATTGATCACCCCCAGCCCTCACAGCAGCACTGCCCCTGGCTGCTCCACCTCAGGCATGGGGACCTGCTGGTGTCCTGCTGGTCCCAGCCCAGGCTGGCTGTGGCTGCTCCTGGTCTTGGGAAATGGGAATGCTGATGCATTTGGTGAGGACTGGCTGATGTAATAGGTTAGACTTGTCCAAGGTACTCTCTTACACTGCACCACATCCTACTTCAGTGATAGCACACCTCTAGAATACAATGATTTTTCTTCTGCTATTTATTTGCCATGTCTGCTTTTTGGTCTTTTGGAAATGACTGAGACCTTTGTTGCAGCTCAAGAGGCTAAAATACAATGATCCTAATCAGGACCACTGGAGCTATGCTAGTTAGCTGAAGATTTTCATGTTTTCTCTAAAGTCTTCTCTTTTTAACTGTTTCTTCATTGACACCCAGGAGTTAGGTTAACCATCATCATAGTTTGCCCCAATTAGAAACTGGGGAGAAAGAACTATGGCAAACTGGTGTTTGTAATTGTGTGCTGAGCAATTACCCTTTGGGACATTTGGGCTGAAGTGGGAGGCAGGGCACAGTGAGAGAGGCATGCTGCTATAAATGCCCCTTTAATTGGGCTGCCTGACACAGGAGGAGTTTGACACTCAAGAGGTTAGACCATCTGGTGTATGGGAGCCCTTGCTTTATAGATATTTAACTTTTTTTTAAAGTACACTGAAGAAGCATTACTGATTCCCATGTCATGAGGCTGTTAGACATGGAAAGCCTGGTGAAAACACTTGAGTGGAGGCTCTTGAAAGCAGAAAAGTGGTCTCAAGCAGTTTAACTGCTACTTAGAGTGTGCAGTTTGCTGTGGCACGTTCTCTTCCTGCCCCCAATCCAGCTGGGTTTTTGCAGGGAATTATCTTAGTGCTCTATGGAAAGACACATAAATAACTAAGCACGAGATTCTGCATAAAGCACAGTCTGAATGTGCATGTTTTGCTATATATGTGTGTGTGTAACTGTAAATATTTGTGAAATAGCAATATAGCCATGGCATGCACAGTATTGGTGAGGAGTTTCAAAACAGATCAGCTTGTGTAGGAGTAGGGCTTTCTTAAGTTAAGGCTAGGAGTGTCCATCAACCAAACTCTTCACTGTACCTGCAGAAGTCCCATGAAGTGCAGGAGGAGCTGTTTTTCCTCTTTTAGAGATGAAAATTCATACTCTGTCACATGTTTTCTCATCAGAATCTGTTTTTATTTCCAAAAATATGCAAGTAAGGCAGAAACACATTCATACTCAGATTTTGTATATTTTGTCATGGTTGTGTAACTGCTCTTTGTGATAAAGTCATGGAGTCTCTTGGATTGGGAAGGACTTTCAAGCCCATCTCACTCTAACCCCCTGCTGCCCATGCTGGGGGATCACAGTGGGGTTCTGGGTGCCAGCACATGGCCAGGGTATGTTGAATTTCTGTCCATCAATACCCTGAAGCCCTTCTCCTCCATCCATGCTCCACCTGCCTGTACTTGTGCTTGAGATTGCCCTGGCCCAGGTACAGGATCTTGGCATGGTTTCCTGGAGATCTGTTCCATGGTCTTGCCTGGCACAGAGGTGAGACTGACTGCCTGTAGCTCCTCACCTCTTCCTCATTTCCTTTTTTACAAATAGAAAGTCTGTTTCTCTTTTTTCTGTCAGGGGGAATGTCACTGGCTGCCACACTTCTCAATATCATTGATATCCATTATTTATTCTTCTTTTTCCTAATCAGTAGGATTTACAGTGAAGCAACGTGCATGCACACTTATCTTTTGGTGTTTTTTGGTTTTGCTTTTGTTTGTTTGGTTGGGTTTTATTTGTTGGTTTTGGAAGTTTGTTTGTTTGTGTGTGTGTTTCTAATGCAGGAAGGTGGGTCTAGTAGAGTTATTGCTGAGAGCAGATAGCCAGCATTCTTGTTTCCTGTGATTCTCAGCAAACTGGGAGCCTTGGCTGTTAAAGGGGGAGCGAGGCATCATAGAGAAGAGGAACTTTCTAGAAGGAAAGGAATTTAGGCAGCTGAGTCACTGGAGCATGTAGAGTCTGAGTTAATTGCTGTGTTTTAGGTGTAAGAAACTGTTCAGTGTAATTTTAGAACTGAGCAGCACATTCATGTGGGTCCAGGAGCATGTCAGGCTCCTCCATAACCTCCCCCTTCCCTGACTACAGTTGCATTGTGTTACTTTTCTATGATTATGGTTATTTGTGTCTATAGGATTTACAGTAACAGAACCCTGATCTTTGACAGGATTTCTTAGAGCTATTGCAACGTGTTTTGAAAAGGAAATAGTTATTTGTGGTGGCCTCAGTTTTGATAGCTGAAGGTTTCCTATGGTTGCAGTTATTTAGAAGACTAAGCTTTTGTGTGGTGGGGTGAGACTCCTGGCTTAGAAGTCTTTTTTACATCTGGAAGTTAAAGGTGAAATATTCCTGCCTGTCTCTGTTGTGCAGTTCTCCTCCATGCTGTCAACAGGGCGCCTGCTCACAGTGTTCTTTGTTGCTGCTTTTAAAAAAAATTCAAGGAAGAGGAGAGCAATCATATTTAATAATGCAATTACAATCAGGGGAAGATGTTTATCCTGTAAGATTCCAACTGCTGGAAAAGCCCTAGGGCATTCTGGGAAATGAGATGCAAATATCCAGGATTACCTCTTCCTAAAAATACCAGAATCAAACAACAACAACAATCATTGCTCTGAGCAGTGTATTAAGTGATTAGTTCTGTTATTGCCTGCAAGAAGCTTTGGGTTCTCCAGGCACAGGACCAGTCCAAACCAAACACTGTGCTGGTGACAGGACATTGACATGGGGGCTGTTCCAGGCCCCCCATCCCTGCCCCACTCTCTGTGCTTGGCAGCCACAGCTGAAGCTTTCACACAGGTAAAAGCTCCGAGAAGAAAAGAAACCACATCTCATTTTTCTCTATAGTCCAAAGGCTCTTGGTCTGGCTGGTGGCAGTTTGTAAATGAAGACACATCTTGGTGGTGCTTTGTGATTAAATTCATTTGCAAACTCCTAACTCCTTCTCTAAGTTGGCCACGAGAAGTATTATTCATGGGGTGAAAGTTTTGAAGAAACTTCAGCTGTGGTACAGCAGCAGCAATGCATCCCATGCAACTTTGGGTCCATCCTGTTTCTTTCTGTTTGCTGGTTACCAAGCAGTGTTTACTCTGATGTCAGTTCTTGGATGACAACAGTTGTATTCTATATTTAAAGTAAGATCAAATATTAAACATAAGCATTTCAAGAACTAATCTAAATTTAATTTCAGAAAAATGTTAGCTGTGAAAATCTTGATGTTGGCTCTCTGGATTTAAGGCTTCATTGAATCTGAGCTAAATTACAAACTAAGCACATGAACTAGGGCCAAAACATGCTTTTCAGTCAATTAGATAAAACAAAAATATTTTCATATAGTACTGAGCTGAACTTCTGTCTATCCAAACTGAATTTACACATTTGAATCCACTTCTACTGGAAACAAAGGATTCAAATACCCATTTTCCTCTAAGTGCTCATTAACAAGGTCATGATCACAGTACTTTCCATTTTATATGCTGGGATTCAAACAGAGAGATTAAAGATTATTTGGAATTAATTAAAAAAATAAAATACATATTTGAAGATGTTCTAATGGTATTCTTGTATTAAATTGCTATGATTTTTTTGAGATTTCTTCAGAAGATCAAAGTCCTTAGTTTTCATAAGCTCCTTTTTGGGGGTAGTGATTTACAGTCTTATTTTATCCAGATCCATTCCCTAGGAGAAGCTGCACTTGGCAGGTTTGCTGTGCTGTGTTATCACAGGGGAGAACAGGAGGTTTCTGTGTCTCATGTGTCATTCATGGCTTTGTTCCCTTTCATTTGCTCTGTTGTGTGGAGGGCAGCGCTCAGGCAGGGGCTGGCTCTGTTCCCGTTCCTCCAGGAGCTGGGCTTTGGAGTGTTTGCTGTGTGCAGTGACATGCGACTGTCTCATCAGTCACCCCTGTGAGTGTTTTACCCATTGGTGCTTTACCCATTGGTGCTTTACCCCTCCTCTGCTGCTCCTCCTGGGAAGCCCACAGCAGTGAGGGAGAGGGAGCACAGAAAGCACTCAGGCCATGCTGCTGCTCCAGGAACACGCTCACACATCTCTGTGTCCTCACGTGCTCTTGTTCCCTTACTGCCAAAAATCTTCAAAGTTAAGGAGGCCAGTTTAAGGTCTCTGAATACCACAGGGTGATACTGTGGGATCATTTCATGACTTGAGTCTGCTGGGTGAAGGACCCCATGAGAATGGTGTCCCATTGTGGGAGACAATGTCCATGTGCCTGAAGGAAGTAGAGACTTTAAATGAATGATGGGCAGGTGCAGCAGCAGAAAGGGAAAATATTATGGCAGGAGTTATTAGCATCTATCACACTGCACAAAATGAAGTGTGCAAATGACATGTAAACTCAGTTAATATATCTGTGTTTGTGTGTATGTGACTGTTTTCTGGATATGAGGGTATTGATCATGGCTGTTGTTTGCAGCAGGGCACAGCAATGTGCACTGCAATGGGAAATGTGCTGGGGAGCAGTGACAGAAAGTGAAGAAATAAGACAATAAGAGACAAAAAGCAATAAGAAGTTCAGACATCGCCATGTGTCTGGAAGGGTCCATGACCTGGCTGCGGTACAGAACACATCGTGGTGAGGTTTTTTCCTCTCAACACCAGGGAACCTTCCTGTTCCCTTCATCTGAACTGCCCTAGGGAAGAAAGGGAGGCTTTCTTCCTTAGGACACATTTCCTTTAGAAATATTTGCATGTTTCCCATCAGTTAAGTAGCTTGTGTACCAGAGAGACTCCACACACCTGCAGACAAAGCCACTGGTTTGTACTTCAGCCTTTGTAGTTCCGCTGTGATTTATGGGGCAGAATTTGGGTCTTGAATTAACAACCAAAATCAACCCCTGCCTTTAGGCACCTGTTCCTGGTACAAGGGAGGGAAAACCCTGAACTTCAAACTTCATTGCATACAACATCCTGCACTGTGGAATCACTCAGACTGCCTTCACTGTGGGATGGATGGCAACGCAGAGACCAAAGAGCCCAAGCTGGAATGGAGCAAGGGAGAGCCAAGTATTTCCCTGCCTACTCCCACTGTGCCTGGTGCCACAGGCAAGGAAAAGCACTGGCAGGGTAATGAGATAGGAGCTGCCTGTTCCAGGAGCCGTTTCCCAGCCCTGGAGATCTCAGAATCTGAGTAGAGTATAAATATTTCCCCTGGACCATGTTGCCTGTAGACTTGTCATGAGCTGCTATTCCAGCTGCACCAGGATTAAGGAGTGAGGACAGAAGTGGAAAAAAGCTCTCAAAAATATTTTCTGACACTTGGTTTAAACATGGAGAAGAAGTCAATCTTGTCAATATTCCCATTGAGATCTTTGTGCAACTGAGGCTTAGGGAAGAGCTTTCCTTGCCGCATGGTGCCTACTTTAAAACTACAGCAGTTTATGTATTGAAGAGGAAGAGATCTGGAGGTAAATGCCAGGTGATCATTCTGTCTTATGCAGGATGGATCATCGCCAAGACTAATCTTCATTTTTACCACCAGTATGACGAAAGAGGGAGGAAAAGAACCCCAGCTGTTTCTGGGGTACCTCCCTGGCCAGGCAGAAGGGAGCCATGCACTTGCTTATTCCTGGTGTCAGAAGGCAGCACCTCTCTGCCAAGTTCAGCCATCAAAGGGGCTTCCTTAGGGGAGCCAGCAGTGCAGAGCTGCTCAGCTGGAGGGACTGACTGGATGAATTGGTGTGTTTGATGGGTTGAACTGGGTGGGGGCAGGGAATTTAAATCTTGATCTCTGCATACACTGTAGTAAGGACAAGGCAGCTGTGCTTTCTGCTGTCGTTGCTGGGCTGCTTTTGGAATTGTGTAGAGAAGGCCGAGTTTTATGTTACTAAAAGAAAGAGCAGGAGGGAGGAATTGTACCAATTGAGTTGTGTTTTATTAACTGCTAGCAGTGGGCACAGGGTCTGTTTTGTAGCTAAGGTGCCCTGATTCCTTCCAGGAGAGGTTACGTGTGCCTGCATGGTTGGTAAACTGAGATTAATTTATTCTGTGGCCTTGGCAGGCTCTGATAAACTGCATTGCTATAGGGAGTTATGGGGGAGAGAATCAGATGTCAAACTCAGTTTGGTCTGACAAGACAAAGAGTTTTGGGGTTGTTTAAGACCCTTCTCACTTTGTTTAATACTTGGGCTCTTATTTGGGCTTGTTTGTGATTGTGAACACAGTTCTGCCCTCTGGGTGTGTGCAGGCAGTGGGGGGGTTCCTCAGTCCATACAAAGACAGGTTACTGCAGACATCCACTTGCTTTTAAGTGATTTTGCCACCCTTGTCTGAAGGGTGTCAGAGGCTGGCAATGCAGACAGCCAACTTTTGAGTCACAGGAATATGCAAAAAGGGACCTTGTTGATGTACTGACCTTGGATAATTATCTTGAGTTGTTGGCATATGACTTATTAGTCAAGGAAAGGCTGTTATTTAAAGCAAACCAATAAATGAGACAAAAAAAGGGCAGTCCAGTCCTTGTCTTTTGTTAGAGCAAGAGCCTAGCATTAAAAGCAAAACCCTTTAGAGTGGCTCAGCTGTGAATTGAAAAAAAGGAACAATCTGAGTAGGTACTGGAGCTGTTCTGCAGTCTGGAATGCAATGTATCACTACAGAAATGCAGAGGTCCAAGCTGCTGAGTTTGGTGTAGAACTGAGTTTTTCCCTCGACTGAGGTTCAGGTTGCCTTGACTTTTTCTCTCTGACTCATTTGAACCATAAATGTGTGCAAATGCCTGTGACTTCCACACTGCTGCTGCTGCTGCTTTATTAGGTAAAGGGCTTACCCTGCTCCAGAGCAAGGGAATTGTTGTTGCTGTTGGTTGGAACAGCCTGGGATTCTCAGATGCATGGGATACAATGGCACTGTCATGGTTGGTGCCTGCCCAGGGTCTCTCCCTGGTATCCTTTGTTATAGTTGCATAAATACTTTTCCCATTAAAGGAATTAATCCTTGCCCTGTCAGCATTTAGAGCCAGAAATAAACGAAATATAGCCTTTTGCATTAAATAGCATGTGGGTTATGGTTAAAGCCCATCCCTTATTCCATGAGGGAAAAAAAGAGCCTGCTTTTCCAGCTTGGCTGAATGATTCTATGGGTATGTCCCTAAACCTGAAAATTGGCATTAGAGCCCAGATCTTTCTAGATTATGCATTTATGTATCAGTCTTGGTCCTTGCAACTTCAGTGTAGCCACAGGCATCCCAGTGGTGAAATTTTGGGCAGATACTTTGGCCTCCTGCAATCCCACTGCAGGTCATGGGTGTCCTGGGAGGGAGAAGTGGTGGTCAGAGGTGCCTCCTACAAATCCCTGTACAAGTGTTCACAGCAAAGCCACGAACCTCTGGCATTTTTCCTTGCACTGCTTTGCTCCTTAAGTGTCTCTGTACAGGTGTTGAGCTCACAGTTAAAGAGTTGTGATGTGAGATACAGGTTTTTAGATCTGTTTTTAGTTAGTTCTGATCTTCCCCCAACATTTTTTGCCCAGAGCAGCTGTGGCTGCCCCATCCCTGGAAGTATCCAAGGCCAGGTTGGACAAGGCTTGGAGCCACCTGGTCTAGTGGAGGGTATCCCTGCCGATGGCAAGGGGTGGAATGGGATGACCTTTAAATGTTCACCCCCTCTGGAAGTGCTGGAGTTTAATTCTACTTTTATTTTCCAGAGTATAATTTGGAAGCAACTACAATAGTGGTAGATTGTATCAAACAGATGTCACACAGAAGAACTTAGCCCTAAGCTAATTGAAAATTTGTCCTCCTGCATGTTCTTCAACTCCACATGTGAAAGCTGCAGAATAGTTTGGAATAATATCCACTCCCATTATTTAGCTGCATAAAATACCTTGAAGGCAAATAGCACATCTATAAATTAAGCTTCTGAAATGTTGGTCAGGTTACTCGGGGAGTTTTTGACAGTGAGATTATTGACGGTGTAAAGTGATAGTTCTGCTCTTGAAAAGCTCATTCTCCCAACACAAATCACAGCACTGCCAGGATTTATTGAACTGCCTGATGGAGAGGTACCGTACAAGCCTCTATTAGTCCCTTTCCTTAGCTTTCCATCAGGAGGCTTTAAATAATTGTATTTGAAAGAAATGTCAGAGTGACAGAATTGGGTGCAGGAGGCCATAGATATTCCCTCTGCGCTCCACCCCGCCCCTGTTCTTTCTCTCATGCTCTCTCTTGCTCTATTATTTGATAATTTCAGAGGGAGAGGGCTTCCCCAGCTGCATAATTGGAAGGTTTCAAGACATTGTGTCTGCTACTTTAGGCAAAGTCTTGGTTACGCTGCAGAAATGGGAAGCTTCCCAGCTTTGTGCAGTCCTGAAGATCTGTTTGGACAGCCAGGGATGCTCCTGCCAGGGTTGGGGCTGCCATGGAGGGTGGCAGTAGCAACTGTGAAAAGAGCAAAACCTGTAATGGTGGCACTGTGGGGATCGACAGCCTTGGGGAGCAGAGGTGCAATCCCTGGAAGGCAGCTGGGGTGGCAGAGGCTGCTCACCAGTCCCTCTTTTAACTGGCTAGTGGTGAAGCCTTCATGTGAGAGGAAAGGCAGCTGGTGTGCAGGAAATGAAACAAGGAGGTGTCATGCCTTTGAAAATAAAGGACACTGAGTTCATGGGATCACAATGTTCTCAGCTGCAGCACTGCTCTGAAAGTTCTCTGGTCCCATGAGCAGCACTCCGCCGCCTGTCACAGCCTGGCGGGGCCAAGACCCCAACATTTGTAAGGATGGAGCTTCCCTGAGGGCCTCTGACCTGGTGGATCTGAGAGGAGAGTGCAGGTGCCTCGTTCTCCTAGCTCTGTGCATCTCCAGGCATGCTCCCCGGACATGTGTGGACACTGCACCCAGGGCCTGTGCTGAGCCCGGGGCCTGTTCTGTTCAGCTTTACTGCGGAGGACAAATAACGCACGCAGCTCTGCCTGGAGTGCCCTGGGTCCATCTGTGAGCTGGGACTGCCCTGGGTCTGTGTGAGGGCTCTGGCTGAGCCGGGTCTGCCCTGGGTCTGTGTGAGGGGCCCTGGCTGAGCTGGGACTGCCCTGGGTCTGTGTGAGGGCTCTGGCTGAGCTGGGACTGCCCTGGGTCTGTGTGAGGGCCCTGGCTGAGCCGGGACTGCCCTGGGTCTGTGTGAGGGCTCTGGCTGAGCCGGGACTGCCCTGGGTCTGTGTGAGGGCTCTGGCTGAGCCAGGACTGCCCTGGGTCTGTGTGAGGGCTCTGACAGAGCTGGGACTGCCCTGGGTCTGTGTGAGGGCTCTGGCTGAGCTGCCTTGCTCCAGCTGGGTTTTAGTTGTGTGCAGGAGAAATTGAGGTTAATGGTGCTGGATAAACATAATACCAGCCTTTAGTGTGACCTAAGTGACAGTAGGGTCAGCAGGGATTTATCCTCAGCCTTTCTTTGTCCTTCACGACGTTGGGATTGTGCTGACCTGTCCCATTAACAGACCAGTGGGGTTGAACTGGCCACAGCACAGAGGATCCTGCCTCACTACGGCACTGATGTATTAAATGCATTTAAGCACAAAAGCTATAATTGATCCTCAAGGACATGAAACCGGGATTTTAAGTTAATTTTCATGTCATCTTGCTGCACATTCTGCACTGTCTTTTAGAAAATTTGTCACAATTCACTGTTTTAGGATTCCTTGATTTCTCTGTGGTCTGTCATATTTCTGAACTGTTCCTTTTCCTGGAGACAAATTAGGGGGGCAACCAAATAGCGGTTCTACTGCAACTTTGATAGTGTCTGTGGTGCCTTTTATTTCATAATCTCAAGGTAAGCAAGGTTCACAACTTGCTGCAGGTGGAAGAACCTGGTTTCCTGAAGCTGGCAGCACATTGTCCTGCATATTTGGAGAAACAGCTGAGTTCCCTTTGTCTTAATGCTTTGACTGTGGAATTCATACAGAGGCTACTAAGTCAGGAAATGATAGATTGTATTTGTAACATTTGCATATGGCCTCCTTGTGTCACAGCAAGAATGATGGCTCTCAGGGTTTGAACATGAATGTGTTTGGAGAAAAGCATCTCTTATTTATTGTAAGCAGACAGAAAAGAAAGTGGCATCTTTTCTTGCTGGTAAAGTAATTTGGAACTAAATGGACATACAACCATAATAAAACAGACTTGTAGCTTTTAGAACAGAGAAGACTCAGAGTTATGATTTTTACCATAAAAATCTGTAGAAAATAAGAATTAAGATCTTGTTTTTACAAATTCTCTTACAAAGTTGAACTGCAGCTGCATGATCCCCTCCCATAGGCTGCTTCTTGCATCCTACAGTGTTTAAGAATCTATTTGTGCTATTCTGCCAGATTGTTCCAAAAAGCTGCCCTTTCACAGCAAATGGAAAATAAACACATAGTATAAAGTACCTCAGTCCTTGCCAGGGTGTAGTGAAGAAATGGCTCCTTTTCATTTTCCCTTTTTTCAATGAAATTGGCCCTTCAGAGGATGTGGGATCTCGGACGGTTGACTCCTGCAGTAATTGGGAGAATTTCTTCTTGTTCCCTTGGTTAGATGTAGCTTTGAAGTAGAGATCTCTGGTCCCAGATGAGATAACATTCCTTTTCCTTCACTTCAGTCCCACTTTCTCATACCCCATCTTGGTGTGAATTGCAGAATGGTTTCAGTTGCAGAATATACCTGATAAGATTTTGACTCCAGAGTGTTTCTCTTGTAGCTTCTTTACAAGCCCAGCCAGCCCCGAGCAGTAAGGAACCTGTAATACACACATGGTTTGTAAGCCTATTACAAGCTCCACCTATTATAATACAATTAGTCAGCACTGACTCATTTATTTGAGGGAGGCAAATGGAGGAGATTCAGGGATTTGTTTATTTGGATGTACCAATTTGTTGCAGAGTCTGACTTGTTTCAGGAAAGGCAGTTCCTGCTCTTCAGCTGGCTTCCCTTTTGCTGGGAGACTGCAGCCTGCATTTGCAAAATCCTGCTTTCCACCAGCATTATCCAGCTTGCCTTTACAAAGGAAATAATGTTAAATGGAGCTTTTTATTGAATACAAACCTTTTCCATATAACTCCAGAGAGTTAAATGTGGCACAGAATGTAAATTCTGAACTGTTCTCCATAGGATGTCCTTCTCACTTCCATCTTGAGGTAATTATGTCAAAATACATGCCACTGCTCCCATGGACTGGTGATCCAGCCTAGTACTTAGTGTCTGAATTAATGTTTGGAATTGTTGCTGCTTTCTTTGTAACAGAGACGAGAACCCAGCTGGTTTGGGTTATTGGTAATGGATTCCAGTGCTCTGAAATCATTCACTCAAATCCAGCTCCAGTCTGTAGTAACCCAAAGTAATTATTATTTGATTGCTACCCGGTGATGTAAACTGAGCTGGTCATCCCAGCCTAGGTGGACAGATGTCCAAGTTAAACAGCACCAGCTTAACTTCTGCCAGTGGCTCTTTGAAAATCTGAAAAGGATATTGCTGAAGACACTTAGATAAATTGGGTTGGGAGTTTTTCTTGCTTGTTGTTTGAGAGGAGAAAGAAATTCAGAATGGAAAGCCAGTAGAGCCTCTGAGGACTCTTACCTGAAAATGGATTCTCTGGGATTATGGTTGAGGAGTGTAAAGTGGGAGGAAAAAGCTTATTGTCTGTCTTCTGTCTTGTATCTTGTGCTGGGGCTGAGTGTCTCTAAGGCAGTGTGGTGATGTCACAGCAGTGTGTGCTTGTGGATGGGCATGAAAAGGTTTTTGCTTTTTAACCCTGTAGGGCTTGGTGTGCATACTTTCTTGGAAGCTGTTTTTGTATTTAGCCTGGAAGCATTTTAAAAGGGGAGTTTAAAAACCACCACACTTTCAAGTAATTCATAGTAGGTTTGTTCCTTTTCTTCTTTTTTTTTTTTTTTAATTACTTTTGATAATACAAAGAACTACTGGTTGTGGGAGTGTGGCAGCAAGAGATTTTGGCCGTGCAGGGGCCAGCAAAAGGCCTTTGGAAGGTCTAAAAACCCATTTGTGTTCTTCATGCAAAATATTATGTAGATGCATCATAAATGGTCACATAACTTTCACAGTGCTCTTTTGGAGTACTTTTCACCCTAAATTCCTTCAGAGATGAGAAGCTTTCCTATCTCCTCCTAGCTCTCAGCTGAGCAGGATGGCTCTGCTGTGCCTGGCTTTGGTGCATTGCCCTGACGGTGTGGGCACCGAGATGTGAATGTGTGACTGCACTGCCTGCAGATCTATTCATCACATGTGAATATTGCCATCACCTGACAAAAGCAATATGAAACAAATGCCTTTGTGGCACATCTTTCATCACATAGCTGGGAGATAGAAAATCTCTTGACCTTTTTAGCAGTGTTTTGAGGCAGAGTTGGGAGATGTGCTTTACTTGACGTGAAGGTTCTTTTCCTGGTGCTGGAAGAGAAATGCTGCTCTCGGCTGAACTTTCGGCTGTGACTGAAGGTCTTCCTTTACTGTCTTTTATCTCTGGGCCTTGGCTCTTGGCCATGCTGTTGCGCTGTCTTTGCTTGCTCTGACTCTTGTTGTCCTCTTTGGATTGTCAGAAATTGAACCAAAGCCACTTCTCTATTCCTTGTGCTGGAATTGAGGTTGTGAAGTGGTTCAAGAGCTTTTGCAGGGCACTTCTTTCTCAGGGGCTGTTGTGTCCATTCATGGGCACTCAGGTGAGTGCTCACCTACATCTCCTGACCTGGGGACAGCCTGAAGTGTCCTCTCCCTCACAGCAGACCTTGCACCTGCCCTTCACAGGGAGATAGAGGCTATGGAGAACCCTCACAGCAGTTGGATACAGTTATTGGTACTTCCTGTATTAACTGGTAATACATGGTGGAAATAATGCTAAAGTGTTTGTATTAGGGGAGGGACAGGTCTTTAGGGCATTTCCCTGTGAACTGTGGAGTATTAAAGGGTGTGAAGAAAGACTGCTTCAGAAAGTACCATACACTAATGCAGTCCTCCCTCTCAAAACCAATTTTATGTTCCAAAGAAAACAAACTTCAAATGAATTGTCTTGGTTGATTGCTTGATATGCTGTTGTGAATTAAGCTGGCATTACACTCCACTTGAAATTCCCAGTTGTATTAAAGCTAATTGGTGATGTTAGTACTAGAATTTAGGCTTGAAGTTTCTACATGCATGAGTATAAGCTTCCAACAACCATGTGGTCATTCAGAAAAATCTCAGCATATGAGTCAACGAGCCTGTGAGGGAGGAGTAAAATGAGTAAAATTCAAGTATTTTGTTCCCAGACCAGTGATCTCTGCTACTGAAATGGGATCTCAGTTCCTTGACCCTGAAAACAGCAGCAACAACAGGAGAAATAAATGCTGTAAACAGCTCTATAATGAAACCTCTCAGACAGCCTGTCAGCATGTGCTGATCTTTTGCCTTCACTTGCTGCTATGGCAAATTAGGTTGACCTCTCCTTGGTAGCATCTTTAAAAAAAGGGGGAAAAAAAAAAGTGCTGGGATTTTAAAAAGAGCCTAAGGGAACTAGGTGTACCCAGTGCTTATTGAAATTCAGCTGAAGTTGGGCATTTAAGTCTCATAGCTGCCTTTCAGAATTCCCACCCCCTCTAAATTATAACCTGCCCTAGAGGTGGTGAGAGTACAGGGGCTGATGGCACAGGGCTGTAATTTAGGCAAATTATGAGATATACTTGAGAAGTCAGAATTGATACTTTCCATGAGTTAGATTAGAGAGGCACTGGCATGAGAATTAACAGCAAGAGCTGGTAAATAAAGTTTGAGAAATTGCTGATCTCTGCTTTATGCCTCTCTCCAGAAATCACTCGGCACAGGGCAGCGCTCGGTGGTGATTGAGAGCCCTGCCAGGGGCTCCTCCATCACAACTCGCATTTCTTATCTGCACTCACAGGTTCCCAAGGTCTCAGTCCATCCTGCCTTAGATTTTCCAGCTGTCATGTATCTTTCCATAGCTTACCAGATGATTTCTGTCACCCTCCCCACCAGTCTGTGGTGGCTTTGCAGTGTTACCTGAGACAGGACTCAGATGAAAACACCCAGAAGAGCAGCAGGGGCTCGAGGCTGTTGTGTTGGATACCAACAACATTTATCCCCTGTGTTTTTATAGTGCACCCTGCCACGGCCTGTAAAGGAGGATGTTACTCTGCAGAGATGGAACATTTCTCCTGATGCAGCTGTAATTAGGACTGATGAGCATCCTTGGGGTCCCGCCTGGCTCTCATTTAAAGCAGCAGGAGCAGAGCTGATCCCCTTCAAACAGAACTGCATTTGTGCTGCAGCGCAGTGATGGATTTGGTTGTTTTCCCTTTCCTTAACGACAAAGGAGGAGCAAGAAAGATAATGTTGTGGTGAGGGGAGGGATATTTGTCTTGGAACAATGATGAAGATAAAGATGGACAAGCAGGGCAATTTGTGAGTTTTATCCTCTATCCCACTTAATGGGCTGCAGTTATATAAAGAAATGGAGATCTCAGTTAATCTTTATACTGTGTCCTTCTTTAGGAACACAGTTACTTCAAATTAAATTAGCCTTTTGCCTCTTGCTGGAAATTATAGGGTTTCTTTGGCGTCCTTGTTTATTTTTCATTGATCTAGAGAAAAATAATTCCTCTCCTTTCTCCCTTGGGATATTAAAAATAAAGGGATCACCTTTCTGTTTTTAGCTGCCATGGCCTAAAAAAGTATAGAAATGAGGAATAAATTCACCATGGTTTGAAGAAATCCTCTTCAAAAACCCAATGGGGAACATGACAGAGTTAGAGAGACCTCTCCCTCAGAAGAAGAGTAATATATATTTTATCCTCTTATTAATATTTCATTGGCAAGAAGGTCAAAATCTACATTTAAATGGAAATATTTAAAAAGCAGAAGCATAATATTTGACTATCTGGAGCTTTTATGGGTTAGAGAAAACCAGAAGCTTGAACACATTGGTTCAAAATTCATGGGGTGGGCTGGGAATTCCTTGTGTAATTTATACAGCAAAGGAATCCTCCATTTGCCTTCATCGACACCTCTGATAAAGGGTTTATGTTCCTAATACAAAGCTCCCTTTTAATTTAAAAATCCTTTTAAGTATGTCCTGTCAGCTCGAGTCTTTAGATGAGGTAGTCTGCCACTGTTCAGAATATTATCTGGGTAGATGGAGCAGTCCGTGGCTTGTGAGGATGCTGGGTTAATTCTCCCAGGGCTGGGCAGATGTAGTGCTGCTGTGTGTGGTGTCAGCAGGGCCTGGGGTTTGAGGAGTCTGCCTTCAAAACATGAGGGACTGGGGGTCAAAGCACAGCCCCTGGTTCCAGCTGGAGTCGTGCTTTCCTCACAGCAGCCACTGCAGATCCCATTTGAGTGCATGGGAAAATCTGGGTGACTGAGAGTGAAACGTGTCTGAGTGGGGAGGATCCTGTAGATCACTTCAGTCAGGATGTGAAGTGGCTCAAACAAATCCTGACTTAGTTTAGGCTGATCTGGAACACGATCATTTTCCAGTCCCAGTAGTTTTGGCTTTGACATCAGTCAGGGGTTGAGATTCCTAGGCTGTGGAAGTTGTGCCACTAACCTTAGGTATGCTAACTCGAAACAGAGAAAAGGAAATTGAAAGCCCACACAGTAGGCTGTGTTTTCCTAATCAATTGGAAGAGACTGAATTTATCTTCTGCCCAGCAGAGAACTGCTCATGCCTACAGCCTGCATTATCTGAGGAGAGTCCAACTGCTTTGTTGGTGACAAGGACAGTGGGATCAAGGGCACCTTCAGCAGATTTGCTGATGACACTGAGCTGTGTGGTGCAGTCACACACTGGAGGGAAGGGATGGATGCAGAGGGACCTGGACAAGCTGGAGAGGTGGGACTGTGTGAACTTGATGGAGTTCAACAAAGCCAAGTGCAGGGTCCTGTGCTTGTGTTGGGACAATCCCAGCCACACCCACAGGCTGGGCAGAGAGGTGGTGGAGAGCAGCTCTGGGAGAAGGGCTTGGGCTGATGGGTGATGGAAAACTCACCCTGAGCCCGCAGTGAGTGATCCCAGCCCAGAAACCAACGAGTCCTGGGCTGCATCCAAAGGAGCGTGGCCAGCAGCTGGAGGGAGCAGTCGATTCTCCCCTCTACTCTGCTCTTGTCAGACTCCACCTGGAGTCCTGGGCACAGTTCTGGTGTCCCCAAAATGGGTAACACGTGGAACTGTTGGAGCAAGTCCAGAGGGGGCCATGAAGTCCGTGGGAGGACTGGAGCACCTCCTTATGGAGACAGGCTGAGAGAGTTGGGGCTGCTCAGCCTGGAGAAGAGAAGGTTGTGTGGAAACCTCACAGCACCTCCAGGGCCTGAACAGCTACAGGAAAGCCAGAGAGGGACTTTGCATCAGGAACTGGAGTGACAGGACAAGGGGGAATGGGTACCCAGTGAAAGAGGGGAAATTTAGGTCAGATATTAGGAAGGAATTCTTCCTGTCGGGTGGTGAGAGTCTGGCACAGGTTTCCCAGGGAGGCTGTGGATGTCCCAGCCCTGGCAGTGTTCAAAACTAGGCTGGATAAGGCTTAGAGCAGCCTGCTCTAGTGGGAGGTGTCCCTGCCCATGGCATGGGGGGCTGGCATCAGAGGATCTTTAAGGTCCATTCTGACCCTTTAACATTCTGTGATCCCATGAGAGAGCCGGGATGGCATCGCTGTGCCCATGGCATCCCTGCACGCCCTGGAACTGCTGCTGCTGCTCTGTAATGGGCACATCATTCCCTGCCTGTCATGAGCAAAATTTGAGGAATCTCTGGCTTTGGGGACACCTCAGGCAGTCCAGGAAAGACAGCTCTGAAAAACTGGCTCAGCTCAGTCCCAGGCAGGATATTGATCCCTGGCTGTGTTTGACACAGCCTGTCTGTAAATGTGCTGCCTGTGGCTCCAGGAGCAGCTCTGGGAGCATTGTGCTCTGCAGAGGAGTGATAACATTGATTTCTTACTGGGCTACAATATTTGATCGAGTCTCACAGCTGGGCAGAGGCTTGGTTTGGGTTTTTCTTGTGTTTTGGTTTGTTGTTGTGGGGTTTTTTAAAAATCAGCATTATATTGACTAGCAGCAGCCCACTGAGTATTTGTGCAGTTTGGGAAGACTTGCTTGCTTTGCCACCAGCAATTTCCTGCACACCTGAGCCTCCCAGGAACGCAGGTAATTGTTGGAAATGATACAGGGGAGCTCAGTGCTAGAGAGAGAGCAACAGAGAGATGCTCTGCTGCTGCTTGACAGACTTGTAACCAGATTCCAGTTTGTGCTGCATTGCCCCTTCGTGTAACCCTATTAAGAAGCTGTAAATAGTAATATAAATGATGTTACAGTCATTTGTTTTGATGTATCTGAGCCTTTAATAAATCAGCTGTAGCTTGGCTAATAGGAATATGAGAGGATGGTGTTTGTTGCCAGCAGCTGCTAGTAAATTACAATGCAGTCATCTGTTTTACAAGGAAATTAAATGTTTGTTCTCTTGCTCCCTCTCCCTCTCGCATATTTTAGAGCATCAGAATTGTTCAAGATCCCCTCTGTTCTGCTAGGCATTTTTTTTGATCCTATTGCATATGGCTGGGGTGGCAGGAAAAGCATCTGCAAGGAGATTTGAGTCACTGCAGTGTGTCCGTCCCATATTCCAGCGTTGCTCTGGGTGCATCCTCCAAAACAACAGTGGCTGTGTTTAGATTAACTTGGGTGACAATCTCTTTTGTTGGTTGTCAGCAGCATTTGATCCTTGGATCTGCTGCACAGACCTGCAGAGCTGAGCTAAACAGTGATTTCAGTGGTGGGCACTTGCCCTGGGCTGGGTCTGTGTTTGCACCAGCCGTGCCCTGTGCCAGCCTGGCAGAGATTTGTTCAGGGTTAGGACTGTCTGGAATGGACTCAGGACTAATAGATCTGGGGTTTGGATGTGTCCAGCCAAGTTAATTACTGCTTTTAGTTTTCTTTGGAGGTAGTGAGAGGATCCAAGTGTTTGGAGCCACAGCAGATTGGGATAAAGTTTAAAGGAGTGATGGTTTTACGAACATCTCTGCTTGTAACTGGAGGAGTCAAAAGAAAGGTCAGACCCCAGAGAAGCCTCCTGTCATGGCTTTGAGGCTTTTCATAAGCTGTTGTCCACCAGAAGGCTCTTGTACAGTCACAGCCACCCTCTATGCTCCATCCTTCTGCTCCATTTTCCTCTGAAGGAATTCTGAGGAAAGTTTCATGTTTCAGGATGAAAAATTAATCTCATCTTTCAGTGCTCTACTTATCTCTAGATAAACACGTAAATGCGGTCTGGGGCTTGAAACTTATCTGAGTTACTCAAAGAAGTGCCTAGAATTCTATTAAAAACTTCTGGTTTCTGTATTTGGTGAAAGGAAGGTTTGGCTGTGCTCTTTATCTCATAAAATGTTTCCATACTGTAACATGGTGATTGTTTCTTCTGTCTCTCACTGCAGCTGTGCAACAATTCATGTCTCCAGACCCCGAATGACATGAGTTTTGCCAAATATTGCAATTAAAATGCAACATAGAAGCTGTGTTCTCTCTGTTTTCTGAATTCTTTTCCCAGCTCTCAGCTGCACCCACGTTCGCTGGTGTGACAACACATGGCACTGAGCAGGAAGCAGCTCCATCCTTCTGGAGGTGTTGGTGTTAACAAAAATTATCCTTTGGCAAAGAAGGGAATCTCACCAAGGCTTTGCTGTGGAGTTCAAGCAGTGTTCCCAGTGTGAGCAGGCAGCTGGAGGAAATGCTCCCATGCACAGCTTTGCTTTAACAGGAGCAGCTGGTTCACCATCTCTGTTTAAAGGTTCCAGGAAGGAGCTGTGCTGGGCACTTTCCTGCAGGTGAACACTCTGCTCTCACAGTCTGTGCCCTAGGAAGTGTGTGCAATCCAAGGATAACATCACAAATCTATGCAGTTTTATTATACTTTAAAGGAGAAATAACTGCACTGGATAACATAGATACTGTTCCTTGCAGGCTGATTATTAATATTTCATTTATTATGTCTTGTGGTCTGTCACAGAAGAACCTTATTGGTTTCTGAGGGTGATTTCATGCAAGGTTGCACATTTGAGGTCTGATTTGGAAAATAAACTGTGTTATATTAGTATGAGTAGGGCTTTTGTCAACTCCCAAACATAGGTTGTGTGGAAGGGGATATTGCCTGACAATGTCTGCCCTGAATATTTGATTTAGTGACCACTTAAATCCATGCTGTGGTTTATTATTGTTATTGTTAAATTTCTATTTAAAGAGTAAATTTATTGCTGTCAGTCAGAAATCGGTCAAGACAGAACCAGTAACACATTCAGGCACATGTTTGTGTCATGTTGAACAGTGACTTTTAAGAATACATGTGTGCTTGTTGTTGATACCTCCTGAACTCAAAAATCCAGATATGAAAAATGATATATTAATAAATAGCAGTTGAATTTGAAAGGGGCAGGTATTTCTGAAGCAGCCTCTGGCAGAGGCTGTCTTGCTTTCCCTGCTGAAGTTGATGGCTGAAGTCCTGCACAGGGCGGGGGGCAGAACAACCCTCATAGCAGAGGTTTGTTTTCTTTGCACTGCTCAGCTTGGCTCTGCATCATCAAACATCAAACTGCTTTGCTGGCATGGGGCTGGGGCTCATTCTTCACTGACACTTGTCACTGCATGTCCTGAGAGCTGATGCTATTCCCAGCTTTTACTCCACCACAGTGTAAAGAGAATATTGTTACACTGAAGTCTCTTGGAAGCAGGTAATTGTTTGCTCCAAGTCCACAATCAAGACAGATTTTTACAGAAGTCTTTTGTCCAATAGCAGTCTCAGTTAAATGTTACTGATAATGTGAGGCACGTTGCATTTCCTCCTGTAAAACACATTGTCTCAGCAAGGTGTCCCAGAGTGGGTTCCTGTCCCTGTTCAAGCTCCCACGTGGTTTGGCTGACTTGCTGATGCTCTCCAGACACACTTTATGAGCTCTGCCACAAATTGATAAGGGTGAATTAAAATGTCTGTATTTCATACTTCCACAGACTGGTGTTTTCTATTAAAAAACCAAATGAGTGTGGGCTGTGGTTTCAGAGGAGGAAAGCCTGAGCTTCGGTTTCTGGATGAAAAGAGGTCCCTGGGACAGTGACACGCAAGGGGCCGTGTGCTGCGTGTCTGGCAGAGTCTGCTCCAGCTGCAGAGGGATCTGTGTGGCAGGAGTGTTCCTGCTTGGAGCTTTCTGCTGCCAGCAGGAATCTGCAGAGAACTCCTGCCTGTGTGTGCTGTGGCTGACAGGGATGGAGTGTTTGGGTCCCTGTGCTGCCCCAGCCCACTCTGCCTTGTGCTCAACCTGCAGCCTGCCCACTGGAGTGGTCACCAGCTCCTGTCCCCCTGCACAGAGCGAGGCAGCCCAGCCACTGTGCCACTCCCTGACACGGTGAAGCTGCTTCTCTCCTCCTGAGAATGGGAGGAGCTTGGCTGCCTTTCCCTGCTGCTGTGCTGGGGAAGGAGGGACACTGCCCGTGCCTCAGGGGCTGGCTGTGTGCTGGGCTGAGCACCTGAATGCATCCAGAGAAGGGCAGCAAGGCTGGGGAGGGGTCTGGAGCACAAGTCCTGTGAGGAGCGGCTGAGGGAGCTGGGGATGTGTAGCCATGATATTTTATGAAAAATCCTTTGCTAGGATTTTTCCCTACTGGGAAGCTGAGGAGCCTCAGGAGAGAAATGTAAACAATAACTATCTGCTGCTGTGGAATGCAACAGGTGCACCTGTGACTGGTGTGTGTTGGTTGTTTCTAATTAGTAGCCAATCACAGATGCAGCTGGCTCGGACTCTCGGGGAGTCACAAGCCTTTGTTATTCATTCTATTCTTGTTCTCTGATGAATCTTTTATCTCTATTCTTTTAGTATAGTTTTAATGTAGTATTTTAATATAATATATATCATAATATAATAAACCAGCCTTCTGAACATGGAGTCAGGGCTCACGTCTCCACACATGGGGCACCAGACACAACAGGGATGTTTATCCTGGAGAGGAGGAGGCTCAGGGGAGACCTCATCACTCTCTACAACTCTCTGACAGGAGGGTGCAGCCGGGGGGTGTCAGGCTCTCGTCCCAGGGAACATCGACAGGATGAGAGCACCCAGCCTTAAGCTGCACCAGGGGAAGTTTAGGCTGGACATTAGGAACAAAATCTTCACAAAAACAGTGACTGGGCATTGGAAGGGGCTGCCTAGGGAGGCTGTCCCTGGAGGTGTTATGAAAGGAGTGGATGTGGCACTCAGTGCCATGATCTGGTTGATAAGGTGGTGTTGGGTCATAGGTTGGACTTGATGATCTCAAAGGTCTTTTCCAACCTCATAAATCTTGTGTTTCTGTGAATGAAGGTTTGTGGGGCAGCAGTGGTCCCATGGCAGGGACTTGCTTGCTCTGTCCTACAACCTGAGTATGTTTTTTGCAGACAGATGTTTCTTGGTATTCTGGAAGGAGGAATCACAGTGGGGTGCAAAGAGATTAAAGGAAACAAAACCATGGTGCCAATAACACCAAGGGTGTGAGTTTGATCCCTCTGCGAACCATTTACTTAAGAACTGTACTTGAGCCTTGTGATTCCCTTCCAGCTCAGGATATTCTGTTGACTCTGTGAAAGTGTGAAGCTATGAGTGTCTGTATTGTTAATAATAATAATAATAATAATAATAATAATAATGGTAATAATGAAGACAATCTATAAGTAGGCATGAAATCTTTAAACAGAAATGCAAAAGATCTTATCCATTGCTCCTGGATATTTGTAATGGATCTACAAACACCTGGGCAAGGGGCACAATGAGAGGTACAAGCAGTTGTCTGCTGGTGCCCTGTGCCATCTCCAGGGCTCTGCAGATGGTGAGAGTGCTCAGGAGAGGGAGATTGGCACAGTGCAGTGCTGTGCTTTTGTGACTGTTCTTTGCTGTGTCTGTGTAATTCTCAGGTTTCTCAGTGTAACTTTTGCCCCCCAGTGCAGACTTGTGCTCCATCCCCTGCTCCTCCAGCCTGGGCTCTGAGGCACAGCAGGTTGTCAGTGGAGCCCATGGGAATTGTGAAATAGCAAACCACAAAATCTCTCTGAGGGGGTGTATCTTTGGGCTTTGGTAGCTCTGTTGCAGTCCCTGAATTCTGGGATATTTTCCTCAGTGTGTGGTGCTGGCAGCAGTGCAGGGTGGTCAGGAAATGCCATGGAAAACCCTTGGATAAGGAGCACGTGTTCCTGGGAGTGTTAGTGCTCTCTGCCAGCCCTGGAACAGCCTCTGTCAGCTGGAGATTATCTGCAAATAGTATCTCTAGACAATCTGAGCAAAAACTCAACCTCTGTGCTGAAAAGAGTAACATCTCCATAAATAGGGATGCTCTCTGGCAACTGCAGTGAACTGAGATAACTGACTGATGATCAGTGCTGCACAGATTAATGCTGTCAGGTAAATGGGATAAGAATTACATTCTTGGAGTAGCTCAGGTTGCAGCACTTTCAATTTACATTAGTTTCAGGTCAAAGTAACTTTTCTCTGTGCTGGTGCCGAGGGGCAGAGAATCAGAAGCCAGTCTCTGGCACCCCAGTTCTTCATGCATCCTGTATTCCAGACAGATTGCTCAAAATACTTTTTCCATGAGCTTGAATAAATCAGAATTAATGTATGAAGACTTGAAATGCATTTTCTAGGCAGCAGGAATATATATTTTGTAACAGATGCCATACAAATGCCTTGTGTCCTGTAAAAATATATAGACATTTTGAATGTGATGGGAAGTTGCAATTTATAAGAACATCAAGATTCTTCAAGCCAAAAAGCTACAGACAGTTGTAAGAAAGATTGTCTTGTCTGTCAGTGCAAATGCTATTATACAACTGAATCATAACTGGCTGCACTTGACTAGCTGCATCTGAACTTCTGTCAGCTGTTACAGACAACTCCATTCTCTTTGCAGGGCTTTTTTTCCTTCCCTCAGGAACTCAACTGAACTTGTTCTTGTGCAGAGATCTCTACTATGGCTGGAGCATTTCATTTGGATTTTTAAGGTGTTTGCTGCATAAAGACTTAGCCCCATATCCAGAACCAGCTAACATATCAGTGGAGCTGGGAGGGCATTGAAATTCCATTTGGATTTTAAACATCACACCAGCCAATTGACTCCTTAAGGTTCTTCCTTAAAATCTTACTTTTTATTGCAAATTAGTCCATCAAAACCATCCAGAAGTAGCTGCCCTGCAGTGTATCTGTGCATTTAAATACAGAATACCCATCTGAACTTCAGTCATTACACCGGAGTAGTTTGGCTGACCAATTTAAATATCATAAATCTTTGTCACTGTAAAAATGCCATCTTTCTGTCATCCAAAAATCTGCCCTTTTCCCCCCTCCTCTTTAAAGCTAGTGGTTACTTAAAGTCTACTCTTGCAGTGCCAAGGTTAGAGGGCTCAGCTGTATGACAAGCTGGTGGTTAAATGCCAGGGATAACATGCTTTCAGAAATATTTTTGGAAATTTACTACATTAATAGTGTGGTTTAAATTAAAAAAAAAAAAAAAGGTAGTTGTCAGCTAAAAGCAGAGCCTGCTTTAGGAAAGGAATAAATTATGACAAAGTGTCAAAATATTAAAAAAACACAGACAAAAGTTCCTGTAAATTGCATTAAAAAGTTCATTGACAAATATTTGATATGTGTTTTGTGCTGTGTCAACATTAGTTGAGACTCCTGGTGTGTTTACCTTTGGTAATACTGGGTTTTTTTCCCCCTTAAGTAGGTTATTTATTTTTAATGAAACACTGTAAAATCCATTTTTAACTCCCAGGAAATGCTGTGAGCCTCTGAGTGCAAGTGTCATCAGTACAAGAGCAGAGCAGCAGAATTGCACGGAGCTGTGAGCTCCAGCAGCTCCCAGTGAGCAGCCACCCCCTGCACCAGGGACCAGCCTCTGCCAGGGATCCCCACCCTGGGAAGGGGCCCTGGCAGACCCAGGGCTGGGCTCAGGGCTGGAGGACTTGTGGGTGCTCAGCAGACTGATCCTGGAGCTGTGGTGGCTCACAGCACCTTCAGCAGGGAGCTCCAGGGGGCTGGGGTGAACCCCGGGGTACAGGAGCCCAGGCTGGCACTGACTGCACAAGGACCTGCAACTCAGCACTGCTGGGAGTTCAAGTGTCTGGGTTTGACAGAGGGTGATAGAACACACACCCAGCTACACCCTGCAACCTGAGACATAAAGGAAGGTGAGAAATGGCTATGGACCTGAAAACAGGAGAGTTAAGAGTGGATCAACACTTAAATTCAGTTCCTGGCTCTTTCCCATACTGAACATGAGGACAAGGTTCTTCCCCAGAGGGTGCTGGGCACTGCCCAGGCTCCCCAGGGAATGGGCACGGCCCCGAGGCTGCCAGAGCTCCAGGAGCTCCAGGGATGCCCAGACTGGGATTGTTGGGGTGTCTGTGCAAGGCCAGGAGTGGGACAGGATGACCCTTAGGGGTCCCTCCCAGTCAGGATATTCCATGATTCTGTGGTACATTTGACATTGGACATGCCACTTGTTCTCTGTCTGCCTGCACTTGTCTCTTGGCAAATAGGCTTGAGCCTTTCTTTTACAGATTTTTTGTTCATTTATTTTTTCTCTCCACCTTTCTGGTGGTAAGCTCGGAAGGCTGCAGATTATGAAGTTGTCACTATACCACAGAATTAAATGGCATTTTTGTCCCTGGACTTTTAAATCACCTGCAATTAGGGCACTCACATGCCTGTTTTAGCAATATAGAATAGGGCTAATTCACGTGGTGCTTTAATAGAAATCATTTTTTAAAAGACCCAAAACCATGGCATTCATATTTAGCCCCTAGCATACACTAATTTGATCTGTCAAGCAGTGTTTGGAATTAGTGGAGCACAGAAACGCTGTTCATTGTCACAAGGCTTGTTTTAGCTTGGTCCTTAATTTTAAAAACTCTTTAATTTTCCATGTTGTGATGAAAAGACACATTTTAATTCTGTGGTCATTATGCATCTAACACCCAAAATATTTTACTCAGTGTCCATAGGTAAGAATTGCTAAGTGATAAATATTTTACTTTCATTAGGAAGACATTCATCAGAGTAGATTTTAATGCTCTCATTTTCTTTCCCTGTAAAAGAGTTTATTATGCAGGTCTTTTGATAACAACAAGTCTTTTGATAACAACAGTGGGAATGGTTCTGGTTTTACTCAAATTTTATTAGACTCTTTTTCAGAAATAATTCAGCAATAATCCCTCAGTAGCAAATAGTTGTGTAAGGGGCTGTGGTCTCCTGTGGGCTTATTATAGAGAGGGAGGTATTTCTTTCCCTGGCATTACCACATAGTTTAGTGCTGTTTCACTCCCAGAACACTGGAGAGTTTGTTTCTGATTTAAAGATATTGGTGCATTTAAATTTAGTGAATTGAATGGGTTTGAAAAGGTACTGGCTTGGATTTGAGGGGGTGCTTGGCTGCCTGTTGGCTGCTGCCACTGTTTAGTCTCTGTGCATGGGGTTACCCATTCCCAGTGCTCAGAAGTGATAAATGCAAATATCAACATGTGATATTTTCCATTCCCTCTGCCAAGCTGTAAACAAAGCTCTCGGTTGGAAATGATCCCTTTTCAATAATAAAATATTTAAGAGCTACACAGTGCTTTCCATTTTCCAGGTGAAATCAAGCTGAATCCTGCCTGTTAGCACAGTCCTGCTATGGGACACACAGACCTTGTCCCAGAAGCTGTTTTCCTTCAGAGACATTCCCCCATGACAAGCAGACCTCCTCTTCCTCAAGCCAGACACAGGAAATGATCTTGTGCTTTTGTTAATGTTTTTTTTTTTTCTGACATACCAAAACATTACCATTCTGTATTAGAACAAAAGAAAGAATACTCCCAGCAAAATATTGAAACGAAATTTCTTTCCCCACCCCAAAGTAGCTATTGCAGAAGCACAAAGAGTACAGAAGCTCTCCACCCAAACCAGATTTTAACTCTGGACACCAATGACTTGACTGAGAGCTGGAAAAGACAGGCTTGATTGAGCTTTTGGCCTGACTTGAACCTCATTCTCTAAAATCTTGGGTCTATGTTTGTCAGTCTTGACAGTCTATGTTTATTGCGTTGAGGGCTGGTTCTGGGAGGCATTTGTCTTTCTCTGGACATTTCTGTGCTTAAATTCTCTCAGTGTTTCCATGTGCGAAGTGATTACCTCCTCACTGATTCTTCATGGAGAACAGTGATTATCTTATACTCATCTAGAAGAGATTTAAAAGAGAAAAAAAGTAAAGTATTTGTCTCTGAGACAGGCAACCTGAGGTGAATGTGACTGCATCCAAAAATTGTGCTGGAAAGTAGGAAACTGTCCTGGTAGTCAGAGCCAGTCCTGCACGTTCCAGGCTGCTTAGCTTGAGCTTGCCCCATTCAGAGGGACACCTAGCAGTGGGAGATTTTGGTAAAGAACCCGGATTTTTTCTGGGAAGTCCTGGATAGCTGCATCACATCTGTACTAACCCAAATTTAGGAAGCCTTTCTGCTGTGCCTGTTGAGTGCTATTGGCTGTTTCTGTCTCAGACATGGGGTAGCACAGAATATTTTTATTATCACAGCATTATTTGGGCTCATCTAAACAGAGAAAATAGTAGGAATTAAAAAATAAAACCTTTTGAATTTGAAACAGTATTTCTTATTCAATCATCTTTTCTCTGCGAGTAACAAAGCTTATTGCATAACAGTTTGGTTCTGTTTCCAAAGTGGTTTTAGTTATGTCATATATAGAACTTTCATTCTGGAGTTGGGAATAGTAATTCAGGAGTAAGTGCCTCTCCCCTTCAGTTATTTACTGTTTTAAGCCCCAATCTGCAGGACCACATCTTCATGCCTATTTAAAACATCATTTCCTTTGCACAGAAGCACTACTATGGCTAAAATTTAATTCTGATATTTAACTGAATGAAATTGCTTGCAGATGACTGTTTGAAAGAGAAACAAACCACATCCTTGTGTGCTGCTGCACTTTGGAGGATTTGTGAAATATTATACGAATGCAAAGAATGTGCCCTCCCCTGAATGAATACTTGGATATTACTCATTCAAATACCAGCACATTTTGCTTCAAAAATCATGGCTTGTTATTGTTGTCTGACAAATAGCAGCCAGCAGAAATTGCAGGGAGCAGATTCAGCCAGCAGCAGGACTGTCTTTTGTTCCTGCTGAACCTACCACAGCGTCTCCTCTGACACTGCTTCAGGGACAGATAAACATTGCCATGGAGTGTTCCAGAAATAATTGCAATAAAGATTCAGATTTCTTTTTAAATATATTATGCATTAGGTGACTTAAAACATATAAAAAGTTAGACATTATCTCAGAAGTTGCACTCAAGAAGGAGCATCAGAATAAGCTGTGCTGGTGCAGCCTGGCCCACACATGAATCACATTATACCAGCATGAATGAGAACAGTTTCCTTTCAGATGGGTGCAGAAGGGGAGTTGGCATGAAGGGGAGCTGTTCCAAGTCACTTGGCAAGCCTTTCCTGACAAGAGTGCTTTAATTCACAAAGCAGCCTTGTTTTTACATCTTCATTGGTAGCTGGCACTGGTTTGGAAGCTGCCTGCCCGTAGCTCAGGTGATGTGAGCTGCCTTTGCCCACAGCTGCCCTGCTGTGCAGCTCTGTGCTCAGAGCTGTTCTGTTAACATCACTAACCTTAAAAAGCAGCAGCTCCATGAGCTGCTCTGTGGATAATTTGTGTTCCTGTGCTTGATCTTGCTGCTGGCAGTGGGAGGGGTGCAGAGATGTCAGAAGGGATGAGGAGGGGGCTGCTGCAGGGTGCTGCTGTGAGCCCTCACACAGGGCTGGCAGGGGAAGATGTCTCTCTCTGCAGCCAAGCTGGTTTTGCAGGGCCAGCAGGAGGGTGCTGGGCAGGTACATGCCAGGGGTGCTGCTCTGTGTGCCTGCAGCCAGGAAGGTGCAGGGGGATGTGCACCAGCAGCTGCCTCATTCCAGGAGGTGCAGTTTTCCTTCTCGACACCTCTGTGACAGAATGTGGTGGATTTGCTGCAGAAGTGAAGAAATCCAGAACAGATGGGCCATGTGGTTAACTCAGTGCTTTGGTTTAACCCTCTTGTAGCTGAACTCCATGCCCTTTACAGCCAACCAGAGCAGGCAGTGCAAGGAAGCTGTGCCATTTTCAGCTCCAGGAATATCTTAAGGACCCTGTAGTACTAAAGTCAGAGACCTCTCAAGGAAAGGGTTTTTTTCTGGTGGTATTTTTTATGTAGGAGCTCTATATTCTGACCACAGAATCATAGAATATGCTGAGTTGAAAGGGACCCATCAGGATCATTGAGTTCCCTGTCTCTGCCCAGACACCCCAACAATCCCAGCCTGGGCATCCCTGGAGCTCCTGGAGCTCTGGCAGCCTCGGGGCCGTGCCCATTCCCTGGGGAGCCTGGGCAGTGCCCAGCACCCTCTGGGGGAAGAACCTTTCCCTGATACCCAACCTAAACCTCCTTGGCACAGCTGCAGCCCTTCCCTGGCCCCGTCCCTGGTCATGAGAGTGAGGAGCTCTGTACCTGCCCTGTGCTGCCCCTCCTGAGGCTGTTGAAGACCACAATGAGGTCTGACCTCAGTCTCCTCCAGCTGAACATTCCAGTGTCCTCAGCTGCTCCACACACGGCTTCCCTTCCAGACCCTTCCCCATCCTCGTGGCCTCCTGTGGATGCTCCCTGATGGTTTAATGTCCTTTTCACTCTGTGGTGCCCAACCTGCCCCAGCTCTCGAGGTGAGGCTGCCCCAGCCCAGAGCAGAGCAGGACAATCCCTCCCTGGCCCCACTGGCACTGCTGGGCCTGGGTGCCCCAGGACAGGGATGGCCCTGCTGGCTCTGATCCCACTGGCCATCAAATCAGCCTGGGACCAAACTCAGTCATAATTTCTGTCTGGAAGGGCTGCTGGTTTGGGTTGAGCCCCTGTGACTGCTGTTTGGGTAGGGGTTGACATTGTGGTGCTAACCTGCCTTATGTTCTTATTATCATGTTTGCAAGCTTTGTGCAGTCTAGGCTTTAAAGCTGGCTCTCCTTTGCCTTTAGTCTTTCTGTATGGTTTCCCCCTTCTTTTTCCTTCTATTTATAGTTTGGGACTTTTTTTTACACATGTCTTGAGTTTTCTGAGCCGTTTCAGTGGTTCTTGCTCCAGCCTCCCTCCCGCATTTGATTCTGTTGCGATGTTGCTCTTTTGTTTTTCTCTATTCCCTCGGTGGATTTCTCTTCTCTGCTGCTTACTTTGTTTCCTTGTCATCTTTCGTTCCTCATTCTGCTTTTTCTTCCTCAGAGTGTTCTTCACATCCAGGTTCTATCCCTGGTTTCCTTCTCTCCCCTCACTTTTTAGTCTCCTCTGCTACTCTCTAGACATATAAAGAAAGTGGGAGTATCTGGTATCAGTACCTTTTTACTCTCTGACTCCATTTTCCTTCTGTCCCTGTTGAAGAAATCTCTTCCTCTTTTCATAGTGCAAGATCCATTCAGTTTGTTCTAATTTTATGGCCCTTTATCAGTGAGGTTGGCAGGGAGCTGCCAGAGATGTGGGGAGGGAGGGTAGACAGGGTATTGAGGTGTCCCCCGTTCCAAAGCAGCATTCTCACCCTGGGTACTGTGTGTGGCACCAGACCAAATTCCTGGTTGTGAGGGAAGAAGGTTTTGGTGTTCCTGCAGTGAGCCAGGAGAGTGTCCAGCTGGGGTTGTCCTTCCTGGGCTTCCCTTTTCCTTGGTTCTTGCTTTTCCAGTCTGTTTCCCTTCAAATAACAGCAGTAACAGAGCTCATGGTACAGCACAGAGCTCTCACCAAGTTTTGGGGCTTGTTTCCAGGCTTCACTCACTGAACTGCTGGTGACCCCACAGCTGTCACTAATTCTGACCTTAAGGGTAGATGTTTCAGAGGGCGCTTCCTCCAAGGGAAGCTGTCATAGCTTTAAAAAACAGTTATGTATATGAATTAACACTCATCTGTAGATGAGTTCATTAATTAAGCAAAATAGTCTTTAATACTTTGCTCTAATAATTAAGAATGGTAAATCTGCCATTGGTAATCTACTACTGTAGCTGGGCACGGAAAAATTCAATTGTTCACCACCAACACCAGCCTTTTATCTGTTTGCAGGCTTCTTTTTTCCTTTTTCAATAATCCTTTATCAGCCTGCACTGAGGTGGAGCACAGGAGCACGAAGGCCTTTCTCAAGATGCTTACTTAACCTTTAGAAACCCAGTGACATTTACAGGAGGTGCCTCTCTCCAGCCTGCACAGCGCTGCTGCTGAGCGGCGCCTCCGCACACGGCACTGCTGGGGCTGCGTGCACAGCAGCTTCTCATGATGCCTCAGCTTCAGCTTTTATATTATTCACATTCTGTGCTTTAGTGTGTGGGTCTGGGCCTCATATTAGGGGATGGTGAGCTCTCTGCACAGAGTAGGGAGACAAAACAATTCCTGCTCAAGCTGGGGACCAAGGACAAATGATCCAAATCTCAGCCCCAAGAGCACAAACAGCGTGGGCTGAAGAGAGAAAAACAAACAGGATGGGACTTCATGGGCTGGAGCTGTAATTGGACAATTAACTCCAATATCCAAAGGGAGCAGACCTTATCAAAGTGAGAGACCCCATGACCAGTTGTGCATTTTGTGACCATTTTGGTTCATCTTGTGAGTGGCCCTGGCTGGGCTCTTGTGCTGCCCAAGGTGAATTTATTGAGGCCTCCTGATAAATCCCTATGTCACCATTGAGTCAGGAATAGATAAGTGACACAGACTCTCGGTCAGAAGGCTAAGAGGCTAGAAGCCTCAGGTTATTGGAACCCCTTCTTTTATACACTCTTCTGATACAGGTGGACCTGATTGGTCATTTAATCAACACATTTCACATGATTGGCTAATTAAGAAGACACTCTGTGGTAAAACATCTTATGAGAAAAACAGCTTGTTCAAAACACCACCTCCAGATAGTTTACCATTTGTTTACCATTCTTTTTCTCTACCTCTCTAAAACTTTCCAGACCAATTAATGGGAAAGCTTATCTAGCTTTCTCTCCCTCTGACCAGACTGTCATATCCACATACCTGCTTTGTTCTTTAACTCCATCTAGCCACTGTTCTAGGTCAGCCTTCACGAGGCATCACTCAGTGAATCCTCAGCACCCCATCCCAGGCATTTTGGCTGAGAGACTGACATCTTGGCACTGCACAGGTCCATCTCCAGGGATCTCCACTCTTCTTGGTCCACTGGAAAGTTGAGCTGTTGTGGTTCCTTGTCCAAAAAGTGTTTTTTCCAGTTTAAGGTGCAAGTTTGTGCTTCTGGTGCTGAGCTTATCTGCTGATGGTTGAAATGAGGGTCATCTAAACATCACAAAGTCACAAGAGGTGTGTGTGCACATCATAATACTCAAATCACTTGTGGCTTCTGATCTCTGAAATCAGACACGGCATATTAAGCTGGATGTGTGGCTTCTAATGATGTACCAAAGACAGCAAGTTAAATACACGTTCTATAATACATAGTAAATTAATCACTGATTAAAAGCCCCATTGTTAGTAGTTTACACACAGATCCACATTGTGAAATGATTATTCTGACGAGGCCCCTTTCTGGAACATTCACTAGGCAATGTTGTGACTCTGGTCTCTTTTTCAGTGATTTGTATGAAAAGTTCATTTCACTACCTTTTTCTGGTTTTGCCTGGCAGGAATAATGGTATCAATGAGTATAGACTTATGGCTTATGTGTTTTTTGTGTGTATATCTATATCTATCTGTGTGTGTGTGTGTGTATGTATATATATGTGTGTGTATAAAACATAAAACATAAAATATATATAATATATATAATTATATAATATATATTTATATTATATAAAATATATATTAAATAAAACACATATCTATAAATTATATATATGTGTATGTATGTGTACCCACATACACACACACACACATATATATATATATATATATATATAATATATTTCTTTTTGAAACAGTGCATTTTCAATGCTGTCTCTCATGCACAGCCCCTCTAAGGACTTTAGCCCCTCTAAATAGACCAGGATGACTCAGTGGGGAAAGAGAAAGGAAAGACCCAGTTGTAAATAAGGTTTTCTATGTGCTCTTCTGAAATTACAGCCAAGGCTTAAATGCTTGACAGTTCACATAGTTATCAGATGGCATACAAAAATGTAGTGCTTTGTTTTGGAGGGACTCTGTAAAACTCTCTTTTATACATCTCTAGTTACCATATACTTAAAATTTAATAATAAGTGATGGTGTTTTAAAGTACTGCACATTTCATGGGGTTGAGTGCAGGAAGAAAGAAAATCTAGTAAGTCTGTCTGTGAGGAATAGCAAACTGAATTTGGAAGCTGAAAATCTGCTCATATATTGAGTTAGATAGTGAGTCCTTACATGATGTTCCTAGCAAGGCAGTGATACATTTTGCCATACCTGCAAATAGTTTGTCAGGTAAGAACTGGCAGATGCCAGAGCTTAAAATGCCATTGTTTTCCCTATAGAGTCAGCTAAAAGCTTAGTGGGAAGTGTGTTAACCGGGTACTCCCCTTTCATTAGGTCTGTGATCCCACAGATCCCTTTAGCATCCCACAAAAGGGATAATAAAGTTTTGTGCCACCCCAAGGAGCGAATCCTTTTCCTCTGGGATGACACTTCAGCCTGTGGTGAAGGGAGTATGTTGGTCACAGCAATTTCATGGCTGGTGAAATCTAAAAGCAGAGGCTTCACAGAGCAAGGATGTGTGCTTCCAGGTGGGATTCACTAAGGAGGAAAGCACTTAATGACCCACTTCTGGGAAAAGGAAGAACCTCTAGCTTGTCCTGGCTAACAGGGATCTGGTCTCAACTGCTTCATGGAGATGGAAGGAAAGCTGTCGTGGTTCAGGGCACATTTGGGAGAGGACCTCTGAAGGGGCTCTACTCCAAGGTGTTTGCTCCTGTTCTGCAGGGGCTGTGAGACAGCCCTGCCTGGCTCTGAGCCTGTGGAGCTCTGCTTGTCAATCCACATGGAACCTTGCCCTGCCTGAAATTTGTGACACTGCTGGCAAGTAGAGGTTTGTATTTCCTCTAGGAAGGTGTTAAAGCCATTTTCAGCCTCCTGAAGTGATTTACAGTTCCTCTGTGTTCATCACATATTTTTCTTCATGTTTTTTGTTTCTCCAATCATTTTATTTTCTGCTCATCCTCCATTCCCTGTGGATCTGTAACCCATCCTTGCTTTTACCTTCCCTCTTCCTTCAGTGAGGACTTTCAGGTGCACACTCGACACCCAGCTTATCCTCCTTGTTCTCAGTGTGCTGCTCTGTGTGCTGATGTTTGTGCTGGATTTTTGGCTGGTTTTCTTAAGCTGAGATGGTTCTTTCAAATGAAAAAAAAGGAAGCAGAAGCCCCCTCTGTTTTGATGGGCTAACTCCTTAATCTTGATTAGTCCTCTGGAGTGTCAGTATGTCAGTGTCCATTAAAGCCTACAGTGGTGCTCAGTAAGAAGTCACATGACAAATAAATTTGATTCTGTGGAGTTTTCTGTCTCTTACTGGCTTCTGTGGCCTCTGCCTGACTGCTGGCTTTGACAGGTAGTTTAAATGCTGGGTTTTTCACTGGTATTTATCTCAGCAGGGTGCTGATAGCCTCAGAGCAGCAGTGCTGGATGAGGAGCTCACAGTGGCACATGGATTCCACAACAGAGGCAGAATTCTTGGATTTACAAACAGGAGGTTTTTCTCTTTGAGGTTGCTGGTGGAGAGGAGCCATGAATTCAGGTTTGGCCACGTGGGGAGGCAGCCCCACAAGCCCCACTCTGCATTACAGTGTTTGCTCATCTTGAATATGCTCTGCTGGGCAGTTCAGTCAGAAAAAACCCACAGCTGAATCTTTGCCTTGTGTTTGCAAACAGCCTCTACAAACTGTAGTGCTTAGCTTTAGACAAGGCTGCCTCTTTTGGAATATTTTCTTGTTTCTTGTTTAAAATGGCTGGGGAGAAATGAAACGTGAAGCAGTGCTGGTGATGGGGCTGCCATGTGCTCAGAGACAGGAAGCTGCAGTTCCTGCCACTCTGACAGGGATGCTTTGCTCCAGTTTGTTTCCATGAATATTGGCTCTCACTATGAAACATTTGCAAACGTCTCCTTGCCGTGGGTATGTGCAGAGGAACAGCAGCTGAGAGTCAATAAGACATTTCCCTTTCCATGACCTGCTATGGATTACCTGGTAAAACAGCTAATTCCTGCTTTGGAAAGCAGCTGGCAGGGATCACTGTTGGAGGGGCAGCAGCAGCAGGGTGGATTTCTTGTCCTGTTTGCACAGCCATCCCTGTGTCTGGTGCCTTTTGGAGGCCCCTCAGCACTGCTGCTGTCCCTGGGCTTTGGGAGCCTCCCCGTGCCCTGGGCTCTGCTCCCCAGGGCCCCTTCAGCTCGGGTTCTCAGCAGCCACTCACTTCTGTCTCTGCCCTGATTTTGCTGTTTCCCTGTTCCTCTGCAGGCTCCTCAGGGTCTCCCTGGCTCCCCAGACCCTCTGCTGCCCCAGGGCTTCCTTAGGCTGGTCTGGCTGTTTGCTCAAGGCTGTTTAAGGCTTCTCCTTAAGCTCTTGCTTGCTAGTGCTGTTGCTTAAGGCTTCCTAGAGCTCTGTAATCCTTTCCTTTCACCTCTCTTGGCCATTTTCAGCCTCCTGAAGTGACTTACAGTTCCTCTGTGTCCATCACATATTTTTATTCATGTTTTTTTTGTTTCTCCAGTCATTTTATTTTCTGCTTATCCTCCACTCCCTGTGGATCTGTAGCCTGTCCTTGCTTTTACCTTCCCCCTTCCTTCAGTGAGGTGCACACTTGACACCCAGCTCATCCTCCTTGTTCTCAGTCTCATGACTCTTCTCTGAGCTCATGACTGAAACCCCCTCATATCCCACTGTGCTTTCTGTGCAAGGAAACCACACTTTCCATCTTGCCTCAGCTGCCTGTGCCAGCATTGCAGGGTGGAGATGTTGACAATGATTTATAGGGCATTTTCAAAGATACTGGAGTCTGTTTATGATATGTATGGTTTATGGTTTCTTTGTCCTACCCTGCATCCCAGTTCCAGTAGTATGTTTTAGAAATTTATTAGTAATTGCACCCAGTTTGTTAGAGGAGGAGCAGGGAAAATAAAGCTTTCCAGCCTTTTAAGCATAGATTTCCTCCAAAATAAATATTTCAAAAACCCAGAAAGACTCAGATAAACATTTAAAATAGCTGCTGTAGAGACAAAAGACGTCAAGCAATTAAACACCTTGCCTAAACTGTCCGAAAACCCATCTGCAGTAAGACTCAAAAACTCAAAAATGTTGAAAACTCAGACATGGCCCCATCGCTGCCTCCTGAGCTGATCACAGCAGCTTTAGGCTTCTCTTTGCACAGCTGCATATTTCTGTGAAGCTGGTCTCATGTTATGGTTTTTCTTAATTTTTTTATCATCACCTGAGTTTTGATACTGCCAAGTTCCCTAAACTGAGGACACTCTTTGTGCTTAATGTCACTGAAACCAAAAAAGTAATTGCATTCCTTTGCCATCTATTCCAGGTTAATCCTCCAAAAGAAGTGATTCCCTCATCATCTGAGCCAGTGGTTTTAGTATAGACTGTGAACCCTCCAATCTTTAATTTTCTGCATGGAAGCAGAAGAGAGAGGGAAGAAAGAGACTGTGCAGCTCATCTGCTTTGTAACAGATGTGCATTGAATCCCTGGGCATGACCACATACATGTTGAGAAATGAAGGAAAGCAGAGAACTATACTGGGATTAACAAATCCTTCCAGTTTTCAATGCTGGATTCCATTCTGACTGTGGCTGAGCAGAAGTTGGTGTTCTGGCCTGTCCTGGCTAACAGGGGTCTGCTCTCAACTGCTTCATGGAGATGGTGGAAGGAAAGCTGCCCTGATTCCATGTTCAGGTCTACTCACACACTCCAGTATTTGTGATACCACTTGGGTCTTAATGAAAAGAGAGATTAGAAAATGAGCAGCAACACAATGCTGCACTGCAAAATGCACATAATTCATGGGCAGGAGGGGTAGGATGGCTCTGCCTATCTTGCCTTTTTCAGGTCATTAAAAACTATGGAGAGGAGTTTAAAAAAATTGAGAAAGAAAGATGGAAAGCTTTCTGCAGACCAGCCATCCTCAGTGTCTTCCAGAAGCTGCAATAGCCTGTCAGTGTTGTGTTGGTCCTGAGGCACATCTCAAACGTGTTGGAGGGGAGGAGGAAGTCCAGGCATCAGCTGGGGCTGGGCCTCTGCTCACCATTTGTCTCCAGTGCTGGTTTACAGTTTTGCTTTTTAATTTTTCTGCTTCTTTTTGCTTTCTGCTTAATAAGAGTTTCCCTTCTGGCTCTTGTAGTGGCACTGTGAGCCTGGAACTGGAGAAACAGTCAAAACCTGGTATGGTGTAGGTAGGACATGTCCCTGCACGCCAGGGTCTGTGTGTGGCTGGTGAGAGCATGTGCTGGGCAGAAATGTGGTTGTTAGAAAGGGTGGATGCCACATTTTCTCTCATTTTGTTCTTTTCTGAGCCTTACATCATGTTTTGATTTTGTCTTGGAGAGTGTAGGTTCAGACTGTTCCAGTGGTGCAACTGCAGCAGTTCCAGCTGCTCTCCCCTGAATTCCAGCTGTGTCCCCTGGAAAATGTCAGCCACTGATCCCAGCCAAAACCCTGCAACACCACTGTGATTCCTTGGAAAGACTGTGCACAGCTGAAGGGGAAGGCAGGAAGTGTCACTTGAAACAAAAGCCCTACTTAAAGCACTGCAAAGTGTAATGTACTAACAGGTTTTCCCAAATCTTCAACAAAAGGTTATTTAAGAAGAGTTCAGCTGCTGCTGCCAGGGGACATGTAGGCCAGTGTCTCTGTTTTGATAAACCTTTAGCTGCATTTGTCTGCTTAATAGCTGTTGATGACAAGGTCATGTTCACACCTTTGAATTTCTGGGCCCTTGTGGCCACTAGAGACAAACCTGCCACCTTTCATGGTTCATTTTGCTCCTAAAACTCACTTCTCTCTGTTGTGCAGAGAGCTGATATGGCTGAATACAAACTAAGCTCACACACATGTCCATCCAGTCATTCCCTTCTCCCCTCTCTATGGTGACTTTCCTCAATTTGTTGGCTGTTGTGAGCACTAAATACAGTTGTCTCAGCCTGTCCTACATAATGATAACTAATATCTGAATGATTTTCAGGCTCAGTCATCCAAGGTATTTGGATTTCTTAACTGGGACTTGTACTCTTGGCTTTTCAAGAAAAGACAATTCTCATACTAGTGAACAACTTGGACGTTTTGCATGTTTTTGGTAATAATAGTTTGCCTGCCTTGCTCCCTTCTTGCTTTTCCCTTGTGATCCAAGACTGCAAACAGGCAGGATTGGTCAATTTTGGTCAATCCTAAAATGTCAGTGATTGAGCTGGAAACCAACTGCAGACATTGAGGCACTGCTCTTAGTCCTCACTATGAATTGACAAGGTCACTGTTAAGAGGAACAGGGCTCATTTTTCCTCATCTCTGGCCTTTAACTCATTTTCTGCTTTGGAATATGTTTGCCTTAATATCTCTGTAGGATGGAAACAAATACCAGAGGTAGAAGCAGAAGCAGTGTGAAATTGCACTGGCTGGTCGTTGCTGCCTGCTCTGTGTCCTGTATTTGCACTGTTCCCTCAGCCCAGGGCTGCAATGCTGGACTATTCATCCAGCCCCAAAATTCACCTGTGTGTGGACAGCTGGGGCAGCAGCCAGAGTGACTGAATTCAGGAGGGTGCAAAAATCAAAGGGACTTCTCTGTGTGTTTCATTCTTTTTTATTATACATGTGTAGTTTCCATAAGAGCAGGGGTGTTTTACCTGCCCCTAAGCCTTGCTTTGATCTCGTGTGCATCTGATTGAAAGATTGGAACTGAGGCTCTTCTCTCAGGCCCACATGGGCCATGTAAACAAGTTGGTTTAGAGTTGATTTGCTGTCTTCTTTGGTAAACTAATTCTGTGAAATGTGTAGTGCAATCCCATACACTGGAAAGGAAGTGGATTTTTTTGCTGACTGTGTAATATCTTCCTAATGTTTGTTCTTCACAGATGTTACTCACCACTGGGGAGCACAGTGAACTGGAGAAATCCAGTGGCTTGTCATAGCAGTGGATGTTGGCATTAGGCATGTTTCCTGTGAGCCTTGTAAGGTGTCTGCAATGCTTTCAGCAGGCGTTAGGACCTTGAAAATGTTGTATTTGTCTTGGTGGGTCCCAGGTCATACCAGCCAGCAGCTGTGTCAGGAATCTCAGTTGCTGTGCAGTGATATATCCCTAGGATGGGGCTCTGCAGTGTTATCCCATTCTTTATAGAGCAGAGGACAGATAAAAGTCTGTTAAAACTGGTTTTTACTTTCTTTTGGGGGCCTGTCAGCGCTGAGCTGAGCTCAGTGGCACTGTGATGATGAATGTGACAGCACTGCTCCATACAGAATATGAAACACTGCAGAGGGCAGGAGAGGACAGGCCTGTACAGGTGAGAGCAAACTGCTGCTCATGGTTTGGTCTCAGCCCTGGGCAGCCAGAACAGCCCAGGTTTTGTGGTGGCACCAGGGGGTGAGGCTGGCACAGCTCGTGCTGCAGGTGTGTGCCTGGGCAGGTGTCACTGCCACAGGGCACAGTCTGGGCTTAGGCTTGGGTCCATGTGCTTGTCCCCTGGACTGCAGAGCTGTGAGACCTGGGATGACCTTGAATTCCAACCTTGAATACCAGCAGGTTACACTCTGTGGGCATTTTCTGTTTCTTCTGTGCAGGCAAAGCCAGTGGTTTCCAGCTCAGGAGGAGTTCTGCTCCCTACACATTGCTCTGCCTGTTTTCTTATCTGATGTGGGGAAAAATCCCAACTCAGCCATAGGTGAAGCTAGCTTGTACCAGGAATGAACCTCCAGAAGATAAATCAGCATTTCCAACTGAATTTCTCAGACTTTATATTGATGGAATGTGCTCCTCAGGTAGGGAAAAATCTCAACAAGCTCTGGCTGAGGATCAGTCCAGGTTGCTTGATGGCAGCTCAGGCTGCTCCTGGGTACAAGAAAGGTTTAACTGGTGCCAGAAACTGCTTCAGCAATTAATTCTCCACCCTTCTGCAAAACTAAATTTTTTGGCAAGGGGACTGACCTTTACCGGGAAGGAGATCATCATTCTGTTAACACCACAAATATCTTCAGACTTCCACAGTGAGTTTGTTGAGATGCAGTGCTTTGGAGAACAATTCTGTAGCAGTTACAATAGACAAGTATATTAAGATGGACTTTAAGTATGAGAACTGGAATCCTTCCATGAGAAGAAACCCACAGTGTGTTGATTTTGAAGCAGACCATTAGTCTAAAAGTGCTTTCCTGCCCTGGGAGGGGAAAGAAAAGCTCTGTAAGTGAAGAACAGGAGGGACACTGTACAGCACTTGGGAGGTGGAGATCACAGTTTTTATCGGTCTGGAACTTATCTTTGGCCTTCATTGCTCAGTGCTGTTTTTTCTTTATTTTCCTCCTGTCTGTCAAATGTCTGCAAGTGGGTGTGAAATGCAGCGAGTGATCTGCAGGCTGTATTGAACCCATGCTGGGGAGCAGGGCTGGGAAGAGAGCAAAGCCAGTGCCAAATGTGCTGAGAGCAGAGAACAGGGCTCAGGAGCACTCTGACTCTGGAAAATCTCCAAGGCTGATCACATTTGCCTGCTCTCTCTTTCCTTAATGGGAGTTGAAGCTGAGACATTGGTACAAGTGTATTGGTGCTTGGGAGGCTAAACAAGGAGAAACATAAATAAAAACTCAATAATCCATCTCTGGAGGGAACTAAGGAGCTTATCTGATTGGTTACAGCATGGCAACCACATCACAAAAACACATAAATCCAGAAGACTGTGGGGTTTTGGGTTTGATTTTTTTTCTTCGTAATCCAGTTTGAATCTTTTTAAACACTTAAAGGGCAGATAAAATGAGCAACCAGCATTTGAAATCAAGGAAGAACTGATATCCTTGAAAGGAAAATGTCAATGCCACAAAAAACCATAGCTCTGTAGATTCAAGAGAGGCTATTTGTAAGCTCAGATGACAGCACAGAGCTGTCGAGCACAGGGACTTCATAAAAACCCTGACTGTTACCAGTTTGTTAAACTGGCCAGAATGGTCTCTAGTGAAACTGAATTTTTCATGTTTTCCTGCAGATACAAACTCAGTTTGGGCTTGTCTATCCACAAATGGGTTATCAGAGGTCAGTCTTTAGCTGCATCTCATTAGAGCTTATTTTTCTAACACCAGAATTCCATTCCTTCCTTAGCTCTTCCAGCTGGTTTCCACACGGGCTGTAGGGAGTGGCAATCAATGATCTCGGAGTTTGTCACTGATAGGAATGATTCCTTTGCCTGTCTGCCAATGATTCCTCTCCCTCCCTGCCTGTTTGGTGCTGTGAACATTCAGAGGTGCTCAGGAACAAACTGAGCATGGGGCAGAGCAGCTGATAAGGAGAAGAAAAGGAAGCACTTTGACAGAGAGCCTTATCCTCTTCCCTGAGCTGCCTTTCATTGACATTTGTGTGGTTGGGCTTTATCATTCTGCTTATCAACGTTCCAGTGAGAGGCTTGGGAAGTACCAGAGATGCTTTCAAGGGCAGGGTTACCTGCTGGGGGGTTATTCTCTGTGCTGTTCAGGACATGGCTTGCTTTTGAAAAGGAAAGGAGCTGGAACTGGAACTGGAGGAAATGTCTTTCTCTGTTCTTCGAGGATACAGGGGGTCTCTGCCCATCACATTTCACTGATCCTTAGCCCTTCTTATGTGGCATCTGGGAAAACTCAGCAGGCCTTTAGCTGCCCCAGCCTCACGAGGCTTTGTGTGCCCAGAAGCTCCTCTCTTCTTCCCCATGTATCAGTGGGTCTCATAAAAGCTTTTACTTCTCCCTGAAATCCTTTCTTGTCTCTTCAGCTTCTTGTGGCTAAAAACATTCCTGCTGAAATAGCAAATGCTGTAATTTTGTATGTAGTTGCATTTAAGAAAGGGGAAATAAAGATCTTGTGTTTGGTTTATTTTTCAGTGGGCTAAGCAGTAATTTGTTGTATTCCAGCCTTCTAAGATCAGCAACTGCACCTATTCCCATCTAGTGGCAAAACCAGCTCTGTTCTTCTGTGGTGGAACATGAGGTTTGGGACCTGCAGTTCTCTGTTACAGAATCCTAGATGTGAAAATGAGCCTAATCCCAGCCCCATGGTCCCTGCACAGGGTGGGTCACAGCAGAGGGACACTGCAGGGACACAGCAAATCGTGCTCTGGTTGTCTTTGGAATTTCATGTTTTGCTTAATAACTCTGCATACCGACTCTAATCTGCTTTTAATTCTGTAGCTCAAGTGAAGGTCCAGACTTCATTTCAAATCTGTTGTTATTTTTGCTTTTTCTCAAGTGGTTTATTTTGTTATTTTCTCTAAATGCAGCAATTAAAAATAAATTATTACTCTGTGAGAGAATTTGTCTCAAGAAGAGGAAAGACGTTTACAGCAGCAAACTCTGACTGTCCTTATTTGTTCTGGCAGATAAACAGGAAAGCAGTTTTCAAAGCAAATCCACAGTAGGTCCCTTTGGAATACTTGTCTCACTGGGGGAGACTTCTCTTCTTCCCCACCCTGAGCAGATCACAGTACAGATTCTTTTTGGATTTGGGATGTCAGTTCAGACTTCATTCACACATGAGCTGTCTTTCAGTCCCCTCACACCTGCCCCCTCCTTTTCTGACAGCTTTTTCAGGTGTTGCTGATGATCCAGGCTCCTCTGCCACTTCCTACTCCATTCCTTTGGGGGATGTTTGAGGCAGAGCTGCTGAGTCCCTGTGTGTCTGTAACCCAGCAGAATCCCCAGATACAGCCTGGCATGATGGCCAGGGCAGCTTTGTGGTGAAGGGGGATTCCTGCAGAGCTGTGCTCATCCATTCCCACCCCAGGGATGAACAATTCCCCTCCAGTGCTGGTCTCAGGTGTCTGCTGGTGGCAGGGGCTGGCCGGACAGGTGACATCTCTGCCTGAGGACAGAGCTGCTGGGCTGCTGGGCCTGATCCTTCAGAGCCTTCAGAGCCTGGGCACGTTCCCCAGTTTGGCAGATCGTGTTTACTGGAACTGCAGGAGAACGTTCATTGCTGTGAGATTGCAATGGCAATGCCCTGGCTGTGTTCACAGGAAACATCCACGGCCAGGCAGGTTTGTAGGCGGCTCAAAATCTTGGCAGGAGCTGCCTGGCCTTAAGAGTATTTGTGGAATGGCAGCTTTTGAGCCAAGCAAAGCACCACTGCTGTAGAACCCACCGTGTCCTCTCTAGAGGATTCTGCTCGTGTTTTAAAAACATTCTGCCTTTGTGCCCTTCTGTTGTACTGCACCCCCTTAATGGCTGGGATGCTGCTGGGTGCATTTCCTTCAACAAAATAATGCAGTCCCCTTGTAAAAGGGGAGATTTATGATGCCTGTGTGTTCATCCCATTTCTAGAGACGGCTCCTCTAATGATAAAGGTGCATATATCTTGGTGTGATGTAAACAACTTGATGGATGGGTTGCAGTTTATGTGGAGAAAATATTGGAGGCTTTTTATCTATCTGTAAAGCTTCCTGGGAGGCTGCAAACAGGTGGCCTGGAAGCAGCAGACAGGTAGATCATCATTACGGGCAGTCAGGCTGTTTGCAGGTACCACTGAGGCCAGCATTTCCATTCTGAAAATAATCAGCTGGTGAAGGCAAGGGGAAGGAGCTCAAGGCTGCCAGAGCACTTACCTCTCTTTTGAAACAAGAGGAAGCAAAGATGGATTATATTAATACAATAACTGGCAGCCAGTCTATGTAAAATGCTGCTTTAATTCTTGTTTAGGAAAAAATGCAGACTCAGGGATTGTAGTGTCCAGTCATGGATGCAGGTTTTAATTGTGGAGTAGTAGGAAAATATTAAAATCTTGCCATTTACTGTAGTGACAAAGGTACAGGATGTCTGAATTCTCAAAAGGATATTCATCTTTCCACCCAGGCAGTCTGTGTGTGTGTAGGTCTGTCTGTATTTTTGCACCTGCATCCCCAGTGTGGGCACAAGCATTAATTAGCTTTTCAAGTGGAGAAATTTCACTTAAAAAATGAAGCCTAGTTTCAGTTTTCATAAAAATGTCAACCAGAGCAATAAAATGTCTCCCTAATTTAGGAACACTAGAAGGCAAAATAAATTAAATACTGAAACAGACAGAAATCCTTATGCTGAAGTTGATGGGTTTAAAATTATGACTAACATAAAATTGCCACAACTCTTCTTTTCCTCACTGATGGCACACAGGCCTGCCTGTGTGAAATGTGCTCAAGTGGAGAAGGTTTATAAACACTGGGGGACTTGCACTGGTCCCAGGCCTTGAGAAGTCTCCTTTCAGTGTGCCAGCAGCTCCTGCCACCCCACAGGGGCACCCAGGTCCTTTAATTGCTCAGAGGTGACTGCACCCCTGGGATTAGAGGGTGGGGGTTGCCTGGTTTGTGTTTCAAGGCTGTTCTTTCGAAGGATTATCCCTCAGGGCAAGTTCTGGCTTGGTCAGTCTGGTTTGGAGCCAAAGGACATCACTGATGGACCTTGTGGTGTGGTGACAGCCCTTCTGGCTGGCTTTGATAGCATCCAAAATTTACACAGGTCACCTTGAAAATTCTTCCTCAGGGATGTTTATCTGGAAGCTTGGCATTGTGTAAGTGTTCATGGTTAACTGATCCTGCTCTGGAGGATATTTTGGATTTTGTACCCAGGACTCTGAGATTCCAGGTGGGCTGAGTGAAGCATGGGCAGCATCTCTGCAGGGTAGGTGTGACCTGCCTGATCCCTGAGGGAGCTACAGGCAACCAAAGCAAGTGAGAATATCTTTTTTCCCCTTGGTGTAGGAGCAGGATGAGAACAGGGTCTCAGTCCTAGTGCTGGCCCGGGCCCCTAATGGTCTTTGCTGTGGTTTCTTCTGTTGCAGGCAGTAATGAGAGGAGCTTGTGTTAGATGAAATAAAGAGTTCATGATTCAAAACCACACATTTCTATTTGCTACATTCCTACCTGTATCCTTATTGCTCTGCTATCTGGTGCTTCAGTGCAAAGGGGATTTTTCATCTGGCATGATGATGATTCTTCTTTTTTTTTTTGTGGTTTCTTTTCCCTTGGCTTTTTTTTTTCTTTGCTCTTTTAATTATTTTTAGGATCTGTAATATAAGTATATTAGAAGTGCTTTTTAATCAGCTTTCTTTAATAGGCTCATTTTGTAGTACATAAGGATGGTAAAAACATTTGACTTAATTATCAATAGATTATGTATCTTTGTTATGTCATTATTATTGAAGATCAAATAGAAATATCAGAGTTCACCATATAATTAAAAATCACACCACAGTTCCAAGTGGAGATCACCTAAGGTTGTGTGTGTAAACTTAATACCTTCAAATTTGGAATTACTTTTTTTTTTCTTAATGTTTGATTTGGCTTCTGATACATTATTAGTAGAAAAAAACTATTTTAGACGTAGTAAACTGACTAAAATTTTAAATTTTGTTTCTTTACATTGTCAGTGAGAAAAGTTGTAAAAAGAGAAAAATTCTAAAACTTTTGTTCTCTTATTACCTTTTAGTTACTGTTAATAAATTTTTCTTTATACCCTTTCAAAGTTTTGAGCCTACTTTGCCTTTCTCCTAATCCTACCTCACAGCAAGAAGTGAGTACATTAGTGATTAACCAGCACTGAAACCCACCACACTCATTAGTAATTAGCCAAAAAAAATCAAAATTATCAAGATCTCAAATTAGTGAACCAAAACCACTACAATATTTTAAGTGAATACTGAAAAATCCTAAGAAAACACTTGTCAGTGGTGATTCGGGGTTCAGTTTTAGCAGGTTCTGCCACGTCCTGGGGAGGGGAGAGTTCAGTGTTTGGGGCAGGACTCGGCTCCTGTGGCTGTTTCCTGCGGGGGACAGGCTCAGCAGGCTTTGCAAACCAGCTCCTAACATTTACCCAGCTCCTAACACCCGAAGTCACCAGTCAAATTTTTTTTTTCATTTTTCTCCTTTTAAGTTTGCCTGGAAGAAGCTGAGAAAAGAGGAGGAATCATGGCTGTTTGGTTTTTTGCCCTGCAGGCAACTTTCAGATCATTTTTGTGGGATCACAATAGACAAACCTCATTGAAAATCCAGGATGTTCTCTCCCCTGGCCCCTGAAGCTGTAACACTCTCACTAACAGGGCATTGATGTTCCTTCTGACACCGTGGAGCTGTTAATTGAATGTTAATCATGTCACTCATGCCATGGTACCTCTTTAGCCAGCAAAGACATTTATTATGTATCAGCATTGATGCTGATTTCCTCCCTGGGTCTCTGGCAGTGTGCAATAGGAACACTAATTTGGTGATTTCATTGGAATTGTTTTGGCTCTGATCTGACTGCATGTACAGCACAGGCATTTGGGATCCCCATCTTTGGTTTGATACATACTAAAATATTTACTCTTATCTGCTGTTTCAGACTACTTATGAATGAACAACAAAGAAAGATTTTTGATGTTCTACTACCAGGTCCTGTGTCTTTTTAGCTGAGAAAATTACTGTTCAGGAAAGTTGTATCAGTGGGCATTAGGAGAACTGGATCATTAATATTTAACTGTGTTGAAAGTAGAAAGCACTGTAACAGTAATAATAATTTGCACTTGCACAACACATTTCTCTTGAGGATCTCAAAGCACTTTACAAACCATTTAATTAAGTCTAACTAAATCCCTCTGAGGTTTATTATTAGTCCCATTTTACAGATGGTTAAGCAAGGGCATAAAGAAGTTAAATGGTTTGCCTAAATTAGTTAGTGGCAACAATAAGCACATACTTCAGGAGTCCTGGCCACATCCCTCCTCTTGGAGCAGAGAAGGACTGGAGTGACCACAGGGTCCTGCAGCAGGCAGAGCAGCTGAAACTGAGAGAAGGTGAAGGGTTTTCCTGAGACAGTTCCCTGTGAGTGCTGTCCCAGCATCTCCTGCTGTCCTGGCTCTGGAGGAGGTGCAGGAGTGGGGTGGGGCTGAGTCCTGGCTCTGCATCACTCCAAGGGGATCCCCCAGCATCCCTGTGCTGTCTCCTCTTGTACCGCACTGGCACTTGGGGAGGGAGGGAGGGAGGGGTTGCCACTGGATTTCAAACCTTTCATCCCTTTAGCAGCTGCCTCCTCAGCTGCCCAGCAGGAAGGAGAGTTGCTTTATCAGGACACAAAGCAGGAGTGTGCAGCGAGGGGAACTCGCGCTCGCTGCTGATCCGAGAGCCACTTAGGAGGGTGCTCGTGTACAAATGCATTAGATTATGGTTAAGCAGCTTATGGACATAAAAACACATTAGAACTTTACAGCACACTATAAATTACAGTTTTGCAGTATTCACAGCCACAATGTTAGGTAATTACATTCATTAATCTACTACTAAGAGCACATAAAGTTGCCTCCCAAATGGTACAGTGTGTGCTTGTGCTCAGCTGGGGATGCTCTGAGAAGGGCCTCCCTTCCCCCACAGCTTCCTCCACCACTGCTCCGCTTTGCTTCAGAATCTTCTGGGTTTGTGATGGTTTTCAGCAAACCAGAATGTCAAGCACATTACTCTAAATATTTAGGATTCACAGAGGAAGAATTTCTGGTTGTGTTGTCTCATAGAGCTCTAAGCTTTTCTCAGTGAGCCGTAGGGGACTCAGTGCATTCAGTGAGGAAGAAGTTCCTGCTTGTTGTCCCCTGGGTGATCCCTCTGAGCCACCTGATGTTTGGTAGTCACTGTAATTGTTAGCCTCACCAGTTAATATTCTCTTGAAACTTCCTTACCTTAGGTTGAGCATCTTGTGCTTCATTTTCTTTCATACAGAATTATTCCTTTTAATTAGAGCAGATTCTTAGCTGGTGTAAATTTGGCTGTTTCCAGGTTGAAAGTCTGTCCCAGTGGCTATTTCCTTTCTTTTCCTTTTTCTATCTTGCATTGTAGAGAAACACTTTCAAAACATTTCTTTGAGGTGTACCCGTGTTCTGTACAAGCAGTCTTCTGCTGATTCATTCTGGTTTAAATTTCTTGTTTTAAAGGCCCCTTCATGGCCATTTCTTTTTCCTCTCTAATGGACCAAGTGTTATCTTTGATATCCCCTACCCAAGGACAGCGAGCTCTCCAATCCATTATTCAGCCGCATTTTCACTGGGACTTTCCATGAGTTTCTAGTTGTGGAAGTGGGAGAGCAGAGAGTTGTGTATTCTCTTTTCTTAACCTCTTGCAGTGTGTGTTGGGAAACAGAGCACACAGAAACACCCTGGAAAACTTCCTCCAATTTCAGTGGCTGCTGAGCAGAGGACACATACGAAAAGAACAGCTCAATTAGAAGGGTAAAAGTAACAGAAACAGTTTATCACCCTGAATTTTTAAGAAGTCAAGCTACTAAAATAGATTCAGTGTCTCAGTCCTGGAAAAAACAAAAATGAGTACCAAAAACCAAAGTCCCTCTAAAACAACTCATACTCCCTCATGAAGGGATGAGTCCACTCAAATATAACTTCAGCACGCCAGAAAGCAAAATCTATTATTTGTTGTTTGTGAAACTAATGAATCTGATTATAAAAACTGAAGCTTGTACAAGTCAATGGGAGCAGAAGACTTACAGAAATGACCCATTACTTCTGTGTCAGTTCATTAATTGGGTTTTCAGTTGCTGATTTCCATTCACATCAGGATCATCTTCCCATCCCTGTGAGGAAGAGCCCTGAGAGCTACCTGTGCCTGTGCAGCTGCTGCAGGAGCTGTGACAGCTGCTTAATCACACCCAGCCTCGCTGAAAGGCATTCATCTATTTGCTAAATAGATGGAGCTTCAATGACACTTGAGTACTCCAGTTTCTAGGGAATTTCTTTGTCATTACTGACAAATTTATTATCCTGACCATTAAATTAATAAAACACAGAGCACATGGCAACTGCTTTTTGAGGGAGGTGATTTTTGGTGCCACAGAGACCTCTCCGTGTCCTGAGCTGTCACCTGCCTGCTGCCCTGCACCCCTGTGGCTAAGGGCCAGGGGAGGGGGACAAGGCAAGTCCAGCATCTCTTAGCTGTTGGACAGGACAGAAGGAGCACATTCCTGATGAGCCTCCCATCAGGAATGCCCAGCTGTAGTTTAGTGCTGTCTCTCTGTAGTGCTTTTGGTTTGTTAATTTAAGATTTTTTTAAATCTAATGTGTTAATGAGTGTGGTGGGTTTTAGTGTTGGTTAATTATTAATGTACTTACTTCTTGTCGGAATGTTTACCTTCTTGGAGAAAGGTAGATTTAAAAGTGTATAAAGAAAATTTTATTAATAGTAATTAAAAGGATTAAAAAAAAAGTACTAAGAATAAACTTTTCAGAACAATTTTTGTCAAAACTATGTGTTTAAACTATGACACTCTCACAGGCTGCTTCTGCCCAGGGCAGAAACAGGACCCACTCTGGGCCACTGTGCTGCCTTTGGTCACTGATGGGCTCCCAGCACAGTGCTGTGTGTTCCATAAGCAGGAGCTGCAGGGATGGCCTTTGTTTCCAAGAGAGCAGCAGTTGCAGGGAAACAACTGCCTGGAAAAATCCCATTTTTGACACTGTTTGCCTGCTTGGCTTCAGCCCACCTTTCCAGGTGGTACACTGAGCTATGGGGCTGTGCTCTTTACAGTGGGCTTTGCTTCCCTCTTTCTGCACGCCAGCATGAGGAAGCCAGAAATGTTTGCTTTCAGGGGCAGGGTGTCTCCCTGCTGCTAGCTGGAGATGGCTTGGGATCCCACGGGGCAGTGCCAGGGCAGAAGGATGCTGGCAGAGCTGGGTGTTTGGTGTCACCTGCAGCTGCTGGCCTGGTCCTTGCCCTCCTGATGGAACAGCTGCTGTGGGGGGTAGTGGCAGTGCTCCTTATAGCTGCAGGGCAATCCCCGTTTGGGAATAACATGCAGTGACTCCAATGACTCCAGGAGACTGAACAATTGCTTTATTAATTGTTTTATTATTACTATATTACACTAACACTATAGAGATACTGAAGAAAACCCCATGACTGTCTCCAACAGTCACAACACAGCTTTGGCCCAATTGGTCAATCAATCCAAACAATCATCAGCAGTGTCCAATTAACAAACTTTCAGTAAAAAATCTCCATAACACATTCCACATGTGCCAAACAACAGGAGCAGCAAGTGGCGATAAGAATTGTTTTCCCTCTTCTTTCTCTGAGCCTTCTTGAGGAGAAATCCTGGGATTATTCTGAACAGAGAGAGAATTATGTCTCTGTTCAGAGAATGTGAATACCACACTCCTGTGCTCCTGATGCCAGCTGTGTCACCCACGGAGCCTCCATAGGGCAGGTGGGGACCCATAAGCCTGGGCTGTCTCCTCTGATGCAGCACTAGGGCGAGTCTGTCCCTGCTCAGCTCGGGGCTCCCAGACACCAGGAGCTCTGCCTGGTCACTCTGGGACTTCCCTGTGTGATGGCACCCATGTGAAATGTAACAGCCACGGTGTGGGCTGCCTCTGCCTTCACTGGGCACTGCTGGAACATGCCCTGCTCTGCACTCAGATACTTGGGTCCATTTATTACATATTGCAGAGATTTTCCATTTCTGGACAGAGCTGGCAGTGATTGCTCTAGTGGAAGCCTACTGGGAATGATGCTAATCTAGTTTCCAAGGATTTGTTTCTCGGGGCAGCGCATGCTGGGCTAATTTCAGGGTATGTGCTCCATGGTATTTTTTCTATCCACAAGTGAAGTTTTAATAAGGGAATGTAGTACTCAGACAGCAGTTTGTCTTTTGGGATTTTTTTGCCTTTTATTTTCCTCCAAAAAGCAGTAAAGGCAAAATTGGCTCAGTAAGTATTTATTGGCAAATTAGTGTTCCTAAAGCCTTCCTTTTTGCTTGTTCTTTTCTAGAGCTTGGAGAAATAAGATTTCACATAATGCATCTGGGATTGGATTACTGGATTGAATTTTGCAAAGTACACTGGTGATAGCTGAGCCTGTTTAGAAAGCAGCTAAGCCCCTCTGAGTCAGTAAAAATTCAATTCATGATAGTTGATGAGGGCTTTTTTGATGGGTTTTGTTTTGGGTAATTTATTTGCTGTTGGATGGTCACATTTCCTTTGAGGTATTTTATCAAGGTTTTTAAGCTGTTGGTGGAGGCTGTGGTGGGATACAGACTTTCTCTGAAAAGCATGATGGAAAAATGCCTGGAAGCTGACATCCCTCCTCCTGCTTGCTTGCTGAGCACAAACATTACATTTTAAAGGAACTCTTCAGCTGAATTTGTGTGCTGTGACCATTTTGGGAACCCACAGACACATGATCAAAACTTGTCAAAGCTGTGGTTGTGATGGGTTATTACTTTGCATCTGGGCTCTTGTGTACTCAGGCTCTCCTGCTCCTCCCTCCCTGTTCCCCCTTCTCTCCTGCTGAGGATTTGGTCGGCCAGCCATGCTACCCCAGAGCAGATGGAAATGATCTCTGTGATCCTGATAACAGAGCTCAGGGCACAGCAGGGGCTGGGAAATTCCTCTTCTCTTGCAGGGCCACATCTCATCTCAAATAATAGTGTCTGAATTTAGATCCTCTCTGTAAAACTGGCCTGATTTTTATCACCTGGACTTCCTTTTCTGTTTCCTAGGACAGTGTGTTGCTGGGGCACCTGGGGTTTTTTTACAGGGTTTTTTGGTCATTGTTTTTTCTTTGAAGGGGGGGGAGTTGTGGGGTTTGTTTTTTGTTTTGGGGTTTTTTTTTATGCTTTGGAGTCGAATTCTTTTGGCAGAGAACATCAGAGAAGATTGCACAGTGCTGTGCAAGGAGAGGTGTGAGTGTAATGACCTGGGCATGGCTGGGCTAAGCAGAGGGAAAGGAGAAGCAGGAAGGCTACAAATTTCTCAGTGTGTAGAATAAGTTTTAATAAGGTCATTGAGAACTCAAAATTAATTCTGAATGAGGTAAAAACTGCCACAGCAGGAAACCATAAAGCATTTCATTGTAACCCTGTGTAGGATCCTTTAGTGTCCTGTGCATCCTATAATGGCCCTGGGAAGGAGATTGCAAAGTGTGATATGGGAGAGGGCTGCATCCTCCTCTCCTTTAAAGAGGAAATGGGCAAAGAAGCAAAATGCTTTTGCTCTTCTAACAGGAAGAAATAATGGTTTTCTAGGTGAGGTTTAATGCTCTCAGCAAATCTTTGCAGATTTTACATTACAGTCATTTCCTCGAGTCAGACTTCCCTGCTGCCTGGTAAGTAAACACAGAAAGCATAGATTATCAGTTAAGAGTATCGACAACATTTCAAGTGCTATCAGAGAACATTTAATTCAGTTTAATTTTGTGATAAATCTCATGTTTAATCCTCTGGTTGCTCTGTAATCATGTCTCTATTGATCTTCTCTGAATGACTGCATGCAGTTTAATAAACTTTGCCATTAACCCAAGCTTTCTAAAAGAGGAGATTGATTCCAGTATCAAGTCTGATAGAACCAATAAGCACCTGAAAATCATTAAATGTGTCCATTATAAAATATTTGCATTAAGATCAAAGTAAATGTGCAGAGGTGAATTTGCAGCTTATTAGAGAAAGAGTTTGCAATTGGAAAGTCTCAGTATGTCAGTCAAAATTAGCAGCAGTTTTCAACCTGGCTGATTCAAGCTGACACCTCCTTTCATTTCTTATTCCTCAAATCCCTCTTTCATCCTATTGAGCAGCCTCCTTCTCTCGTTTCCCAGCCATAACGATATCCTTTAATTTATTCCATCTTTTTCACCCCAGGCATTTGTTTAGTCCAGGGGTTTGAGGTCATTTTCACCTCATAATAAAGCTGCAGACTTGGGTGTCCTTTTGAAGTGTTGGTTTGGATTTTCTGTCCTGAACTCCTTTTCTAAGGAGTGTCCACATTACATGAGGTACAGCGTTGGGGTGAAGAAGTGGAGAGGGAAGTGCTGTGCTCCCTCTGTGTCTGGGCATGCAGGGAGCCTGCCAGTGTGGAGGGAGGAGCAGGAGAAAGCCATGGCTGAGTGACAGCAGCGAGGCTGCAGATGCTCATTTCTTCCCTTAAGGATGGTGGAGAGGAGGATACAGAAGGCATTTCCCACCCTGCAGGTCAGCTGGGGGAGAATAAGGGAGGTGCAAGAAGCACCTGCTTGGGAGGAGGCAGGGAAGGGTCCCACAGGAACACCTGGCTCTGGTGGCCTGGCCTGATGGAGCTGAAGGGCTGCAGGGGCTTGGAAGAGGAGAGACTGGCTTTGCTGCTGTTCCCAAAATAAACAAACGGGCAGCCCTCATATGCCTTGTGGGGTGTAGCAGTTGATCTCCCCTGGTTCCTGTCCAAAGGGGCTGCCTTGGCCTGGCTCTGGGAGGAGGGAGATGGCCAGGAGCCCCCTCACCCTGCAGGGCTGTGTGCTCTCCATGACCTGCTGAGCAGCCCTGCTGTTCTGTGCGGGCTGCTCCATTTACCTCTCCCAGGATTTAGCACTGCAAAGCACAGATGGAATAGGATGTGGTTTTACTTCCATTTCACAGATGAGCTCTGCTGCATGGGAGGGCTGAAGGCCCAAATTCATAGAGCCATTTATTTCCTTTGGAAAGCCAGTCAATGGGAATTAAATAGTTTTAGGCCCCTGAATACCTTCTTTGTGGTCTGGGGCTTAGCTGAGTGCTGCAGGTCACAGGGAGCATTGGGGGAGATCAGGAATTCCCACAGCCACCTCCAGGCCCCCCACATTAATAATTTACCTTCCCAGTCCAGCCAGCTCTAATCCTGTGCCTGGCAGGGCACAAGTGGTGATAAGGTCACACAGGAGAGATTTGGATACCAGCCCCTACAAGCAGCTTAGAAAACAAATCTTTCCTAGGAAAGGTTTCCTTCCCAGTGCAGACTGATTTCCTGCTTATGGTTCTTATTCCCTTCAACATATTCCGTGGCTCTGGAGAGATGCATTGCAGAGCTTTATCTGTTCCTGCTCGAGGCAAGTTTTACAGAGAGACAGGAGTTGGGATGTTTCTACAGCAGGAAGAGTTCAGCACAGGCAGCCGTGCCATGAAGTGGGGTTTGACTCGAAGTGCTGCTGAAGTGATGTGATTCACAGCTTTTGTAACTCCTTGCAAGTTTGCTGCAGGCATTAGCAAAGCTCTTGACTTGAGATGTTCTGCTTTGGAACCAGATCCCCTGACTGTGCATCCCTACCAAGTTACATTTGTAGCTTCTAGGTGGCTATAAACAAGAAATATTACAGTGATTGCTTTTCCAGCCTCTAAATAGCCCTGAATATTAGATGACACTTCAGTTTTAAAAGATCTGTCTGCAAAATACCTTGAATATTTGCAGAAGACATTATATACAGTGATTGCTTTTCCAGCCACTAAATAGCCCTGAATATTAGATGACACAGTTTTAAAAGATCTGTCTACAAAATATCTTGAATATTTGCAGAAGACATTATGTTTTCAGCCACAGTGAAGGAAATTCTCTTTTTCTCTGGTATATGAGGTGGCTTTGCAGGGTCTGTGCCCTGAGACACAACTGGAGGAAGCAGCCAGCTCTGGTTTTCCCTGTTTATTCATTTATTCATGCTGTGTTCTGTGCCCATTTAACTGGAGACTCTGTATTCTACATACATCTAGAAGGAGGGATCTCCTCCTAGATGTTTCACCTCCTAGGAACTGCAGGTGTGTACCTGGTGGGTTTTTGGGTGATCCCACAGAGACTGTGGAGCATCCACTGAGCCCAGAGCTGAAGCCAAGCTGTGATGCCTTCACAGCAGTGCAGAAATAGAGGTGAAAAGGTGGCATTTCCCAGGAGCCTGGGCTCTGTGTTGGGCACAGGGTTTGTCCCTTTGTACAGGAACAGCAGCACAGTTCTGTATTTATTTCCTGCTGTACATGAGTGAGGACTCTTGAGACAAGAGCAGGTTAGGTCTCTTTGGAAGTGGTGTGAAGGAAAGGCAATGATAAATCTTGTCTGTTATGCTAAGCTGTGCTTCTGAACTGCAGAGAGGGGGATTTGCCAGTGATCAGCACCGTACAAGAATGTAATCCCTCTGGTTTTTTGATCATCAAATTTATCTTCACTGTATCTGTTTCCTTGGGGAAGAATAAGCCAGCAAATGGAAAGGTTACATATTGCTCTATTTCTTAAACTTTTATTCTTTACTATTTTTTTCAGCCTGAAAGCTAGAAGGTGGTTTCATTTGCAGATGGGAAGTTGAACAATTGTTTCTTTTTTCCCTCTAATTGTAAAAAGGTTCTGATCCTTTTCCTAATGAGGAATATTGCCAAGCTCACCTTAAGTGTTGCATCTTCAGGTCCTAGATGAGCTCTCTTTCTCTCTCCCTATTTTCTAATTACTGTTCTTTCTCTTTAAAATCTTTCCTCATCAGTCTTTTTTGGCTGTATGCCACATGTCAAAACAGTGGTAGAGTCAGGGAGTTCCTAGAGAAGAAAAAAAAGGAAATCCAGAGGAATACAAGACAGTAAGAGTTTAGAAAAGCTCATGTACTGAGTAGTTCAAATTCTTGACATATCAGATGAAAAGAGTTTTAAAATAGATTAACATTTTCTTAAGGCTCAATAATTACAACCCATTATTATGTGGAGATTTTTTGGTTGGGTGAAAAAATCTGCAGGTTGGATTACTCATGGATCACACCACCTGGCATAATCCATGCGTGGTTCTGCTAATCCTGTCCTTTCCTTTGCTCATTCCTGCATTCTCTGTCCTGCTGGCCTGGCTGTGCAGAGGGATGCTCTGGTTTCCCTGTGTGGCTGTAAGGCTGCCTGTGTGGTGCAAAGCGTTAGGCAGGGATGTTTCCATCCATGGCAGGGATGATTCCATCTCTCCCTACAGCAGTTTGCTCTTTGTTTTTACCTGGGCTGGCTCAGGGTGTCTCTGTCCCCACTCCAGGTGTTCTCATCCAGCCTCGAGGCTGGCAGGGCAGCAAAGCCAAGTGTGGCCAGGAGATTCTAGGGAGCATCCTGAGACCTTTGGAATGCACTGCACTTTCCTGGCACTGCACCATCTTCCCACAAGACAAGGAGTGCAGAGGTGCTTCTGATTCCATTTACAAACCATAATACATTTTTTATGACTGCTGAGTGCTGTGCTAATGAATGGTGCCAGTGTGAGGCTGAAGTCATCTGTTTCCCAGTGCAGGGGTAGCAGGGATGAGTGCTGTCTAAGCCCACATGCATTTATTGTAACCCTAGGATAAGGGGGATACCCTTTAAATGCAAAATTTATTGGCCCACTAACTCCTTGCCTGGGCCTGTGGCCTGCCAACCAAAGTGCTGTTTGAATTATTCAGAGAACACAATGTGTGTGGAGGGTGGAGGAGCCCACAGCCAGCTTTGTGCCAGCTGCTCCTGCAGTGGAATTGTATTTCCCTCCAGTGAAATCTCCTGGGATGTGTGTTTTGATCAGTACATGCAAATACTGTATAACTACAGATACAAATGTACAAAAAATTTATTTTTGGGAGAAAGTTTAAAATTTTAAAATATTTTTCCTTTCTAAATGAGAAAAAAAAAGGTGAAAATTAAGAAAACTATGTGAAGAAAAAAAAATCTGGAAGTTTTGGTGTAGAACTGAGGAGTTGCTCAATTATTTAGATATGCTGAAATATTTGTTTCATATTATTTTATGTGGTTCTTGATAACTGTTCAGTTGGGTTCTCTCCACCATGACCAGCCCCTTTTCTAAGGATGAATATTCCAGGCCCAGCTGTGACCTGAGGCAAGGACAGCAGTGGGAGATGCCAGCCCCAGCCCACAGGTCAGGGCAGTGCTGTGCAAGGCTTGGCTGCCTGGGACACTGCTGGCTCCTCAGGGTCTGTGACAGCACAACTGTGCCACTGCCGTGTCTCAGCACAGGGGACAAACAAACTGAGCACTGCTTCAGTGCTCCTCTCTCTGCCTTATCTGTGATCCTAACTGAGCAGGGCAGGAGCACTGGAGCCCTCTTCCCTGGCATGGAGATTTAAGGGAGCATCCCTAGGGATCCCCTCTACATCTCTTTTCTATTCCTTTTCATTCTTCAAACAAAGAAAATAATGAGCACGTGGCCCTGCTGCTCACAGGGTAAGTCACACACATTTATTTCAGGCACAGCAGTGTGAGATAAGCCCAGGGCAGTGGGAATCCATCTCCCCTGGCTGCAAGGGCTGTGAGCACCTCGGGGCTCTCAGCTGGGTGCAGCACAGGGGCAGGGAGGGGTTTGGACCTGTGGTGTTGGACTCAGAGCTGGGGCTGCTTCTGCTCAGCCATGCCCAGGGAGCAGGGATGGGCTGCAGGGGCAGCACAGCCCTGGCTGCTCTGCCAGATCAAAGCCTGGAGGTGCAGGGACAGCAGGGACTCACCAAAGGGGACTGGAGAGTGCAGGAGGAGTTGAGAGAGCTTGGCTGAGATGGTGTCAGCAGAGGACACGGACAGGGACAGGCCAGGCCTCGCTGCTGTTTCAGCTTCAAAAGGCAGCCCCAGGTGTGCTGGAGGTCACTGAGTCAAATCTGCAGCAAAGACATAACCCTGGACTTTGCTGGCAACTTGTGTTAGACCTAGAAAAATCCCTAGAGAAAACACAATGGGACTTCCAGGCTGGCAGAAGCTGGCTGGAGCCAGGGCTTCAGGATCTCTTGGCAGGAGCTCACAAGCTTCTGGCTGAACCAGTCAGAGCAGAATCCACTGTGTGTGCCTTGCCTTCCACAAAGCCAGGCAGCTTAAGAAAAACACTTCCATGGCCCTGCAGTGGAGGCTGGCATTGCTCAGCACTTCCTCAGCAACCACTCCAAGATGAGGTTTTTGCTAACTCAGGTTGCACAGGCTCCAGCAATTTCCTGACTGTTCTGCACAACTGTAACATGTTCTGGCACAGTATTGGAGTGACAAAACGGAGCAGGGAGCGAGCGTGACAAGGCTGAGAATACCATGTCATGTTTGAAAAACATGAAATAAATGCATTGCAATCAATTGCTCTGATGCTCATCTTCATCTATGACACCAGCTTTTACCAGCTCAACAGCTGGCACCAGTCTTAGATTTCCTCTACCTCCAGCTTGTATTTGCTGTGTGCCATTGAGGGAGGCCATGGCACCACATTATTTTATAAACAGCTCTTCCCTGTATCCTTATAACACACGGTGCTCACTAAAGCCCAATTTTCAGGAGTGCTCAGCTGCTGAAATCAATGAAGGCTGTGCTTCATTAGAGAAAGTGCTCAGTGAAGCCAAGTTCTCTGAAAAATCAAATCTCAGGTGTTTCCCAATGAATGTTTAAAAGTAGCAGATGTTTCTGACCTGAACATGTCAGGACTGTTATTGCTACCTATAAAATAGGAATAGTGAAATACCTTTGGCAAAACAACTGTAAAATGGGCCATTGGTATTTGTTGAGCATCTATCTGATGCTATCGGGAGGAGCTGTACAGAAAAGCCCTTGAGGAAATTAATCATTGTGCACTTAGAGGAGGCTGTGAATGGAGTGTCAGTAAACAAGGCCTAGGTCCACACTATGGACAAAGAGGAGCAAACAAAATCCTGAGTGGTTGCTCATTAGCTGAACACCTTCCATTCTGTGTAGGGAAATGGGAGCATGGGATCATGTAATTAAAGATTGTATCTTGGCGTGCATGCACAAGAGGCCTGAATTAAGGTGGTGGCTGCAGCCTTAATCCTGGCCTTTCATAACTTCCAAGCCCTTGACTTTGTAACCTCAATAATGTTGCCTTAATGTATTTCTGTGTGCAGTTTAAATCAGGACCTGAAAAGGCACCTTCTGTTTATCAATGCTACTGTTAACAAATGGTTTTGGGATGAAAAATCAAAGCAATCTCTTTGCCACAGAAGCGCTTTCACACAACATATCTGGAGCAGACAGCAACTTGCTCTGCTATTGTTTTCCTTCCTCTGCACCACTCCAGCATCCCCCAGCCTGGCACTGCCTTTCATCCCCACTCTGTTGCACAACCCCTTCTGCACAACACTGAACCACTTTGTTTTCGGATTCCAGAGAAATGGAGGAGGCAATGGATTTCAACTTTATGCAATCAAAGCAAACAAAACAAGATTAAACCTTTCTGTGGAGGTCTAGTGGCTTGAAGGAGTTGCTGGGATTAATTGATGGGCTACTGCACCCATAGTTGACAGCACACCTCGCTTCATGGGTTCCTTGTGTTTTAAAATACCATAACAGTGACACTGAGAATCCTTTTCTCTTCTCCATTCTGCCATCCTTTTTCCATGGTGTTATTTTAAGAGCGTTTGCCATTTTTTCCCCCTTGATAAATGCTTCTAAGAAACTGGTCATTCATCAGAAGAATACACAGTACTTTATTTGGAGGTAAATTAATGGTTATTATAAGCATCTCATTTCAATTTCTGGTTTTGATTAGAAGGACTGGTCAGTGCATTATTTTCAGACTTTTATGTCTTGTTTCTGCTGGAATTAAAACAACAAATTATGAAACATGAGAGAGGTACTGAAGATTTGGGGCATTTTTATCCATCAGCTGTAAAAATTCTCCATTGTAACAGAAACACAGTAGGAGTTGATGGAGACTGTCAGGATGTGATGGCAAATTGGGTACCCAGACTAGCAGTGTTTCTGAGAGGTTTGTGTTCAGTGTGTGCAGGTTTGTGTTCAGTTTGGGTTTGGTTTGTGCAGGTTTGGGTTCAGTTTGGGTTCGGTTTGTGCAGGTTTGGGTTCAGTTTGGGTTCAGTTTCTGTGTGTTGCTGTCCTGGATTCCCAGGTGATGATTCCCCCTGTGTGATGCTTCCCTGGCAGGGTGGGCAGGCCCTGGCACAGGGTGCCCAGAGCAGCTGTGGCTGCCCCTGGATCCCTGGCAGTGCCCAAGGCCAGGCTGGACATTGGGGCTGGAGCAGCCTGGGACAGTGGGAGGTGTCTCTGCCCATGCCAGGGGTGGCACTGGATGGGCTTTTAAGGTCCCTTCCAACCTAAACCTTTCTGGGATCCTGCACGGGCCAAGCTGTAGGATTTCTCATTTCTCTCAGCTGTACCCTGCAGGCATCCTCATTTCCTGGAAGCTGAACCTCTGTGCCCTCTGCAGTGGGTGAGTGTGGGGTGGTGGTTTCTGGTTCTGTGCTGTTCCTTTTGGCTGTTTCTTGCTTCCCCCATGTCCCATCCTATCCCTTGGAGCTGCTGCAGCTGACAGCAGGCTCGGGCTGGAACTGGGAAAGAATTTCAAATCGACTTTCGTAGCTACTGAAAATGTATTTTCTTTTCCTTTAATTAGCTTCTTCCTTCTGCACCAGTGTTCCCAATCAAATGTGAATTGCTTGTACCTTGAAAGGCTCCAGAAGTGCCTTTCTTACAGTTCTGTTTGACACAGACCTTTGGATGTCTGAAAAATGAACAGGGCAGACTGGCAGCTTCAAGCTTGATTTTCTAAATACTTGTGTTTAAAGTGGAGTATTACACTGATATTTCATAACTGTTTGATGTTTTAAAAAATGTCTAATTTCTTTATTCTTGGAGTGAAGGATAAATTGCTGGGCTGTGATATAAAGCTCTAAAAGACTTTAGCAAGAACCTGAGGAGCAAATAATTGGAATATAGTTGTAGACTGTTACAATTGTAATTTGGCTTAACTAGCATTACAGTGTAAACTACTCCTGTTTTTAATAATCAGTTTTTAAAAGTTGTATTTTACTGAGGTCACATTCAGTGCAAATTCAGAAAATAAGTTTTTACAATATTGGAATTGTAGTGATAATCCACAAGGATGGTTTGGAAAGGTCAAGGCTTTAAATCCCTGAGCAGCACCTGAAATGTTCATCCAGGGAAATTTCTGCAGTGTATTTGCTGTACACTGTGCTTAGAGTGTTGTTTTTCATGCAGCATTCCCACAGAAAAATCCTGTAATAAGGAGGGGGACAGAGTTATTCACAGTAGTTTTTAAGGTGTTGTCAGAGGGCACGGGTGGGCAGTGATGGGCTGGCTCTGGGGTGGGGTTCAGGGGGCTGATGTGTGTACCCCACAAAGCCCTGCTCTGCTGCCTCTGAGGGTTTGTGTTTAATCAGGGAGTTGTCATTTATGTAGCAAGAAGATGGACTTTGCTGAAATAAATCAGGCTTAGCTCCCTGAAAGACCTGATGAGAATGCAGTGTGTCCTTCAAGCCTCCTACCATGAGAAATGGTCTGATGGAGCCAGATCATTGATGGTCTGGGGGCTGCTTCTCCTCCCCTGGGCCGGGCGAGGCTGGGCTGAGGCTGTGGGTGCTGCTGGAGCCAGGTGATTGCAGTGCCCTGCCAGCCAGGAGCCTGCTCAGCACCACAGCCCTTCCCTGCCAGGGCACCTACAGCCTGATTAATGTGCCCAACAGAAAGAAAACAAATGGAATTTTTTTAGATTATACAGTACACTCATAAATATTAATACACTTTTGTATTGAATTGCATGTAATTACATATTTATACATTTAAGTCACCTTCCTGATACACTTAAGGCACTTTACTGATGAAAGATATCTCTGAAAGAGAAGGTTTTAAACTGTGCCTAATATGTTTGTAGGATTTACTGAATAATGTGTGGGCTTGTATGCTGGCAGGAGAGGAGAAAAACCTCCATTAGAGACTGAAAGTGTTCCTGGGGTCTGCTGCTCAGGCTGAATCCACTCCATGGGTAGCTGCTGAAAAATCTGTCTCGACATGAAATATTGCTACATCTTCTTATCTATGTAGATAAGGTCTGTGCAGTCCTGTCACCTTAGAGTAATTACAGCTTATTACTCTAATCATGATGATGCCTGAAGACTGTAATTAAGATTGTGCTGGCTAATGTACTAGCACGTGGCATGGTACAGCTATTGTCCTATCTAAACAAGGCAAAGATAAAAATGGGATGAGGGAGAAAGGGCAGAAGTGGGGAAGTGATTTATGCAGGGCCGTGGTTCCCAGCCAAGCACTGCTGCCTCCACAGAGCCTGCGGCTCCACAGGGCACAGTCTGAGACAATCCCAGGCAGCTTGCACCTCAAACACCAGGAGAACACTGGGAGAGCTCTATTCAAGCTACTTTTAATGCATCTTGTCCACCTGTGTCTAAGTTTTATTCTTTTATCATGTCCTCTTGCATGTCCTCATCTAGTCTGCGGATGAAGAATTCAGCACACGTTTCTATGCACACGTTTATTTTCAGGCCAAGTCGTGTCTCTCTTGAAATCCATGAGAGCTCTACCCCACAGGTCCCTCACAAAGGGTTTGATCCCCAGTGTTCTGTAATTTCCCCACAGTGGTTTCAGCTGCTGAAGAGCAGACAGCTCTTCTGGAGGAACAGCCTTGTCCAAACACCAATCCTTATGGCTAAATTTCACAGCAAGCCCACCCACCAAACAGGATTTAAGGTCCCTTTCACAAGTTAGGCACGTCTGGAGCTCCTTGGTGTCTTTTTGCTTTGAGCAGAAGAGGAATATTCCTTAATTTTGAACCCTCCTGCCAATCCTTCCTTCTGCGTTGGAAGGTGCCTTTCCATCCAGGCTGGGGAAGGCTTTGTGGATTTGGTGTCACTCATCTTGCCACAGGTGTATGAGCAGATTCCTTCCTCCCAGTTCTCCTGGGCTCCAGGTTCTTTAGGTGCATCTGACAATTTGTGAAGCCTCATGCAATTGTCTGGCACAGGCTCTGAGGAAGGGTCATCCCAGGTACCTCCAGTGATCTGCTGAGTCTGACCCATCTCCCACCCCCCTTAAAGCTAATAGGAACCAGTTATTTCTTGATGGAAGTGCCTGGCCCCTTCAGACATTTTATAAGCTTTTGGAAGTCTGCCACTGTTTCATTTAGATCACTCACAGCTGGGAGAAAAATCCCACAAAGGCTACTTAGTCATTAGAAAGTTTCCCCTTTGTTCACTCCTTTCTCATTTACAGTGAATCCTCTTGAATAGCATTTGTATCTACAAACATGAGCTCTGTGTTTTAACAGAGGTCTTTGCTGTTATAATGTTCTACTCATAAAACACTGGATTTTTTTATGCTGACCTGAAAAAAGAATTGTTAGCAGCATGATAGCTATCCTAAGTTACAAATCAGTTCTAACATAAAATATCTGCTGTTTTATAACATGTCCTTGCTGTCCAGGAGGTCCAGATATGTTTGTGGATGCTGTAGTTTTATGAAGCTGTTGATGGGGAGCACTGGTGAAATGGTTACTGCACCTGAGAATTTGCCTTCCTGCATTTATGGTGTGCAGCAAAACCTAAAACCTTCCTGGGAAGGGAGGCAGAAGGTGTGCTGAGAAAAAAAAAGGGATTGTTCCTGCTTTTAATTTCTTTGGGCAGCTTCACAGGATGCCTGTGCTTGTGCACAAGGAGATCCCATAGCATTTTAGGGAGATCAGTGCTAATCCTGAGCTCTTTTTCAGTAGGGGCAGGGAGGGACCAGAGAGCAGACACAGGAGGTTTCTTAAATTACTAATCCTGTGTTGTAGCTAAGGATGCTCCAGTTCTCTTTCATGAGGTTCAATAAGGCTCCTAACTTCTTGGATAGGAATAACACTGAGGAGAAAAACCCTGGGAAAAGTCCTGTGGTGTCTTAGGTGATGAAAAGGTAGAAAAAAATATCTTACAGCTTCTGTTCAGTACTCCCATCTTTAATGCCTGTAAAATCATTCTCTTTGCTAAATATCAAATTTGAACAATGACTGTCTTCAGTTTAATTAATCATCTCATTGGTTTCAGTTATGAATTTTGTGACGCTCTTGTGTTTTAGAGAGTCATTTAGGGAGCAGTCTTTAATTAAAGCCAAACTGCTTTTTGCCTTTAGGCATGTTTTTTTGCATAAAAAGGTGCCATCATTTGAATTATATTCTCCTGAGCCTCAGTCTTTATGTGACACGGGGGCCAATAGCCCTTTCTGCTGTCAGTTATAATATTAAGTGACTGCAGGCAACAGCTGAAAGGCTCACAAGATCACCCAGCACCTTGTGGTGGGCACGGCAGCTTCTGGCCAGGGCAGGCAGAGAGTGCTGAAAGCACAGCCCTGCTTCAGTGCCCTCCCCTGCCAGGGCAGCACCAGACCCCACCGAGGGCAGCTCTAGAGCAGATGTGACTCAGCACATTGCATTTATTGGATGCAGGATCTGCACTGTAATTAACATCTTCTCAATAGCTTCTCATTCGTCTCTCCTAATGAATTCTCCAGCCTCCTCTTCCTCTGCCTGTAATTCTGTGCTGTTGAAAAAGATTAGTTTCAAGTAGCATTTATCTGAAATGAAAATAGGGATTCTGTGTGTTGCAGGTTATTTGTAAGAAAACAGCTGTGGGCTAAGTGACACAACTCACATTTGTGTTACAAGAGTGGAGTATTTTTTATAGACAGACATTGATTCTGGGGGTTAAAGGGTCAGTGACAAACTTTTCAAATACAAGATGCTTTTTTCGTGCACTTTTCACCCCTCTCCCTGAGAGTTGGAAATCTACTGCTTAAGTCAGGCTTGAGGGAAGCATGCCCTGCAGTCAATGGAGATTCATTGGCCCTAATTGGATTTAGGTCAGCTCGTGCCTTGGCTTCTCAAATACAAGAAATAATAAGAATAAATATTGAAAAGTCAAGCATTGTTTAAATCAAAGCAGATTGTTAATTTAAGCATGATAAACAAATGCTGTCTTCTAAAATGTGTGCTCTCTTGATCCATGAGATGCTTATGAGAATTGAGGTTGACTATATGGACTCTCAAGGGGGATGTGTCTCCTTCCTGCACTCACTTCGTCCTGCCAATTTTATTTAGCATTTGCCTATCTTTTGATTAAGAGGATATCAGTGAAGGGTGGGTTTGTTCCTTTGCCCTGAGAGTGCTTTGCAGGTCACCTGGAACCAAACCAGAGCTGTAGTTTGACCACGGTGTTTTTCTCCTCCCTCTGCAGAAGGACATAGCTCTGAAACCTCAGGAACGTGTGGAGAAGCGACAGAATCCTCTAGCCAAGAAGAAAAGGGAAGCACTTACCAATGGGCTGTCATACCTCCCGAAAAAGAACAGGCTCCACCACCACCAGTACAGCTCCGACCGGGAAAATGACCGAAACCTGTGCCAGCACCTTGGGAAAAGGAAGAAGTTACCCAAGGGCCTCAGACAGGTGGGAGACAAGTTTCCTGCTGCGGGGAGGGAGGGCTCTGCCCGTTGGTTCATGGTATGTAGAAGTCAATTTCTCATTTTGTGGGATTGCTTATTTTAATGCTTTTGTACTTGTTTTGTTCTTGGGTGTGATGCGGTGCAGTGTCCTACCACTGAGAGGGAGAGCAAGTGGTGCATTGATGTTGATCTGATAAAAAAATGTGTAAAAGTGAGAAGAGCTTTCCACAGGCTGGCTGTGAGCCTGTCAGGGCAAACAAATGAGGTCTTTCTGTGGTTGTGAGGCCAACTTTGTCCTGTAAAGACCACCTTGTCTTCAGGCTTTGTACACAGAAGCAGAAGAGCCCTCTGAACATCCAGGGTGAGGTGAGGCAATTGCAAGAAGGGCAGCTGTTAATCAAGGCAAAGCTGATTAGAGTGTGAGGAGCTCATTTGTGAGGTGTCAGTGGTGCTGGTGTCTGCTGCCCTGGGTTACTGATCACCCACCCTGAACAAGAATGTCTGCCTTCCAACAGTGGTGGGAGTGAGCAGGTAACAGCCAGGATTGCAAAGCTGGAGACTGAAAACATTGGATTTGTCTTCACGACTGTGCAGTGTTGTGTTTGTTGTGCTTTTTAAGGAAGAAAGCGTGACAAGTGTGATTTCTATGATGCTTATAATAGTACACAGTAGTAGTGACTAGGTCAGCTTTGCCTGTATTTGAGTGATATTAATGACTCTTCAACCAAAATTTAAACATTTAATGGGGATGGTTGATATTCATGGAATCAGTTTTCATCCTTGCTTAGTGCAGACCAAACCTTACTTTGCAGAGAAACTTGTAGCAAATAGTGAGAATTCACTGCTTCTCATTTTGTGAGTTCAGGGAGATGGAAGGAACATTGAGAATGACAAGTATGCTGAGTTGTATTCAATTTTGATATGCAGAGTTAGAGAAGCTGAGAAGAAATAGGTTTTCATGATAATTTTGAAGCCTGTATGTTAAGCTGTATACAAGAATATAGTATGAGATTATATAGTTCTTTAGCAGAGCAAAGAAATTGTAAAATGCCTGCTCCACACTATCAGCTGTTAAAGGTGTTTCTCCTGATTTAATTTTACTTGGTATTTCAAAGGAAGTTGGGGAAAACTCTTCAGGATAGTTGATGCAATGATTCCATTACCAGAAGATACTGAAGGCTGCTGTGTTTCCTTGACTGTTTCCTGTGTTCACCTCCGTGGTCTCTGTTCTGTTTTGGTCTGTCAGACTGACTGTGTGCACTGAGAACTCTGCTAGTGGGGCCTAATGCCAGATGGAATCTTTCTGCCCAGAATTTCATCTGTGAAGGAATTTGCTCTTCCTGTTGATGGAGATTATTTGTGAGGTTGTGTTTTTGGGAATGAATATGCATTGGCTTGGAAGGTATTGAGTTGACAAATATAATGGAAAATTACTTCCTTTGAGCTGATAAATTTGAGTACTCTGCCTAATTCCTAAGGCATAAGACTGAGAGGAAATAAAGTATCTTGCTCAATATAAATGTAATACATGTGGTAGGGGTAGAGCTTCTCAGGTAACATTTAAGGCTTATGAACAGTCTAGGTGCTGACAAACACATACAGCCTTGGCACTTATCATGGAAAAAAGATATCATGGAAAGGACTGCAAAGTTCTTTGGAAAGACATGCATAAGACATACAAGAGTTTTAGGTAAGCATTTTCTGACCTCTTTCAAGCCAAATGGTGAAGAGCACAAAAGAAGGAGGAGGTTGATAAGTTCTGAGCATGTTTTTTTTCAGATCATGTTACACTTTTTCTCCTGAAGTGACTCCTGGCTGCACACCTTGGGTTGCTTTGCCCACCCAGGTCCATCCCACTGAATCCCTGGGCTCCTGAAGGGGAAGTAGACAAGATTTGCTCTTCAACCTTCTCAGACAGCAGTGAGCCAAGAGCTGGAGCCACTGTGGTTCGTGTGTGACACAGCAGGAATGTCCTCAGCTAAAGGCTTCTGCATGTATACTGTGTCCTTGCTATATTAGGGCTTTATATTTGATACACAAACAATTTATCCTGCCTCTCCCGTCCCTGGGGGAATCCTGCATTGTCACCTGTGATTACTGTAACTGGATGGCAGGATGCAATCTCAGAGCTGTCACTTGCATTCCTGTGCTTGCATGAGACCTTGGCTGCTGTCTGTCCTTGCTGGGAAATGTTTTATACCTGGAGATCTCACTCATAGTTTTTCCAGTGGTTAACAGTCCTGTTGGATATGCTTTCCTGTGAAATCTGTTATCTGCTGAAAGTTACTCTCACTGCAGAATTTAGGGTATGAAGCTCCCTTGTCAAACAGATTTAGTTGAAGTCAGCTATTGAAAGCATTGCTAATTAGTTTTCAGAGAAAATCCTTTCAGTATTCATGCAGGTATTTATCCAGCTCTGCTGAAATGCCTACAGGTTTATTGAAATCCAGAAAATGTGAAACTGTAGGTTAATTAAGGCTCATATTTTAGTAGCGAGAAGACTTTTGAACTCTGCTTTGTGAGCTTTTATAAATGTACTTATTAAATGCCTCAAGGAAATTTTAGTTGGCGTTAAGCAAACATAAGACTCATCAGAATATTTCTCCAGCGTTTTAAATTTAATTTCCTTTACATTAATTGGTGATGGCATGTTTTTATGTGCTTTCTGTAAAAATCATTTGGAAATCTTAAAGTGAACATTTCTAAAGTAGTAAAAGGGTGGCAAACATTTTAAAATGGGTTTTAATGAGATTTTATTCCTTGAAGGTCTGAGCACAGTGGGGCATACCAGGAAACAATGAGCTTTCAGGGCAGGAGGGTTGAGAGTATTTTGATAATGAGGGGGAAGGACCATTTCTCTTTGTTCAGTGGGTGTGTGATTTGAAAAGAGCAGAAGACATTGACTTGTGCTACCTCCACCATTTCCTTCGCTGTTTTTCTTCATCTGGTGGGAGGTTCTCGCATGTTCTTGCAGAAGAGGATCATCTCTGGATATGCTTCTAAAGCAGCAGTGTGTGTGTTGGGCAAGGGGTGCCTTGGCTGGCTCACATGTGCACGAGAGCCAGCAGCTGCTGGGCTCTGCCTTCACCACCTGATCCAGAGACACTTCCAGAATATCACATCCCCATCCCAGATACTGCTAGAGTGCAGAGAAAGAGACAAATGGTAATAAATAGGAGGTGGATGATAAATAGAGGGAAGAAAACTCATGATGGAGAAATGAATTAGGAGGTAAATTATTATGAGATAAAGGAAAAATGGGAAGAACAGCAGCGGAAGATACACTGCTGACTCTGGCAGTCCCCAGCTACAAGTGTTATAAACCACCGGCTTTCACCTCGTGCTCCATTACATGAATCAATTAAAGGGGAGGGAGGGGAGTGCTGAAGCTGTTCCGTCTCAGAATTAAGTCCACAGTCCCCTTTGCAGCCTCACCCTGAATCTACACATCCTAAATTTGAGACTGCTGAGCCTTTGGGTGGCTGATGTGGACAGCCATCGTTGTCCCCTGCCGTTTGTCCTCTGCCATCGTCACTCGAGATCACCACGCGGTTCCCTGCGTTGATTCAGTGCCAGCACACCTCATCCCCTGGAGCAGAGGTGCCCGTGTGCCTCAGCGCAGCAAAGCAGCGGTGCAGGGGGTGAAATGCCCGTGTGGCTGCGGCTGAGCCTGCCCTGCAGCCAGGGTGGCTGGTGCAGCTCTGAGCCCTGCAGCCGGGGTGGCTGGTGCAGCTCTGAGCCCTGCAGCCGGGGTGGCTGGTGCAGCTCCCGGCCCGGTGATCAGGGTGCCTTGTGCAGCTCTGAGCCCTGCAGCCGGGGTGGCTGGTGCAGCTCCCGGCCCCGCTGCCCAGGGCTCCGGGCGCGGCGGAGGCGGCGGCAGCTCCGCGGGCTGCGTTGGCACCGCGCGGGGAGCGCAGCAGATGGGCTGGATTGTCACCGGCACTGTGATCCCGGCGAGAGCTGACTGTGCTGACAAGCGATTTACAATGTGCTATTTACAGTTTGGGTTTGCAGGCTCTCAATGACATCTGAGTGCTCTTTAGCAACTGCTTTCATTACTACTTTTCGAAGAGCTGCTAATTGAAAATGAAATTGTGGGTGGGCTCTGGGAGAGCCGTAGCAGCTACAAGGACGATACACAGCCACGGAGAAATGTTTTATTATTGGACTCCGTACTGGAGCTCTGGGCAAGGGAAGAAATGGGGATGTATTTGTGCAGTGTGAGGTCAGACACCTTGGAAATCCTGCCTACAGCACGCATTACCCGAAGTGAGTGATAAAGGCTTGGACCTCCTTGAACATAGCTGCTGGGATTTGGGATGCCTTTACTGGCAGCCGGTGGATTTCAGTGACTATAACACTTCTGAAGATCAGGAAGGAACCTGGGCTGTGAAACTACCTCGTGCAGGGCAGCGCAGGGGATCGGAAGCTATATGTGGGATTTTTGGGCTGGTTTTGCACTGCTGGAGGTCTGGCTTTTTATGAGCTGACAGGAAACATCAGAACTGACTGGTAGAATGTGGGACAAAGCCACATGCCTTGGGAGTAGGGCCAGCCAGGATCAGGTCAGCAGGGATATGGAAAGGGAGATAATGTTTCCATTCTGTATGTAAAGGGAGAAGTTGCTTGGTTCAGGGTTTTTTTCAGATTCAAGATGCTAGTGCAGCCACTCTGAAGTGAGTGGATTTGCTGTTTGTGCTGCAGCCTACATGGCATGGTTTGATCTGTGCCAGTGTTGCAAAAGTCTGAAGGCACCTACAAGTGTCACCAGCAGCAGGACCTGCAGGGGCCACTGGTTTAACAAAATTGTGTTGGTATCTTGTCACTCAAAGCACTGGTCATTAATCTAGCATATCAAGCAACATTTAATTTGGAAAATAACCAATGAATTGATGAAAAAAACCAGATTACAGCTCTGAAGGAATAGAAAGGGCCATGTCTGGGTAACTGTGCTTTGAGGTTACATCACAGCAGGAGTGGGTGCAGTAATACAGTGGGAGAAGATGCTCATGTGATAAAGGAGATGGGTATATCTGGGCTTTGAGAACCCTTTGTAGGATAGAAAAAGGGAAAGAGATCTGTGGGGAGGGAATGAAGAGATGAGGCTTTGCACAGGTGTAGGCTGGGCTGTGTGGGGTTTTTGAGGGGTAAGTGTTACACAGGGTGTGCAAATAGAGGGGAATGCCTAGAGAGGGGGCAGGTTTGTGAGCCAATATCCTCTGTCTCTGCTGATGTCCCGCTCAGTTTATCCAGTCCACCATGTGCTGTGGAAATGCTGAGTGCTTCATGCTGGCCAGTTGGTAATTTCACCCTTGGCAGGGACCCACACTTTATTTTCACACATGCACAGTGTGTGGATTCCTGTCTGTGTGGGAGCATGTGCTGAAAGCTGGGCTGCCATTCAGTCCCCTTCTCGTTTCCCGTTTGGAAAGTGCCATGGGTGACAAACAGTGCTTGAATTACAAGCGTTTTGTGATTCTCAACTGCTGTTTGCCTCTGATCAGAGGCCACAGAAATCTCCAGCTGCACTTAACCCGCAGTCACCGTATCCAGTGCGTCATCTGTGAAGGCACCCAGCTGCTCAAAAGCATCCAAACAACTTCTGGGCCCTGGTAATATATAATTGAGCTCAATGGGCACAGAAAAGACTGTTGTTCTCTGCAGAAAGGACTGAAAAATGATGTGCGTGGCTTCGTGTGCCTGTTGTTCCATGCTGCACATCCCCCCTGGCTTCCCTGAGCTGCTGAATGGGCACGGTGGATTCCAGGAGAGCACACACAAAGCCAGGCTCAGGGAGTGCAGGGCTGGTCCCAGGACACTGCTCTGGGCCAGGCAGGGCTGTGCTCAGCCATAACAAACCCCTGCAGTCACTGATCAGGGCTCAGGGAGCTGCCACTCCACCCAATGCTCACCCACAGTGACGTGTCACGGGCGTCCCCCCCTCATAATCACCAGTTTCACCTGCAATTTTTCAATAAGCCATTGAATTATACCTCTCTAAATGATACACTGCAAATCCAGCAGGTCCTAATTGCTAATGATGGTTCTAAAAGACTTTCATTTGACTGTAATTAGGTTTGCAAGCAATCAGCTGCCCTTATCAGGATGGAAACACATATAATGTAAAATACAGGCTGGTGGGAAGAGAGCAAGCATTTTCTTAAAAGGAGGAGTGGAGAGGAAGATGTTTTATTAGCTGAGACTGTGACATATTTTAACACCTTGAAAACATCATGTGTGAAATTAATTCTGCTCAGTATTATACCATCTGGCAATGTTATTGTTCTGTATATATTGCCATGTTAGTGTGCTTTCTTCGTCTGGGTTTGAAATAGTAATCATGAGTCAAATTGATTACTCAGGATGTTATCCCTGCTAGAAGGCTTAAAAATACATTTTGGGAAGTCCCAGGGACTCAAAATGGCTTCTCTATGGAGAGCTTCCCTTGCAGGGCTGATGAGGGTGGAAGAAAAGAGCCTGGTTTTTGTCATGCCCCTGTGCTCTGAATGAGTGTATGTGCCCAAAGGTAAGAGGAATTCTACCCAGGTATTGTTTATTGATGCTGAAGTACCAAATGCCTGTATCTCAGCCTCAGAAGCACTGTATTTGGTATGATAGTGTGATCCTGTCTGTGTGCTGCTGTGTGCACTGCCCAGCTCAGAGCCTGTGTGTGTGAGCAGCTTCAGCACCAGTGCAGGCACAGAGTCCTCAGGTGCAGACCCAGAACAACACAAGCTTAAAACTTGGTCAGAGGCTGGTTTGGCCACTCTGAAAGAAATATCAGCTGTTGGGCAGTGTGGACTGTCCCTTAACCAGGACTCAGACTCACCTGATGTGATTGCTGTGATGCTCCTGGCTGGTGGAGCTTGTGCAGCCAAGGGGGAGTGTGGAGGAACTCAGGTCACATCTGGAATAGGCAGTGGGATATTAAGATCTCCCCCATTTCTCTCAGGGTGATGGTGTGAGCTGATCATCCCTGGGCTGTGGCAGAGGAAGGGCTTCTTTGCCTCGTGTGCTTGTGCCTGCCGTCGCTGTTGAGTTGAGTGTGATTAGGCCTGCAAGAAAATGAGCAATGTTGGCATGTTTTTATTTCTAATGCAAATATTGCCACTCTCTCTGCTCTGCCCTGCTGCATTTCACTTTATCTTTTGGCTCCAGATTGCTCTGAGATAAAGTTGCAGAGATGTCACTATGCTGTTACCTGACAGGTAATGCTGTGGCAGAGGAAGCACCCCTGTGTGCATCACCCACCCAGTGTGACACAAACACCCAGCAAATTCCAACTGAAAAAAAGGAGATTAGAAACACTCACTTTTTGGCTAACCTAATTATATTAATCAATTAGACATCTTGAGAATTTTAGTAAAAAAATAGTTTCTTGTGCACAGAGCAGCTATTGTCTCTCAGGATTATCTTTTTTCTTTTAATGTTGGCACCCTACTTTAATTGAAAACTTAAGTGATTGTTAAATGTGCCAGGAAGTGAACCATATTTTAAATGCTCAATGCAATCAATTGCTGTCTTAAAAGTTTCCATGCATGTTACCAGTAAGGAATTAAACAAAAAATTAATTTTGACTGAGTCTGCCTGGAGATAAATTAAATGCTAGTTTAAGTATTATAAGACAGTATAATAAAGTGACCATTTTTAATTTAAAAAGGAAGTCATCCAGAACTTTTTAAAATATTTTTTTGTATTCTAGAAATAAATTTAGGCCAAGACTTCTAACCTATGTGTTTGCCTGCAGATTAATTGTAAGCACAGAAGTACATTCTCACATTTGAGTTATGTTACTGGATTCTGTTTTTTCCTCTGCAAACTCAGTTTTCAGCAGGACAGGAGGTGTGGGAGCGGTGGATTTGGCTGTGGCTGTGGCCCCCGGCAGCACAGGCTGGGTTTGCAGCATTGCTGTGCTGCAGGGCTGCTGCAGGGGGCACAGGGAGCCGGGGTGCCGCACTGCGGGTGCTGGGAGCAGCCTCAGGAGCATTTCAGCCTCCCATGGATGCTTAAACTCCTGCTTAGGCTTTTGTACCCTTAGTCCAGCTCCTGAGCGCTGTAACTCCGTGGATTCAGGGGCACAGATCTGGGCCATGGCTTTGAGAAATGTTTCAAAGTGTCAGTGAGCAGCACTGAGGAGCTGTTCCCCCCCCAAGGGGTGTGGAAGGCTCCTTGTTTATCCTTCCCAAGGGAAGCAGCAGTGCCTTGGCTTGGCTCAGTGGGCTGCTTTTGTGTCTCTTGGTGGACTAAAGGCAGCACTCCTGCTTTTAGAGCCGGCTCATTCCAGTCCCTGGGATGTGGAGGGAGGCTGTGACTGCCCTGGGTCTGAGCAGCTGCCCTTGGGGCTGGGATTTATCGCAAGTGGGCAGCCAAGGGCAGGGAGTGGCAGTGTGCAGTAAATCCCTGTGAAATTCCAGCTCTGAGCTCACACAATTGTTTTCATGGCTTGCAGTGCTTTGGGGGCCATTGTGGAGTTTTTGAGCTTTCCCTGGATTTAGCCTGGCTGGCTCTGGCCAACCCCAGAGGCTGCCTGTGGCCCCAGAGGCGGCATGGCACTGCTGGAAGAAACAAGGTGCACTTCTAAACTTTCTGCTAGTTATTTCATTTTGGCAAAAAATGACCTGGGTGTACAGCTTAGGAGAATTATTGATAATCTTCCTTAGCCCGGAGAAAGTTGTTCTCTGCTTTGTGGAGTTTCAAAAGTTGTAGTGCTGCAATTTTATAAAATCAAGACATCTTAATTTGTTCCCAAACCCACTGAAAATGAGCACACTTCTAAATCTAAGCCCCCCATTTCAGATGTTCAATGCTTTGTTAACAGTATATGAACTGTGCACTAGGAAGGCCTCTGTTACTAGCAAAATGTGCCATAGGTGATGGTTTTCTCTGAGCTTGCTGTACTCTTGGATAATTCCAATGGATATTTGGATCAGTGGTGGAGCCGGTTGAAGAACACAATGTGGCCATTACTGTGTAAGGCCAGGACTCCTAAAACAGACAAAACAAACTTCTCCTTTCCTCCTGACCTTTCCCTGCAACAGTTTTTGCTGCTCAGTATTAAAATACAGTGAGGTTCTATGAGCAAAAATGAAAGAGTTACCCTTAAGAATTTTTATTAAATTTGCTACAAGAACACAAATATTTTTATAGAAGATTGAATGCAGAAGTTACTGTGCTTTTGTGTTTCCAGTGGTGTTGGAAGCTTGTCTCTAATATCAGCAACACTGTAACAGGCTGTGGCAACATACCTACTCCTGATGTGTTAATGTCCCATTTTTAATAGTCAGTGTAAGATCAGTTTCAGATTTATCCATCTGTATTGGATCAGCTATTGAAGACTACTGAAATGAGTCACTCTGTCAGTGGACTTTCTTGAAAAAAACTAACTTGTAGCAAAGTCCCCCCTTACTCAGGAGGATGCAGGAACCTGTTCCTGGCCATAGCTGCTCCCCTGGTGTCTGCCGGTGAGCTGGAGGCACCTGCTTGAACAAAATGCAAATCTCCACTTTCTCCAATGAAAGAATTGCTATTGCAGTTTAATCACAATTCCTCCTAGCATGGAAGACACCAGAAGGCTGTGCTCTCTGTAGTCCAGCAAAAGAAAGACATAGGAATAGAGTGTTAGTCTTTCTAGATCTGTCCATGTGTGAACATCCTGAGACATCTCAGATCTATTGAAAGTGTAATCTAGTGCAGGAAGTTGAGCATTCAACCCAAAGCCTGCTGAGATCCTGCAAGAAACTGTGGGAGAAGGAAGCAGGAACATAATTGGTTTGCAGGCAGAAGTTGATTTAGGTCATATAAAAGGCCATGGGCCATTGCAGTCTCTGACAGCGAAGACTGAGTCACTGACCTCAAAGTTCCCGTGTCCTGCGTGCCCTTTCTCATGTGGTGGAGTTACAAATGGTTGTAATGGACCTGTGGCCTTAAGAAAGAAGAATTGAGTTCCTTCTCATGCAACTCTTTTCTGCATGAACAGAGAAACAAGAGAGAAACCCCCAAGTTTGCTCATAAAATGCTGTCAAGTCTAAGCCCAGCTTGCCTGCTAATCCTGTCCCCAGACTCAAGTCCTTAAATCAATAAAAATAATACAGCTAAGAATGGGTATAGAACTGGAAGCTGAGGTATGATACCTTTCCTTGTGATTCCAGGTTGGCTTTTTCTAAATATGTTAATAAAAATATTTCAGTCATAAAGCCAGGTGGATTTTCTCCTAGCCATTGAAAGCAGCAGATACGTGGCACATGAAGTTTCTCCGTGGTACTTTTATTTTTGCCAACCACGCTCATATTTTCCTTCTGAACAGGTTTTTGTGTGATCTAGTTGAACAAAAAAATCTCCTGCTTTTATAAATGAAATAAAAATGAAGTGTCCAAAGCATGCAGAGAGTTAATAAAAATTGAAATTCTGTTAAAATCACTAATCAATCTGTTTAATGTTTTGTCTCCCCTCCCCCAACACATGTTCTTTTCTTGTAAAGCACCTTATTGCTTCCTGCTTGTTTACCAGCTTTTAGCAAGTCAAGCAGCATTCAAATTGCTTTGATGTTAATTATATAACCTGCTCAATAGGGCTTGCTAGGTGAAGGAAAATAGCTCCTATGTTTAAGAAAATAAATTAATATCCAGACAAGTGCTCTGTGCTTTGGTTCCCAAGAAGGAAATGACAGGATACTGATGACTTGTGTTGTCAAATAAAAGCTATATTTGGGTGGCATGATGCTCTCAGTTTGCAAGATTTGATACTGGTTGTCTTCACTCCTCTTGATGATACAGAATGATGTGCTGAGGACTGATCCTGCTAACTGGAAAAGGAGTGAGCTTCCATATCTCCTGTGCTAAAGTAAAAGATTCAGAAAGCACAGTGCCTTAGCCCACAGAAGCTGTTACTAATGAGTCCTTTGGATGCTGGGTTATCCCAGCTGCTCCCCTGGTCCTGCTCTGGACTCTGGCCCAGCCGAGCTGCCCTTAATCAATTCAGTTCAGGTGCTTCTGGCATTAACATTTAAGCTGTAGCTCAGGTTGAGGATTTCCAAAAAACACTCTTAGAGTGTAGAAAAGCCTGGAACAGCCTCTGCATGGAGCTGCCACGAGCTCAGTCAGTGTCCAGACGTGACCCCTGTGAGGGCACGGCCGCGGTGCCAGGCTGGAGCTGCACCGGGACCCGCCGTGGGCTCTGCACGCCCCAGCCCCACTGCCCCGAGCTCATCCTGCATGGAAGTGGTGTTTCATCAGGAAGAACTTGTCTACCAATCCCTAATCAAGGCAGATAGGTTTAATTGGAGAATTTGTGCAGAGTTTGGAGATCTCCAGATGAGAGGTTGTACCTGTGTGATGAATGAATATTAATAATTCCTAACGCAAAGCGCTGGAGCCATCGCAGCTGAGGGGATTTGTGTGGAACGAGTGGATGGCAGCTCCCAGGAAGCAGTGCAAGCCTCCAGCTTATTAATGGCATTGTCTCTCTAAATCAGTAAGTGCAGGGAGGGAGGCTGCATTGTGTATCATTACAAAATGCTTTGGAAAGATTTGAAGTCAGATTTGTGGTCTGATGCTTCCTGTAAGAAGTGCAGTGTTTTTCATGATGGAAAGAGTTTATTTGCAGTGCTGAGGCTTGTGCTTCCAATGTTTTAAATGAACCTCTGCTTTAATATGCAATAAATACTGAAAACGATCCCTTCAAACTTTATTCATTATCATAATGATGTATTTTGATATAATCATTACTGGTGGGCTATTACTGGTCTAAATCATGTACCAGAGGGTGTGTTGTTTCCAGAAGGAGAGCGTGTCAGGAGATTTTTGTACTATTTTAGAGTGATCATAAAGCATTTCCAGGAGTGAGCTGTATGAGACTGTAACATTGCTTAGGGGGAAAGAGATCTTACCTATCAATAGCAATGCAAGGCTTGTAATTTTAAGTCTTTCTAATTTAAATCATGAAAATCTGTTTTTCATGAATAATTCAGGACTCTGATTTAGTAGAATTATTTCCAGCCCATGTATATTAAGCAGCCAACCTGCTATGCCAGCTCTGTTTTCAGACACTGTTGATGGGGGGTTTCTCTTTCCTGCAGAAATGATCATCTTTGTCTGTTGGAAAATAAAGCTGCTGTGGTATTTTGTTCTTTTGATTGCACAAGGATTTTGCTTTAAACCTTGTAGGCTAAAATTCAAGCTGAAGAAAAATAAAGCTCTTACTACAGGAGCTCCTAGAATTAAATTTGGAGAGAATAAACCTTGTACTATATCCATTAGGAAAATGGCAGTATTCTTCCATTTCCTGATGTTATTCAATTACTTACTCCGCTTCCTGCTTTTAGCGTAAACTGTATATTTTAGCTCATGACCTTTGACAGCAAATTGAATCAGAAGTGGAGATGCAACGAAAGTGGCTTTTTTAAAAGACTCTTTGAAAACATGGGTGTGTAAGAAATTTGGGATTTTGTTTTGTTGTTTGTTTAGGTTTTTTTGTTTTGTTTTTTTTTAAATAAACCTCACAGTGGATTTTGTAATGTAATGCATTTTGCTTGGAAAAAAGGAAATTGAAGTTAATGTCCTTCCTTCTTTGCCCTGGAGAAAGCACAGCCTGCATAGCTGCTCTTGTTAGTGCTTGCCTGCTGAAATTAGCATTGCATATTTTTGTTAATACCAATAAAAGTGGAGTTTGTTTAATTTAGAATCAAACCCTTGTTTGGATTGGATTAGCACTTTAAGAAAAATATTTAACTTGTAAAGTGATGCAACACAGGTCGATCTAATCTTTAGCTCCTCCAAGATTGTAGCTCATTTGCAAGCTTTAGATCCTACTATTTCCCTTACACTTGTGAATAGTGTTAACACATTAAAAAACCCCAAACCAGTGTATTTATCTGAACCTTTCCAACACAGGTACCCCAAACCATACAGGAACCATCAGTAATGAGGTCAGTGCTGTCCAGCCATGCCCAGTTCCCTGATCCTGATGGAACTTCTCACACATGGTGTTCACTGAGCTTTTCTATTAACTGTTGAATGAGAGTTTAGTGGGGTTTAGCTTTTTTTGACCAGAATGCATTCATGTCACTGTTCCCCCCAAATCTGTCATTTTTACTACTTCTGTGTCTCTATACAGTAATGACATTTTGAGGAGGGGAGTAAGGGCCCTTTGTTGTGTTTAGAACTTGCCTTGGATTGAACTCGAGCAGAACTTGAATTTAAGACAAAACTTAGGAGATGTCTTAATTTAATGTAAAGCAGTGGAGACTTTCCTTTCCTGCAAGAGCATCCTGCCCCTTGCTCCCACTGTAGTGCTGTTTACTTGCATTGGAAGTAAAATCTCTTTTTCTACGACATGCAAAATTTTCAGGTCTGCACACAGGGCTGAGCTGTATCCTGGTGCCTCTTGGGCCTGTGCTAGGAGAGAGCCTGGCTTTTCTGTGTATCCATGTGTCTAAGCTGGTACCAGAGCTTTGCTGCTTTGCTTGTGTTGTTCTGCAGGCTGTTCCAAGATAACACTGAATTCTTTCTTGTTCTGGCTGCAGCAATGCCAAGTGTTTGTTGAACATCTGTCAGTGTGTTCAGATTATTAACCTAACTTCTGCTCGTTTATGTTAATGAAAACATTTGAGCTTCATAACAAGCCTGTGTAACAGTTCCTCACGCTACCAGTCCCACTGATACCAGCTGAGTGCTGCCACAGTCCAAGCCCACCTGGCAGAGCGTTGGCAGCTCCTCCTTCAGAGGTGTTGCTGCACTCTGTGCTGCCCAGCCTGCAGCGTGCCACCGCTTACTGCTTGTATTTAATCTTCAGGCTCTAAAGCATCATCATATTTTGAGACAGACTAGAAAATAAGGGAAATGGACAGCAGAAATTCCAGATTTGGCATTGGTACTCAGGTGGGTGTGGTCTGTCCCCCCATTGTGGTTCCATGCCTGCTCTCACATGTAGTGCCAGCAGAGGAGCGTTGAGGAACACGGGCAACACAAGGCTGAGGATGTCAGAACCCAGCTAAGAAAAAAAAATTCCAAATCATTTAACTCTGCTCAGATGTGCCAGGGAGGCAGGCAGGTCCCTTTGGTCCTGAGGCTGTGGGATCTACCTCCTTGGACCCTAACCTCTCCCCTGAGCAGCCAGATCTCTTGCTTGGATTGGGGCTTGGATGAGGTCACCCCCGCTGGCCCCTCCAACCCAAACTGTTGTGTCACACTGAGCGAGTAATTTCTGGGAACAGAAACTGCTGTCCATTGTAGTTCCTTGGGGTCTGCTCTGGGGCTGTTACTGTAACATGGAGAACAAGCACTGCAGGGGCCAGCTGAGGGAATGGTCCTGTAGCTGGTGTCCAAAGGCCTTTGCTGTTTGGTTAGCACACAGCTTTGGAAGTTGAATTAGATGATTGATCTCCTTTCTGGATTGCGTGTAGTCTGCTGGGCAGCAAATTGCACTCAGAGTCATTCTTCCAAGTCCTATAATCTTTTACTACAGATACTATTAGTAAAAGTATTAATTACTCTGTTCTGGAATTAGGAGTTCATAATGAAACCTCAAACACAAAACTCAAGCCAGGTTGGCCAAATGTCATGGAACACTCAAACCTGAGCTGCAAGTAAAATAAAAGTCTGAGTTGCTTTAAGGTTTACGGTTAAAAGAATGTAAAACTTTTCAGCTTGTCCAAGTTTTGACAGAAAACCTTGTAGTATTTGGCAGGCCTGGCTGGGTTTCCTTAAGTGTGAAATGCAAGATAAAACCAGCAACTCGGAGCCAAGCACAATGAAACGAAAAGGTTCTCCTGAAACAAAGAGAACGGGAGATCCACAGATTTTTCTTGCAGCTCTTCTTCAGCTCCTTGCCCAGTCTTGTGCCTGGAGCACCCCCAGCTTGGCATGGGGGTGCTGTGGGAGAAGGGACACTGGAAGGAGCTCCAGGGGCTTGTGCCAGCACAGGGTTCAGCCTGTGGAGCTCCCGTGGAGGGAGCAGGGAGGGAGCAGAGAGAGGGACAGGCACTCCTGCAATGCATCCCGTGCAGTGCACAGGGCACTGCCAGCGTAGGACTGCAGCAAAAAGCTGTTCTGGATACATTTTAGATGTTTGCCTTGGATTGGAGGGGAAAAGTAATTTTCTCCCTGTCCTTCCTTTCACCCTTGAACTGGGACTTAGACAGCTTGTTAGGTGAAATGAAGAACCTTTTTTCATTTTCTATCCAGAAAGGCTTTTTAGGAAGAAGGAGTGGTTGTTAAAGTGCTTGGGAAGGTTTTGCTGATAGCAGATGAGAGCTGTTTTTGCACATGTGGGGAGTGGGGGCAGTCAGCCCTTTGACATTTCTGTCTATCCAATACACTATATAATTCTGACCATTTACAATACTTTAAATGTTTTATTTACTTCAGTGATTTGGATATTAGATTTTAAGTACTACTTTGACTTCCCTCTTATTTTTTAATGTCCTGATTGAAGTTTTATGTTAAAAGGGATGGATTTAGGTCAGAAAGAGGTAAAAAGCAAATAAATAGGATGTAAATAATATATATATTTATATATGTATAAAATAGATAAAAAACCCCTTTTATCTATGATTGAAATAATTTCATTTTTATTTTTAGGCAAGACTTTGTAACTGTTGTGAAAATTGTTGCTTGCTCTTTTACATCAACACAAAGCATGCTCCTGCTTTTGAACGAATTTTCCCAGGGTGTCTGTGGGCTTGCAGAGCAGGGAGAAGGATGTGTTTCCACCAGTAACTGTGCTGGGGCACTTGGGGCCCTTGGCATTAACTCTAAGCACAAGGAGTTGCAGCCACTTTTCTCCACCATCAGGTGATCTCTGCTGAAACATTCTGTAGTGACTTCCGTAGATGAGAGCAGTCCTTAAGGGAAAACACTCCTCCCCCATCTTTTGGTTGTCCTGGTCACAGAATATCCTCAGCTGGAAGGGACCTGCAGGAATCACTGAGTCCCACTCCTGGCCCTGCACAGACACCCCAACAATCCCATCCTGGCCATCCCTGGAGCTCCTGGAGCTCTGGCAGCCTCGGGGCCGTGCCCATTCCCTGGGGAGCCTGGGCAGTGCCCAGCACCCTCTGGGGGAAGAGCCTTTCCTGAAATCCAACCTAAACCTGCCCTGGCCCAGCTCCAGCCCTCCCTGGGTCCTGTCCCTGTCACACAGAGCAGAGATGGCAGCTGTCCCTCAGGAGAAGCTGCAGACCCCAGCGAGGTCTCCCTTCCCTTGGTCTCCTCAGGCTGAACAGACCAAGTGCCCTCAGTTGCTCCCTGTGTGGCCCCTCCAGACCTTTCACCATTTTCATGCCTCCTCTGTGTAAACGGCTCCTCTTTCCTGCTCCCTTCTCCTTATTTAACAAAAATATATTATGCATAGAATGGTAGAATCCCAGAAGGATTTGGGTTGGAAGCAGCTTTAAAGCCCATCCAGTGCCATCCCTGCCATGGGCAGGGATAATTTACACTACCCCAGGCTGCTCCAAGCCCTGCCCAGCCTGGCCTTGGGCACTGCCAGGGATCCAGGGCAGCCACAGCTGCTCTGGGCACCCTGTGCCAGGGTCTCCCTCCCAGGGAAGAATTTTTGCCCCCCATGCCCCTCTCCCTGCCGTGTCTCCGCGGGCCTTCCCAGCGCCGCCCTTTCCCCCTCAGGGCCCGGGGGCGCGCGGAGCCCGCCCTGGCCGGGCCGGGCGGCTCCTGGGCGGCACTGGGGCTCCCCCTGCGGGCCGCGCCGGGGAACTGCGGGACCGCGCTGTGAGGGCAGGGTTGCTGCTTTCCCCTTCTTTCCCCTTCTTTCCTCTTCTTTCCTCTCTTTTCTATTTCTTTCCTTTTTGTTTCTTCCCCTGCTCTGGAGACAGGATTGGAAGGCCGGGGATGTTCAGCCTCGAGAAGAGAAGGTTCCAGGGAGCCCTTAGAGCCCCTTCCAGCACCTAAAGGGAGCTTATAAAAAACTGTGGGGAAGGAATTGTTCCCTGTGAGGGTGGGCAGGCCCTGGCACAGGGTGCCCAGAGCAGCTGTGGCTGCCCCTGGATCCCTGGCAGTGCCCAAGGCCAGGCTGGATGGGGCTTGGAGCAGCCTGGGACAGTGGAAGGTGTCCCTGCCATAGCAGGGGTGGCACTGGATGGGTTTTAAAGTCTCTTCTGACCCAAACCATTCTGTGATTTATTGCACTCTCAGAAAGAATGCTTGTTGAGGGAGAAAAGTTTGAGGTGTGTTCTGATTTTGTAGTTACCAAGAAGCAGTTTCCAGTTTTGATCAGACTGGTCACTGCTGGTGTCCTCCTGCCACCTGAACAAGCAGAAGGCAGACAGATAACAAAGGCAGCCACGGCATCAGCTGACAGGGAATCAGAGTTCCAGAGTTTGTTTTTATCTCACCAAAGTGGCATTTATTGGCTTACAGTGCAGAGCAGCTGTTTGACTACACAGTGAGAGTCTGAAAACATTCAGAGCCTTCGCACAGGTCTGACGGCAGGACTGGAAGTGCAAGTGCATTCTGCTGAGAGGCAAGAGGCTGATGGTGTGACTTGTTGAGAGTCAACGTTCCCTTTGTTGCAATTTGGTCTGGTGGAAGCTTTCCCTGTCCATGGCTTCTGCTGGAACTAAATTATCTGTAAGGTCACTTCCAACCCAAACCATCTGTGGTTCTATTTGAAAATAGAAAATCTGTGAGAGAAAAGCAGACCTGTGTACTGCCTCTCTCCCCTTTTCTGTTTACTGCTCTAGTTTGGTTGTAACCGTCTCACAGGGAGTGATGAATCCTTCTCCCACATCCAGGAAAACTTTAGTTAACACCAAATTTGTCAAAACTTCTGATACAGGGACAGAAACCTTTCTTAGAGAAACAGAAATTACACTTCTAAAGGTGTCACTTGCCCTTGCTTCCTTTGGGCAGTCAGCTGGGGGGCCCAGAATGGGAGTGTGAATATTGCTTTGGTGGTTGTGGAAAAAAATGAAGGAGGGGTTTGGTGTTGGAAGATCTTCGTGGTCTGCTGTGGGTGCTAGCCTGGCTCAGTACCCTGAGGGGCCACTGCCAGGAAATGACAGAAATCAAGGGGCAGGAAAGCCTGGGGAGCAGACAGAGCCCAGGAGGTTGTTGGGGTCCCCCTGCTCCTCCTCTGAAGCTCCTGGAAACTTCCCTTATTAAAACCTATTTGGTGAAGCGCAAGGGAATTTGCAGAGCAATGTGATCCCATTAAACATCTTTACATCCTTGGGTGTTCCTGTGCATGACTGAAGCTTACAAAAGCAGCAGTGGCTCCTCCTCAAACACCAGCCATCAGAGCAGCTGAAATGGGGAGCTGCAGTTCTGTTGGGTCCTGTGAAATAGGACAGGTTTGGCTGCTGTTATGCTGCTGTAGCAGATTAGGAGCAGGAGAACTGGCAAACTCTATTTTGCTTGTGATCAGCCTTACTGATGTATTATTCAGCTGTGATTATGTTTTAATAGACTAAGAAGTGTAGAAACATTTCAGTATGGCTGGATGGGAGTGGTAGAGATCACTAATTATCACATCTTCATTATAAATATGGATTAACCTGAAGGTTAGATATTATGTGTCTTTTCCAGCAGAGTAACTAATTCTGTGGAGTGTAGAGAGAGATGGAAATGAATGTTTTTCTCTTGCTTTGCATGCATTTAGAGAATTGGCCTAACTCTGGTGATGGGCAGGTCTCTCTTTAGTAAACCTGTAACTCCTACAACTAAAGAATAGCTGCTTCTCATCTTTCTCCCACATTTCCCCTTTACTGATGAGGAGCAGAGCCCTGACACACATCCAGCACAGCATGGCTTCCTACAGACTTCACCCTCCTGGTGGATTCTCGGCTGTCTGATAAGGAATAAGCTCACACCACAGTCTGTCTTACCATGGAAGCACTTCACACTCCTCTCCTCTATCTTGATTACTCCTCATCAGTCAAACGTGGTTGCAAATAATTTTATAATGCCAAATCAGCATAACTTGCATTCAATATGATAGGGTATGTGAGCTGAAAGTCCGAGACTGACAGTTAATGTGTTAGGCTGAGCTTTTGATTTCAGCCTGTTGGAATGGTGGAGGCATGTCCTCCGGTAGACTGGTAGGACTGAATTGGTGCATTCAAGTGTGCATCAGTATTTAATTTTACTACGTCAAGGACACAATTCTGCTTCTGGAAGTGTTGTGGTTTCCTGTTGTGTGCATCCAGCTCTGCTAGCTGGAATCCCTGCGTCCTGCAGGGTTTGAGTAGCATCTCTGTGCCTGTTGGAAGCAGTGTGGGTACTCAGTTCTGTTCTGGGGAAAGGCCCGTGGGTCAGGTGTGTCAGGGGCTGCCCTGGCCTGTGCTCTGTCCCATCCCCAGCAGGACGGTGGAATCTGTCTGGGCAGAGATGATGTAAAGCTGCCACACACCTGCCCTCTGCAGCCTGCCCTGGACAAGGAGCATTGATACAACAGATTCCATCCATTTTTAAGTGGCCTGAGCCTTTAAAATCTCTTTGAGTAAGTGAAAATTGTGATGTCATGCCCCTGTGCAGGCACGCAGGTCGCGCTCAGAGATGCCTGTGTGTTATTGATAGAGACTGGTGCTCTGCTGTCCTCTTGCTTCAAAGCAGTATCAGGAGTTATCTAATATTGAGATATCTTGTTATTTTATGACTTTGAACTGAAGGGTGAGAGCAAGACAAAAGACTGGAAAAGGAAGCTCAGGCTGTAATGTGTTTATGTGAAAAGTGGGTTTTAAAGCTTTGAAAGGATTGTAATGCTCTTCCACCTTGAGATGCTAATGCTGAAACTTGAAACAGAGCACAGTATCATTAGCAATTAAATGTGTCTGTGTACTGCTCTTACATCATGTAAGGCTCTCAGAAATCAAAAGGGAGAGGTAACACATCTAATAAAATAATGATTGGGAAAGCAGAGTTCCAAAGCCCTGCTTGCAATTCACAGACAGCAGCTGCATGCCTGGCATATTTGTATAAGGTTTTAGAATTAAATTAATTGCCCCAGGCTTTGTACTTGTAAAGGATTGATTTTTGTTCTTTACCTGTGTGCTGTTGATACTTTGCCTTTCTACGCCTCTACTCCAGTGGCTTTTGTGCTGTACCATTACAAGATTTTAACTCAAATTTTATTTTCTATCTTTGAATTGCTTTTGCCATTCTTTTGGTGGCAAAAAACTACATCTCAATAGATAGATACACAGATAACTTATTGGAGCGGTTAATTCCAAATGTTGAGTAGCATAGATGTAAATACCAATATCCAATGAATAAAGCATGCTAGTAAGAAAGTGGACATACTTCTGGATCCTATCTGTAGAAGCCAATAGCTGAGTAGGACTGCATTGGATTTAAATTTTTGGTGAATATGTTTATTTCAGCTATGAGTTTTAACATTTCTGACACCTGTTTTGTGTTTATTTTGCTAAAACAAAATAGTGTGTATACATGTATATGTGCACATATGTATGTTTATTATGCACATGATGTATTTGTTACAGCAAATGCAATGTAAACATACAAAAGTTCACATTACTTTAAATACTGAGCTTAACTGTCAACCACAAAACATATTTGCAAACTCTTTCAACATGGGTAACATATACAATCCTAATTAGAACCAGCACAATAGCAGAGCTGCCCATATGGTAGTGATAATTATGTTGAAAGTGTTTGTCTTGTGGCTCAAAATTGAGTTTGGAAGATCCAGTGTGGACTGCCTCATGCTGGGGGTTTGTAACATGTCTTTAAAATGTGTATGTGAGTAATTTGCCATGGCCAGGCTGGGTTAGATGAGTTGAGATGAGGGGGTTTGATACAGTGCTCATTTGATAGGAGTGTTTAATGTGTATTTCTGACAGAGTTACTGAAGGGCTCTCTTGACAAAGGTAGTTTTGCATGTTTGTATGTGTGGTTTATGTACATCATCTTTAGAAAATCATGAGAAAAGATGGGTTTTCTGTCTGTTGTGCTGCAAGACACACCTGAGACAGCCCTGTCCAGTCATTTCAGAGCATGAGCTGCAGTGTGTGCCCCTCTGGCACACATAGGAATGCGTGTTAATGGAGAGCATCATTTCCAGCAGAACAATTAGAACTGCATTCATGAATGGGCCAGGGCTCTCCATTGAAAACCTGCTTTAAAACAGTTAATTCTTCTGCACACTTGTGACCAGCTTGTGCTGTTCTTTGTCAGGTTAAATATGCCAAGGCAGGATACAAGCCTAGTAGAAAATGGGGGTATTTAGCTTTCCATTATATACAGGCAAATAACAACAACTATGAAGAAAAAAGACAGTGGCTGCAGCAGTAGATAATGTGGGGTTTGTGATAAGTACTCCTAGGTTTACAGTTTGTTCTGTCTTATCTCTCAAACATGTCCTGTGGTTTCCATACCCTGCAAATCAATGTGAAACAGGAGCAAGTTGTGCTCCAAAGAGACAAGCAATTTGCAACACTCAAATGATGTTTTAGGTGAAATAGTGTGGGACACATTTGTATGTCTGAATAACAGTCTTTTATTAATCACACAAAATGCAGCACTGTGAGTGTGGGATGTGTTGGTATCAATCTAGAAGTGTTCCATTTGTAGGTTTAGCATCTGCACTAAGACACCATACTGTGTTCCTGCTGGTAAACACTGAAATCTTGTTTGGTGTTACAGTGTGCAGAAAGATCCCCAGTTTGATCCATTAGGGTTTATTTCTGGGGGAAAAAAATGGTGTAGTGGCATTTCACAACAGTTTCAATGTAAATATAGAGATGTTAGAGGAAAATCTATCTTGGTTTTAGGAAACCTGTGAAAATACAAATCGTGATCAAAAGAAATGGATGTTGTGAATTAACCTGCTGTCACAGGCATTTATTATGGATTTGTATTTATTAAAAGTCCTAAATTTGTGTTTACTAACAGTCCTAAGTGCTAGCTTCTCATTTTAATAAGGGTCCTTCTTTCCTGCTCACTGCAGACCTTAGAGTCTAAGGTTCAGAGAGGGTTTCTGTGGAGGCTGGATATAAACCCATCCCTCCCAGCTGCTGGGCTTGTGCTCAAGGGCAGTGCTGTCGATACTGTGAATTTGCAAAGTCAAAATCTCGGTTGATCTTTGGTCTTGGCTTTTTTATTTATTTCTGCTTTGGTCTCTGAAGGTTAGTTGCTTGCTGTGATGTGAGAAGAAGAGGAATACAGGGATAAGGGGAATAATGTTTTAATCCTTTCAATGTTGTTGCAGAAGTGACTTCTAACTTAATACCTGTTTCAGTTATTGACCCTTTTTTTGGGGAGATATTGATTGTGTGCCTTTTATTGATTGTGCAAATGCTCATCCACTTTTGGATGTGCATTTCTGTGAAGTATCACAGGTCAGTCCTCGCTGAAAGACAGAATTACTTGCCTTAAAATCAATGGGATGAGGCCAGCTTGTATCACACCATTTCTGATGGTGAGTGCTGTGGGTTTGGGTTTTTTTGCATCAGCCATTTCCTTCATCAGTAACTGATGCCTTGTGTATTTAAACATTCACTTGCAATTTCATGTGGCAGGGGGCAGAGCATGGGTTTGTGTAGGAAGATGCTGGGTAACACGGCTGCTCTGGTGCAGCTTAACTTTTTAAAGTGAGTTCTGGTGGTTCCAGAAATTCAATTTTCACAGGTTGGCTGTGGAGTAGCTGCTGTCCAGCCTTGGTGCCCAGCAGCCTGGCTTGGTGTAGGACTGTAGTGGTCCCTCTGCAGCAGCAGGTGTGAGCCAGACTGTGCTGCTGTGGTTTAGGATAGCTCCTGCCATCTCCTGCTTTGGTGGAGTGCTTTTATTGAGCAGAAATAGATTTCTTTTGCGGGTATACATCAAATGGTCTGGGAGCTTTTTTCATCCTACCAACTGTTGAGTAGTTTGGAGAGATCATTGCTCAAACTGTCCACTTGTTACAGTAACATATCAGCAAATGTTGGTCCATTTGGAGTGACAACTGAATTTTTTCCTGCTTACAAGGAAATGCCCTATTTGTGTTTGCTCTCCCAGCTCCCCTGGCTACTCTCCCTAGAGTGTCAAAGTATGGCAGCAACGGTAAAACAAACTGGGAGACACCATGGCATGAAGTGAGTTCTCATCTCAGTGGCCTCAACCTGCCTCCCAGGTACAAATTCTGAAACTCAGGGGGATTGTCCCTGGATAAAGGTACTGCTGCTGCTTGTATTTCCCTCTGCAAATCCCTGCAAGTTGGCTGCCCACATCCCTGCTGTTCCTGAGTCACTCCCTGTGGCATTCACATTCTCTGAACAGAGAGAGACATAATTCTCTCTCCCAGGATTTTTCCTGGGAAGGCAGTGAGAAGCACAGAGAGAAGAAGCGAAAAAAATTATCTTTACTCACTGCTCCTGTTGTTTTGCACCTGTGGAATGCATTATGGAGATTGTTTACCTGAAGTGATTTGTCAGTTGGATTCTGCTGAGGATTGTTTTGTTTCCTTGGCCAGTTGGGTCAAAGCCGTGTCCTGCCTGTCTCAGACAGTCACGGATTTTTCTTTAGTATCTTTTGTATAGTATAGTATCTCTTTAGTATCTCTTTAGTATAGTATCTATTTAATATAGTATAGTTATAATACAGTATTAATGTAATATATTATAGTGTTAATAAAGCAATTGTTCAGCATTCTGAATCATGGAGTCAGAGCACATTATTCACCACGATGGGGTTGCCTTTCTGCGCTAACTCCCGGAGGATCCCGGGTTTCTGCAGCCATCAGCAGCGCTGCTGGAGCCTGGCAGGCCGCCTGGCTCGGGGACCTTCATTGTTTGGGGACAATGACTGGGCACAGGCTCCTGCCAGAGCAGGGGCTGGCTCCTGCCTTGCAGCCCCCTCGGCTTTGCGAGCAATTGAAAATGTTCAAAACAGGCAGCAGCGACTCCCACCCTGCCTGAGGGGACGAAGGCGTGCCTTGTTTGTGTGCCAGCAGATGCGGGTGTTGGATCACATCCCTGCACGGCTCCTTGTCCCCCTGTCTGTGTGAACCCTAATAATGCTTTTTGGGATGTGTTCCAGCTGCTCCCTGCAGCAGTGATCCACCCTCGCTGCCCCTGTGGCCGCTGGAGCACTGGGGGGTTGGTTCTGGGCACCTGCAGTGATGGATGCCCTGTTATTCCCTGTTGCCCTCTGCTTTACACACCGTATACTTTGTGGCCACCCTCTCCTGTAGCACAGCCTCGCTAAAGCCACCAAGAGTGGACGTTTCCTTCTCACTTCCATGTGCTGTAAATGTTGGATCTGCCTCAGGTGACACAGTCTTTTTGTTGGCCTGGTGACGATGTCAAGTTCTCATCTTCTGTGCTTGTTTTCCCTGAACAAAAGGTCCCTCTGTGTAAAGAAAAAAGGATGTGTTTTTCCCCTGATGAAAGGCTTCTGTCCTAGAGCTATCAGCACCCTGGGAAACACAGGTCAGAGCTGTCCTGGCTGGGCTCTGGCTCCTTCTGAGCACAGTGCAGCAGCCCTTTCCTCCCTCCCTGGCTCAGCACCATCCAGCACAGGCTTTTGCCAAGAACTCTTACAGCCCTGGATCAGTGGCTCTTTAGCAACACCATTGCAGGCTTTGAGAGAGCCTGGAGTGATGCCACAAGGCAAAGAGCCCTCTGCTCCTCCTTCCTTGTGTGAGGGGGGGAGATATTCATGTAACAACTCTCACAGGAGCAGTGGATGCAGTGTGCTTACAGCCAAATTCTGCAGGGTTTGTCCCAGGGATTTGTGAGCTTTGCAGAGCCAGAGCAATGCCTCGGGTTTCCACAGTGCACAGCACAGAGGGGATTGAGAACAGAGTGAAATCCATAGTTGTGAGACCTCCAACAGCTTTGGGTGTGAAACCCCAGCTCTGTCAAAGTATGGGGTGATCCACGGTGACTTCTCAGGGCAAAAACTCCAGCAGAAACTCATTCAAGGTGTTGGTTTTGCCTTAGATACCCCAGGAATTCAGATGTTTGAAATAGAACCAAAGGCATGACTTGGGTGTGACCTGGTTGAAAAGAGGCAGCACCCAAATCATAGAATCACAGAACATCCTGAACTGAGTTGGAAGGGACCCACAGGGATCATCCAAGTCCAGCTCCTGGCCCTGCGCAGGAACAAAGCTGCTGAGACCAGCAAATGTCTCTGAATGGGAGCATGAATTGTCTCCTCTCAGCTCTTGGGCACTCTCAGACTTTCTCTTCCAGTGTTTCCTTGGGAAGCCATTCCAGGAACTCAGGTATTTCTCCATTTGGTGTGGCTGCAGGAGTGTCCCCGTGGCAGATGGCTCTGCACAGTCAGAGGTGCTGCAGACCTGGGGCAGCAGGTCCTGCCCTGCCCGGTGACACCACAGAGGGAGTAGAGGGGTTGTTCGGGGATTTTTCTTTGGCAAGTCACTTGTTTCTATTTACAAGCTCTACCAGTGTTTTAATTAGGGTAATTATCCTTGACCAGCTAAGTGTAATGGCCTGCTGCCTCTCTAATGGCTTTTCCTTTGTGATTTCCCTGCCTGGCGATGGGATGGCATCATGAGAGCTGGGAGGAGAGAAGAAACTGCAGGAGAGGTTATTGCATCCTGCTTGGGACTGCCAGAACTTTCAGATCATTAGGAAAGCTAATTTATTGCCTTAACCCCTGCAATTTACTTTTTATTTTTACATTCTTTCTTATTTCCCCCCCCCCTTTTTTTTTTTTTTTTTTTTTTTTTTTGATTTCTTTGTTTCCTTCACAGAAAAAGTGTTCACCACAGTTTTCATTTGGGAATATGATCAACTGTCTGACTGTCTGGGAATAGTTGCCCAGTTGAGAGGTTTCCACTCACTACAAAATAATAAGCAAAATTTTGCTAAGCAATTAGTGGGAATTTGTGATGAGACCCTTTGAAAGAGGCTCCAGCAAGAGCAATTTCCTGTCTGAAAATGTTTCCAGGTTGGGATGGGGTACATTTGAAGTGGGGAAACCAGAAAACAAAGTCAGCAAAATCAGTAGCCACTATTAAAATACATGAGCCAGTGCCTTTGGGGTTAAGATTGGTTTTGCAGGGTTTTGTTCAGATTTTTACAATTCTGTTAAGCATCAAATAGATAAAATACAGAATACATATTTTCTGGGGTTTGTGATTTGCTTACAGTACATGTTCTCAGATTTTACTGGTGTAAAGACTTGTCTCCTTGTTTGGCTGATCAATACCCAAGCAGATCTGGCTGGGGAAAGCCTGGCTCACAGAGGTGCTGATAAATCATCCCAAATTGCAGAGGTTTTTTATGCCTTTTGTTGGAGGAGCTCAGTGCTGTGCCACTGTTGCTCCTCGCTGCCCCTGGAACACAAGTCAAAGATTTGGCTCTAGTTTATTAATCAGTGAGGGTTGGCAGCGCTTGTGTGTCCTTGGGGTGAAGCAGGGGCTGGTGAGCAGTCTCAGGCTGCTCTGGGAAAGCCACCTCACCTCCAGTGCTGCTTTCTCCCCTCTGAAAAGCATCTGAGATTTCTTTCCTGTTTGTGGGAAGTTGTAGCAGCATATGTCACATTTGAGACAGCCACAGTATACACAGAGCATCAACACACAATTTCAGAAACCTTCAACCCATACACAGCATCCCCACACCACATCAGAAGGCTGCAAGCATCTGCCCTTCTTATTCTTTAGCCCAACTTTTATACCCCTCGTGTTCATGCATTGCACCTGTGTGCCCTCTGTTCCCTTTGGTCCTTGGTCAGTGCCCCTGGGCACTCTCCTTGCTGTCAGTGCTGCTCACCTGCTCCTCACAGCTGCACCCCCAATCACCACAAACTGTGTGCCACACACAGCCCCATCCCAATTACCACAGCTGTGTGCCTACAGGAAGTGTCCCAAGGAGGAGGAAGAGGAGGAGGAGCAGGTATGGCCAGTACGTGCTGTGGCATGGCCAGACACCAGCAGTCCTGCACTGCTCTCAGAAGCTCCCTGCAGCCTCAGCCTGTGGGGATTTGCTTCCTCACTGCATAAAAGTCATTAGTGGATGCAAGAACTAGTGTAGATGTTGTGTGTAATGTGGAGGGAATACCCTGTAGGCCTAGTGCTCTGCTTCAGGATTGCCGTCCCTCCTCAGACAGCCTGGGCTCTGTGCTGCTGGAGGGAAGGTACCCCTTTGGAAACCTGGGGTGCAAAAGCACAGACCACCATCTCTGATTGTAACCACACAGGGAGCTGTGAGCAGGAACCTTCAATTTATCTTATATTTATCTCACATTTTCATTTCTAAAACCCATCAAAGTCCCAAAAGTGTTCCTAGAAACAACCTTTTAAAATTCTCACTTGTTTATATTATACCTCCAAGATCTTTTTCTCTCAGACATGTGGTGCTAGCCACATTGAAAAATTTGGAACAGCTGAAAATGTCTTTGTATTATAAATTTTTTACAGTAACTGCATCTGTAATCTGTGCTATGGACACTTCCAGAGATTGTGTTGCCGCACTGCAGAGTTTCAGAAAGCTCTGCTGAGATTAAATGTTTAAAAAGAAATATTTTTAATCATTGGTGAAAGGTGTGGATTCTTTTGGTTAGGTGAGAATATTAGTGGTGATAAATTAGCAGTATGGAAAGGATTTAAGGATTGTATTGTCTGAATTTCAGATTTCAGGGATGACAAATCTGGGTTCTGCTGCATTCATAGACTGGCAAATCAAATTTATCTAAAGAGCGTGAACTCTATTTTTTGAAATTTTCCTGCACTGAATACCTTCAAAATAAAGAAAAATGCTCTTCATATCCCTTCATTAGCATGTAGTGTGACATGACAGATTTATGAAAGACATCTCAGTGCTGCAGTGCCCTAGTGTTTTATCCCATTTGGTAAATAGCATGGTGATGTGCTGGGCACTCAGGTTTCATTCTGGGTCCCATTCATCATCCTGCTATGTGACTCCAGACTATTGCACTCCTTTGTCTCAGTTTACCTGGGTATGAAATGTTGGTACTATCTCCTCCCACTCTCATGAAATGTAATTAAGTTAATGCTTGAAAGTACAGTTTAAGTACAAGCTGCAGCTGGTATTTCTTAAGGTTTTAATGCATGTAAAGAAAATAATCCTTCTTGGTCCACTTCAGTTTGGGGTTTATTTTTGGTTTCTGCCTTTTTTAGTTCTTCTTTTATCTCCCTTTATAGCTATTACAAGAAAGTCAGGAGAATGTGACATTCAGTGAGTGACAGCAGAGCCAGTGGAGGAGGGAGGGCTCCGAGTGTAAGCAGTGATGCTGGAGATCATTAACACTGCTATTTATAACTGTAAAAACTGGATTTCAAGGGGAAACATCTAGGCTTAGCGTGGCTAATTATACAGCTGTTAACTAATCTACCAGCGATCCTAATTCCAGCAGCCCTTGGCACTGGCACTTTATGGCTCTGTGCGGGGAGCTGATGTGGCCCTGAGCCCGTCAGGTGTCTGCTGCCGGCCCGGCCTCCCTGCCAGCACGGCGGGGTGCCAGGGGGCAGCTCACACCTCCCGCTGCCACCGTGGCCATCCCAAACGCTCCTTTTCAGGCAGAGTAAGGCACCTGGGCTGGAGGCTTTAAGGAAATCTCCAATTACTACTAAAGTCAAAAAGACAGAGCAGGAGTTACCGGAGGATTTGACAGCTGCAAAATTGCTGAATCCTCAAGAGTGACTCTAGACACACATACAGTGTTTGCATTATTAATTTAATGTCTTTGCACTTTGTAGAAGTGTTTTCTGTAGAAGTATTGCCTCAAGGATCTATCTGCATAGATTTAACGCTAAGATCAAGGTCTTTATTTCCATTTAAAGGCATAAATTAGAAAGCAATCTCACTGAAAAGTCTGATCAGTCACAGGATCAAATGGATTCATCAGAAGTGTGCGATGCGCTCTCCTGTCACTTTCCTTTCTCCTGTGTTGAATCCCTTCCTATTTTTGAAGTTTGAAGTCACTCAAGTGTGACCTATTTTCCTGTTCATGTTGTCTGTTTGCATTTTCCCCTGTTTGCAGGTGGGAGATGCTTGAAGGGAAGATGAAGGGCTGTCCCTCAGACAACCCTGCTTCCCACTGGCTCCTCGCTTCATGAGGGGCTCATGAGTAGGCAGACAGGGGCTTAAAGGCCCTGGGTGCACTGAATTGTTGTCAGAGAGGTGGTGGTGCACGCACTGACCTTATTGTAACATTTACAGCTTCAAGGCAGATGCAAAGCAGCAGAGCCTGCAGCAGGCAGGTTCCCATTCGGGACTGGGAGCAGGGCAGTTTGCTCTCTGCCTTTGCTGGTGTTCCTGTTGTTAGTTTTCATGGGTGAGTGGTTACCTTTACTTTCTCTTTTCTCAGTATTTGATCCTCACTGAGGGTAGCAGGAGGTGGCTCAATGGGAGGCAAAAGCAGGTTGGGCCAAGGCATGGAAAGCTTTTCATGTTTGCTTGCTGGAGTGCATGAGAAAAGCAAATTGCTTGGCTGAGAGTCTTCTGAAAATGTCTTGTATTTGGGATGTACAGGTATTTTTTATTATTAGGTTTTACTTAAAAAAAAAAAAAAATGAAGCATATTTTTGTCCCATCTCTCAGTGTTTTGCTGCTGTGTTACATTGATTTCCATGCATTCTGTGGGGATCCATTGCCTCCCATCCTGCCAAGTGCTCTGGATCGCTCCCTGACAGAAGTGCCCATTTTCTCCCTTCTTTCCCCTCACCCTCCATCTCAGCCTCCTGAGCTGTCACAGATCAAAGGAGAGTTCTGTTTTATTTTTAAATTGGGTGTTTATTGAGTAAAAGGGACAGTGTAATGTCATTATGGATGGCATCCTTTAAAGCTGCAGAGCAGCAGCTGTTGTCCCCCTCTCTGTTTACAGAGGGCCCGGGTGCTGAACAGAAAAGCTGTAAGCTCCATCCTGGCTTCTTAAATTAGAGAAAACAGAAACAATCCTTAGGAAGCTCAAGGGATTTAAGTATCCCATGTATGTTGGTGTTTTGAGAATAAATACAAACTGTCTTGCTAGAAGTGTGATGAATTGCTCTGGGTTTGGCTCACTGTATTATGGATTGGAGCTGTGTTCACCTGCAGTGTGCCTGCAGGTGACATGAGTGGCAGTCTGCCCATGTCCAAATGGTGAATGGTGCCTCTCCTTTCCTGCTTCCTGCTGTGCATGGCTAGAGGAGGTGACCAGCAGATGTGGAAAGAAGAGGAGAAAGTATTTCACGCTCATTTTATGTGAGATCATACCAAGAAAAGAATATGTTTTATTTTCTTTTCCTTGTATTGCCAAAATATTTGTGATACCATCTTTGCTGGAGGGGATTTTTTTGCAAGCCATTACACAGTGTGTGCAGCTGCTCAGGTTTGTAGGTACCTTGCTTTCTCCCTTTTGTTCTGCTCACAGGAGCTGGAAACAGAGATTTGACTCTTTTTTACCTTGCAGCATTTCCTCCATCCCCTGGTGTACTTGCCCACCCATAGCTCATGTGTTCAGAGGAACTCAGTGAGGTGTAATCTGCTTTGGGAGCTCTGGGTCCTGGCTGCTTTCACATGTCCCTCATTAGCAGGTGTCATTGCAGCCCCACGGCTGTGCTTCCATCCCCTGAGTGTCTGAGCCCAAACCCATAATCATTTCGAGGCAGCCATCCAAATCTCCTAGGGAATATGTTGCACTTTTCCCAGAGGAAAAGCACTCACCAGACAGTGGGAATGGCACAGATTCTGCACAAGGCAGAGCTGTACAAGCTGAGCAAATCCCCATGCCCTGCTCTGGTCTGTGGGGAGCCACAGCTCAAGCTGCTGGAGGGGATGTGTGTGTTCACTTACTTTGCTAATGCAAACAGGAGACTGAGAGATCGCCCCCCTGTTCTTCCTGTGGGGCATGCTGAGCTAATGGAACTGATTCATCTGGCCTCCTCCTGCTTTTCTAGCTCTGAATCTCCTTTAGGAGCCCCAGCTGCTTGTGCTGGGACCAGCATTCCTGTGCCTGCATCACTCCCCATGTGCAATGGCCATGGGTGTGAAGAGCAGGAATGGGGCTCTGAGCAGCACAGTGTCCTGAAAGTGCTGCTTCCCTTTCTGCTGGAAATGGAAGCCAAAGTCCTGATGCATCCAGGCTTTTGTAGAGACCATTTAGACAGTGAAAACTGGGATAGAAGATCCATTTCTTTGAGAGCCTGTATGTGTGTTCTGGTTTTCCATTCTCCAGCTGTGTTCTGGGATGTCTGGGGGAGTCACCTGGGCCAGGCTGATGGGAATCTCCAGCTGCCCAAAGTCAGGCTTTGCTGTCTGCGCATTTCAGAGCACAGCAAACACTAATGCTCAAAGCAGACAATTAAATAAAAGTGGAGTAAAACAAAGTCTTAGAGCTGGGGAGACTTAGGCGTGACTATAACAAAGGAGTTTCTGGTTCCTGGTCTGTTTTCTACTAGAGTAGCTTTGTTCAAACTAGTTCAAACTAGGGTTTCTAAGCCAACAGAGAGGCTCCACAAAAGAACTAATTTAAAGAAAAAAAAAGTGTAAATACCCTCAACCCTGTGCAGTTGGACACATTCCTGAAGAAATGTTGCTATGTGCATTTGCTTGCTAGTGGTGCCTAATGAAAATATACCAATTTGTAACACTAAGGTTGTTAATATTTAAATAAATCAATATGGTTCTGTTTAAAGAAACAATAGGTGCTCCATTAGCAGCCTTTTCTTCCCAGCTGGAGGGAGAATGTGGAATATAACATGGACTCAGATTTTATTTTTGCCTCTCCAAAACAGCTTGGTCCTTCAGTGGAAAAAGGGTGGAGAAGAACCAGCCTAGATCATCTTTCTTACCTGGCTAAAATCCATCAGTGCATAAGTGTATAAAATGAGAGATAAAAGGAGGAAATTATATCAGGAAAGTATTAAATTTTCTTTAATTTAGCTTGAAAGTTCATATTTTCATATTTTCATATTGGACTTCACAGCTCACTGATAGAATTTGTTTGTTCAATACAATATGTGCTATGGATCAAGTGTGTGGACGTACCCAAAATCTGTTGTGGTTCACAATGAGCCTGATTGTCAGGGCTCCTTTCAGGATGGGTGTGAAGCTGTGTGTCACACAGCCCCAGTGCACACATAATGCTGCTCCTCTTTTCTTGCCTTTCTCCTTGGAAAATGTGACCAGTGAGTGGCAATACTGTTGAATGCTGCTTTTATTAGCAGCAGCTTATGTGGGGATGTTGTCCCATTCTTTTGGGCCATCTCTCCCATGTGCTTTGCAGCAGTGCTGAAGCAAATGAATAAAAACATTCAGGGGGAAACAAGAGTCATTTGTGAGGAGCTCTCTGCCCTCCTGCTTTTCAGGGCTGGGTGGCTGAAGAAGACTCTAATGCCTGTAGTGATATTGAAACACATCAGTCCTTTTTCTGAATTCCATTTTTCTGGATCTAAAATGTGTTCTGTTATGGGAAAAAATAACAGCAAAGCTGGCTGCTGCATTGACTGTCCTGGGCCAGAGCTGGGAACTGCTGAGGGCTTTTTAATACCCATCAGAAAGTAGTGAACAAAACATACAACAAAGGGTTGGTATTTGCTCTGCTACAAGGAAAAAGAAGTTTTGTTCATTGGCATGGAGTTTGTACAGTCTGAGGAGAGTGGAAGCCTCTGTTGAAGCTTTGAAGGCTTCAACACTTGCAGGAATAGCACGTGTGAGAAACAAAGCTCCAAAGAGACTTTAAAAGGTAGAGTTATTAAAAGTCCTGGCTTATCCAAAACCTAATTCTGGAATATCTCAGTGCCATTCCCAAGACAAGCTAGAAGTTGTTGAATCTCAGGAATGGAGAGAATGTAGGAAATTCTGCAGATGGGCAGGAACTCTGACAGCCTGGCTAACTGAGGATGGGAAAACATCCTGTTTCCATGCCTTACTTTCACGGAGATCTATTTAACCCTAACACTGAGCATTTGGGGTCATGCCCTCAGGTGATGGTGTAGCTCATTGTTTGTGCCCTGTACCTGTGTCCTGTGTAAATGGCAGTGAGGAGGAGGAGGAGGGTGCTGTTTGGGACCCCCAGACCAGGAGGGAGGAGGGAGGATGGAGGATGCCATCTGGCCCAGGCTCTCTGTGAGGATGCGCTGGCAGGGGAGGGTGACCTGCATGTTGAACACCCAGGTAAATTAATTTCTCTCTGCAGGGGCTTGCAAACTAGTTTTTCCAAGTAATATGGTCTAGATAGCCCTTTAGTCAGGAGAGATCTCAGTCTCTTTGTGGATGCTGTTTAAATTTCAGTGAAGAGTTACACACAGCCTGCATAGGGCAGGAGGTGTGGGGTCTGCCCAGCCATCACAGCAGGCTGTGCATCAGCAGGGGGAAATCCTGACACAGCCCTGTTACCTGGCAACAGGGAGAGTGCTGCTGGCACCAACACAGAATTGCTTGAACCTACAAACACTCCTGTCCTCAGCATTGCCCTGTCTTCTAATGCAGAGCTCAACTGCACTGTGACAGCTGCCAGGGAAAACACGGTCAGGAGCCATGGGCATCCCTGGTGACAGCCCTGAGTGCCCGTGGGGACATCTGCAGGGGACCCTCGGGGTGGAATGGAGCCCTATGGGCTGTCAGGGAGAGCCAGAGCAGCAATTCAGAGCAGTGTGGGGGCACGGGCAGCGCCTCAGTGGCTCCAGCCCCAACAGCTGAGGTCTGTGCTTCCCCACCTGCCGCGGCAGCAAATGGCACAAGGCCCCTCCTGGCTGGTGTCAGGGATGGTTGGTGTTGGCTTTCTCAGTTGTGCATCTCTGGAGTGATTGTTTAATTCCCTTTCCATCCTGCTACAGGGACCTCCTGGCAGCCTGGTGCCCTGCACCTCCTTGATGTATCTACATTGGCATAGAGACAAATCCTGATCTAATAATTCATATATAAGTCACTTCCCTGAGGTTTAGGGATTAGCCAGGTTATGCTAAAACTGTTTTTTCCCCCACAGGCTCATTTGCATATTAACTTTCCTGTGCATTGCTGATTTGGTTCTGGTGAAGTTCATCTTGTTGCTAAGAGGGATAAGCTTTGAGACACTGAAGAATTATTCAGAATGCCTGCAGATGCAGGAAGTTAATACTGCTCTGGTTTGTATTTGGATAGCTGTCATGTAGTGTAAAAAGACTCTGGAAATTCTGGAAGCTTTTCCTTCTAGAAAACTCTAGGTGAGTTTTTAAAGCGTGAATGGTAGCTGTGCCTGAATGACAAAGTTCTTCATCGCAATGGGAATGGCAGAGCTCCTGTGAGACCTGGAAGGTGCTTATGGAAGATCTTTTCCTGGAGCAGAAGTCCACTGGAAAACTCATTAACTTATAATAAGTGGGAATAGGAGTAAATGAGTCAGTGTGCAGAGGAAATATCTTTCCTTTCCAGGCAAACTGGGACTTTATCTAGAAGCTTTCTTGTGTCTTCAATTAATACAAAAAGGCATGGCTGCTTATAAGTGCTGCTTGCCTTTGGTGCTCAGCAAAGTTTGCCTTTTAAAGGGATGCTTTTGGTCAGCTGTCACCTAATTCCTTTATGCCATGTTTATGTAAGAAGGACATGCTATTTTTAGAAACTTAGCGTAGCTGTCAGTATGCCGGGGGATGAGATTTTGCTTGACGAGGAGGATGTACCAGCAAATTCACTTCACAGCATGAACAGAGCATTTGTGTGTGCTGTGTTCTGGGAACACCAGGAGCAAAAGCACAACCTTAACTGGAATTTATCCACCTGGTGCCTCTCTAACCCTCCAGCCCCTTCAAGCATGGGGTTTAGCACAAAGACAACTGTTGGCATTCTGCAGAAATTGCAAGATCCTGGTGCTCAATACAAGAGTCCTCTGGGGGTGTGTGTTTGTTTTTTAATAGTGAAATTTTAACAGTTTTTGATTATCTTTGTTAATGGATTTTGAACTTTTTCTCTCTCAGACCATGTGTTAAACTTTTCTGCCAGGAGATCTGAAATGTGCTTTCTGCAGTTGTTGAAATGGGAACAGACTCACTGCGTGCTCACTGAAGCCTTCCATGAAGAGCAGCACTAAATATTTTCAGGTTTCAGAAAAGAGCAGCGTTTGTCATCTTGGGAGCTGTCTGCCTGTAGCATATTCATGCATGAGCTGCTTACTGGAGAGATCCCCCATTTCATTGCCCACGCTGTGCTGCAGCGTGCCAGCTCAGATGTGCCATCTGATTCATTGGTAGCATTCTCTATAGCTTGTTCTTATAGATAAGGCAGCAGAAGACATCACAGGTACATAAATGTGTTTGGGCTGTGAACAGATAACTTCCAAAGGCACTCACTTGTGCTAAGAACAAAGAGGCTGCTCAGCAAATGTGTTTCATGATTTGGTGTATCCCATTCCTTCCCTCCTCCCTCCCCTGCAGTTGTGTAAGTACTTTTGATGGCAGCTGCTGGATTAGACCCAGAAGCTTAACAGATTAAAGAAACCACTAAAAGCAGCAAGGAGGAAGTGAAGGATCCGTTTGTCTGAAGGTTTGTGTTTTCGTACTGGTGGTTGAGAAGAAAATTGCAAACAGGCTCTGCTGTGCCCCAGGGGTCTCACAGCATCTGGGCCGTGGGGGTGGTGGTGGGGCTCACTGGGACCTGCAGGGCTTAGCCTGGCCCTGGGCTCCCCGTGTCACCTCCTGGAGCTGTGGGGGGACAGTGTCAGTGCCCACCCTGTGCCCTCCTCGCTGCTGTGGCTCACAGGCTCGTGGAGTGATGTGCAGTGTAGGCACAGAAAGCTTTGCTGTCCAGAGCCTCTTATGGAGTGAAATGAAACTCAGGAATTAAAACAATGAATGGCTCAATGAGCTACAGACTCTGCATTTTCGTGCTGTAGTAAACTGCTGCCTGCTGCTGCTTACCCTGTCTGTTCAGCTCTGCAGGGAATATTATTTTTGATGAATGTGTTTCTTGTCCAGGTGGTTCCAGTCAGTGACAGAGCAGAGGGGGACACAGCACCTCTCACCAAATTCAGGCTGAAGTCTGATTCTTTGCCTCCATTTCCCTTTTACTGCATCCATCCTCCTTAGCCCCAAACCTGGAAGCAGCTGTTTCAATAAGTGGGTTTTTTTGTTGTTGTTGTTTTTGTTGTTGGTTTTTTTGTTTTTTTGTTTTTTTTTTTAATATGGTCTTTTGCTATGTGAAACATTACTCATTTCTGGCAGATCACTAAACATCACTGCTGGGGTGTATAATCAAATGGGGAGAGGGGGGCTTCAAAAATGTGAGCCAGCCTTGCATTTGTCATTTTAAACAAGCAGTGTTTGCAGAACAGGCTGATTTGAGTGGATGAAAGACAAGACCCCAGCACCCAAACCCCGTTGCTGGGGCAGGGAGTGCTGCTGAGCACGTTAGCATTATTAACATTAATCTAATCTTTCCGTTTGTCAAACAGATTTTTGAGTACATGGAGACAGCTTACCCAGTTCTTAAGACAGTGCTCCCAGATCAGCTTGTAGTTTGTTCTGTAATACCGTGTGGATTTGCTGGGATTTTCAAGTAAATACATTATGTATATGGCTTACAGATTGCTTAGGCTGTCTGCATCAATAATTAAAATGAGGGAGGGGACTACTCTGCAGTTTTCTTCTCCTCATCCTTTTTACATGTCTGTTTTAATCTTTCCTCTCCTAGGATGGGAAAGATAAACGTGTAACAGGAGAGAGCGTTGAAGATGAGAGCTGGAGGTTTTTCCAGCAGAGACAGAGCTCATGGCACATTGCTGCAGTGCCAGCTCACAGCATCACTCTGACCTTTGCCATTCTATTTGCAGACACTTTGATTCTGACTTGTCAAGCTCTGCCAGCCTGTTCCCTTTGCTGTTAGAACCAGCACACCTCTCCTGCTGGGGCAGGGCACAAAGCACTGCTTCTGAGCCCTGTGGCAAATGTGGTGCTGAGCTGCTCAGCTGGCCAGAGGAGAGGGAAAAGGTTTGGTGGGATTTGGAATTGAGTCTAGCATTGCCTAGATAGGATTGGGGTGAGCTTTTGGGCTTGATTGTGCATTTTATAATAGTACTTAAGTTAATATTTAAATGTCAAGTGTATCACAGGAATAACCAACTTCTGCTTTATACCTCACCTGTCTTGGAAGAGCCAGCGTGTGAGGTGCAGCACACAGCACTTGGTGCCACTCTGCCACTGCTGCAGCTTTTGCTGTGGAGACTTTCATACCAGAGCTGGAAATACAGGCATTAGAGCAATTTCCAAGTGCACACGCCATGTGCTGGTACAGAGTAAGACCAGTTTCAATTGTGTCACAAGAGGGGAAAAGCCACTTGGTGTGCTGTGCTGCTGTAAAGGGGGTTTGGTGTTGCTTGTGTACCATCCCCTGAGCTCAGGGGAAGGTGTTAGAGAGACAGAGCAAGCTAAGCGTGTCCAACATTGTTATTTTGTTTTCACATCTGTCTGAATAACAAGGTTACAGTTTGGTGTCAATAGTCTATGTAAGCTTTGCTTTTTGAGATGGTTCATTAGGATAATTTCTTGGCTGGAAACTTTGGAATTGGCCTGACATCACCAAGTCATGGGTTATGAAGGAAGTTAAATAGTACCAACTATCCAATCTTATTACTGGCCTGGACCACACTCTGCCCAGTAGCCTGGCACAGAGCCAGCTCAGCTGTGTGCAGCCCAGGATGCATCCTCTCAGGTACCACTGTGTTACCTGTGTGTGCCATTCTCTTCCCACTTTCACTGGGCTTGTAAGTCTCTTTGTGGCACACTCTCCCTGTGAAAGTTCAGTTCTGATTGTGGAGCTGCCTGTGCAGATCTGATGGCAGCAACAGCTTCTCTTGTCCACATTACAATTTGTGACCTTGGAAGCCAAGTACCTGTGCTGGGATCATTCTGGCTGTGTTGCTGTCCCTCTCCATGCAAAGGGGCAGTTTTGTGCATTTCTTAGGTACAAAGACAGCAGTTGGTGCTCTGTGGGAAGCCCTGGTGCTCTAAGAAAGCCTGAAGTCTTGATCAACTTCTCCAAATACACCTGAGCTGACAGTGGGCACTGTAAAAGCAAGACAAAAGCTGCCATGCACGAACATCACTGCTTATTTGCAAGAATTTTGCACTCTGAGTGTTAGAAATGCTGTGAATTGGGTGCTACAGGTCCTCAATGTACAAAGCTGTTCATTTTGCTGGGGTGCTTTTGTGGGATTTTTTAAACAACCCATTTGAGTTATATTTCTTAGCTTTTCTCAGCTGCTTGAAAAAAGTTGGCAGGGTACTCACAGACACATTACACAAGGTGTAATGCCTTATTTGCTACTTTAACCTCTCTAAGGGGCAGAGCAGTTGCTCTGGAGGAAGTACAGACTGTGGTGCACCAGGCAGTCCTGCCTGTGGAATATAAACCCTGGGTGCTGATGTAATACAGATGTTAATCAGAATTTACAGTAGTTGAGCTGAGCCTGGAATTTAGCCGAAGGGACTGAAACAGAGCATTAATCAAATGCCACAATTACTGAGCCACACTTTCTGCATTAGAGTAAACCAATGTAGAAGATGCTTTTCACCTCTAACATCTGAGTGTAAAATAAGAGGACATGGTAGCAGCAGTCATTAGCCTTTACCTTTGGCTGAGTAAGGGAAAGGGCTCTGTAGATGTTTGTCTGCTCTTAGAAAGAAGATTTAGGAAAAAAAAAAAAACACAGAGAAAAAAAACGGTGCTGGCTCTTTTTAATAAACTAGAGTAATTACAGATCTGTTTAAGTGGAGGCATATGATACATATGTTTGTGACAATTTTCCAGAGGGATGGTTCAGCTAGTGCTAAATAACCAGGCTCATTTTCCCATAATGCAAATGTTATTCACAAACTATTACCATAATTGATGCACCAAGCCACTGTAGAGTAAATAATGCCTTGTGTGTGGGAAGGAAACTAGAAGTCAATGAATATTAAAGAACAAAATCTCATTTTTAAAGGGAAGCTTCACAAGAATTACAATTATTTTGAAAATGAAAGCACAGTGTGGGTGCCAGTGGCCTGGCTGTGTTTTGGCTGGGTGTCCATGCACATGTGTGAACATGTGTGCTCTGGCTGTGGGCTCCAGGCTAACTCTGTCAGGGTGTTTTTTCTGCCTGGTGGGTACAGAGTGTCCTCAGAGCTGATCCAAGCCTGGTGGGTGGAACTTTGGAGCTTCCTAGAGACATGGGTGATGCACCTGCCAGTGAGGACCTGTCAGGGTGCTTGATGCTGGGGGGCTGGGATGTGTAGCCCCATGCCTGGGGAGATCCTGGTTGTTTCTTTGCCCTGCCTCTCTGCAGCGTGCTGGAATTCCTGTTTTGTGTGACACAAGAGGAATTTTGCATCATGCCTGAGGTGGCCTTGGGTTTTTAGGTCATTATGCTGAGTGGGCTGCCCAGGGTGGCTGGGCTTGGGATCTGAGACCTGCTTGGGTGCTGGGACCCCAGACCTCTGTGTAACTCCTTCCTTGGTCCTTGGTCACTGTCCTTGTGCCCAGCCTCGTGCCTTGGTGGGTGTTAAAGTGGTCAGAGCACTCTTTGCTGAGGTGTAAATTGCCCTGTGCCCACGGCTGCTGCAGGAGCTATTGGCACTGCAGCCCAGTCTGTGCTGCTGGGGATTTTTGTGTCTAACGTTTTGCTGAACAGGACTTGATTTAGCTGTGGGCATTAGTGCCTTGCCATCTAATCCCTTTTGATGTTCAAAGGGAACTTGTGTTAGTGCTCCAGTGTTAATACATACATCACATGCAAAGGTTCTGTTTTTTCAGGGATTTCTGTGCCCCCCCTTCCCCACTGGATGTATTGCTCCCTCATCCCTGTTCCTTGTGTAAATGAGAGAGATCCATAAACTCTGTAGTGTATTGCAGAGCTGTGTTCAGGAGGAGGAAATGATGGAGTGTCACAGAAATCACTGCTTTCTGCATTTGAGAATCCTGTCATTTCAAACACTTTAGAGTACTGGTGTCATCTCAGAAGTGACTTCCTTTTCTCAAGGTAATAAACCTCTGTCCAGACAGTGCTGGAGCTCTAGAAACCAGAAAGCCAGGGAACAAAATGCAGAACCATTGTGTAAGATTACAAAAGCATAATTTGATCTCTTAGTATCATAAGGAATTTTGTCCAGCTGGCAATTATTGTTGTTTTAGAAATTACAGATGATGGCACTGCACCTTCTTTTTCAGAGAGGTCAAAAAGACATTTTAAGCCACCTTTGCCTCCCACTGCTGCAGATAGTCCCACATGACTTCCTGGCACAGTTCCATATAGATCATATACCATCAGCAGCTCTCCTTGCTGCCCCCTGAGCTAACTCTGTGTGGCAGGAGCAGCAGATTGTGAGCCATCCTGAGCCCAGCTCATGGGCCAGGCTCATGGGCTGTGCTGCTTCTGTCTCAGTCTGTCTCTTGCAGGTTGTAAACCAGTAGGAAATGCCTGTTTCTTGTCCTCTGTGGGCTGCCTTGAGGTGTTTTTAATCCTTCAGGGGTCCATGGTTGTGCCTCATAGCCATAATTTCACCTGGAAAGCTGAGCATGTGCCCCAGCTGGGTTACCCCTGTCTGTAACTCATTACAGACTGGCACTTTGCTGGGGGCGATAAAGTACTTCAGGCTGGTTTTCTCACCTTAATCTGTACTCTTGCTTTTTGAGTCAGGTCTGACTTATTAGGCTTTATCCTATTCCAAGGGAAAGGCAGCTGTAAGACCTTACAGCACTGACAGACCTGACAGGGCTTAGAGCTGCCAGGGAAAATGTCACTTGCACTTCTTAGTCACTGGGAAGCAAAAAAACCAAAAATCTTTCTGTAGTGGTGTTGGTCTCCTGGGCTGAAATGGTGCCAGTGCCAGGAACACCAGGCACGGGATGCAGCCTGTGCCTGTGCGGTGAAGGCACAAGGATCCTTGGAGCCCACACTGGGCTCAGAGCAGTGACCTGGAGAGTTTCTCTGCAGACTGCACAGAAGCCCGAATTGACAGCAGCATGTTCATGATGGGATTACTCGGCAGCACTCAAGATGAAAGAGCAGATGGTGTTGATGGGGTCCTGAGGTACAAGATGGGATTGTTACCATGTTAATAACCAGACAGCAAATCCCACAGTGCTTTCTATTAGCCTGGAAGATGAGAGTTCCCTGGGGACCTCCCTGTGACCCACAAAGGTCTGGCAGCGCCGGCCTCGGGAGGCTGCAGACGCCTTGTTTGTTCTGCTGCTTCTGAGATGCAGCAAGGATTTGTTTGAGTTTGGGCAGTCTGACCCTTCCCTCACTGCCCGTGCCCTGGGAAGCCTTCTAGGATGTAGAGTGCTGGAATACAAAGCTGGGGTGGTTCTGGTTTAAAGCAGAAAGTCTGCTGTGGAATCTGGGTGTTTGCTAGTTTAGAGCTGGGGAAGTGCTGGGCATGCTCAGAGGCAGGCAGGAACTTCAGCATTTGTGCTTCATTTATAGAATCCAAGTTACTCTATAGTTCTCTGAATCTGGGAAAAACTTTCTCTCTTAGTAGGCTTGCAGATCCCACAAGCTTCATTTAATCTCCCAGGGGTCCCTGCTTTGGCTGACACATTAGGAGCCATTCTGAACTGTGAAAAACATTTCAAAATCCTTTTTATTTATTCTTATTCTAAATTCCCCCCCCCCTTTTTTTTTCCCCCTCCCCACAGGCTAATTATAAAAATTGCTGTAAACATTTTCTGGAGATGGGATCCTCCTATGTATCTAAACTTTCTGTTTGTTGTTGACGTGCTATTTCTTTCAGCATCCCCACTCTTCACTCTGGTGGTTGGGAAGTGTGAAAGCTATTATAATAATAGGGAGGAGATGATTTTCTGCTCTCGTAGTGCCAAGAACACAGGAATGGCTGCAATTCATCTTGGATGTAGTCCCTGCTGCAAATGCACCATCTTGCCTTAGCTTTAGTCCCCTTGCACACACACACAGATTGCTTTTGCTTGGAATAAGGGTCAGGGTTCTTTAGCTTCCTCCAGAACTGGCTCTGCTGTGCAAGTGGGTTCTTCAAGGCATTTCTGCTGCCTTAGGAAATAGTGGAAATAAGTGAAATAGTGCCTGGTTTGTTCCTTCCCCCCTCCCTTGTGGCACCAAGATATTAGTCTGACTTACCAACAAACCCAAATCCAGAGAGAAGAGGAGGCGGTACCTAATGCTGTTAGGAGACTTAAAAACCAGCTCCATCACTGTTGCACTGCTCATTGCATTACTGTGTGATCAGCTTTGTCATGGGGAATAATTGAAATGAACGTGAATCGATATCTAAATATACATTAGGGTGTATTAAAAGGCTTAGAACCAATGGTCTCTTAAAAAGGAGGTTATTTCAATTATTTTCTGCACTGTCTCACAGTTGAAATGGTTTATTAGAGTATGGCAAAACCTGCTGAATAATCAAAGTATGATTATTCTGGGAGAATTGCGAATATTCTAGCAAAACATGGTTCCCTTTTTGTGGTCTCATGAAGAGGAACAGTATCTTACTTCATGTTATTGATGGGTGACTGAAGGAGAAGGTGTGGGCTAGCAGGGTTTTGGAGGTGAGTGCAGCACCTTCAGGCGTGGATCCTCGTCTGCTGTGGTGTTTGTCTGGCATCACATCCCTAGGAAGTGAATTGGCAAACAGGAGTGAAGCTCTTGTGTCACACACCATAAGACTGTAGCTCTATAAAACAGGAGAACCAAACACAGTTCAGACAAAGTGCTGATGCTGCAGGTTTGAAAATAAATGGTGTGTTTTGTCCTACTGCAAAGATGAATGAAGTGTTGAAAACTTAAGCTGGTGTGTACTTTGTGTGTGTGTGTGTGCGAAGCCACGCAGCTGTCAGTGCTGTAAGGAATCACCGGGCTCTGCTGCTGCTGCCAGGGGCTGTTTGTGGATGCTGATGTGGGGGCTTTCAACAGTGCACACAAAATGAGCAATCTGTGGCGTGATGGGCTCGTCCCTGCTCGGCTGGGGGATGTGATGGCTGCAAATTCCGCCTCTCCATTCCCTGCGCTGCACTTGTCCTTTGATTACAAAAGGACAGCTCTCGAGGGATGTCGCTGTGCATTTTCCTGAAATAAAATAATAGCTCTGTGTTTTGTGACCCTGGAACTTTAGGTCCTGCCAGATGCTAATGAACCAGTGGAAAACATCCAGGCCTGGTAATTGCTGTGAGCCACAGCTGTTTGTGCTTGGTACGCGGTGCCGGCTCTTGCCTCCGCGCCGGCTGCGCCCTCTGCTCCTGCCCCAGGGCTGGGATCGGGCAGGGAGCTCCCGGAATGGGAATGTGCTCCTGCCCCAGGGCTGGGATCGGGCAAGGAGCTCCCGGCATGGGAATGTGCTCCTGCCCCGGGGCTGGGATCGGGCAGTGCGGGCAGGGAGCTCCCGGCATGGGAATGTGCTCCTGCCCAAGGGCTGGGATCGGGCGGTGCGGACAGGGAGCTCCCGGCATGGGAATGTGCTCCTGCCCCGGGGCTGGGATCGGGCGGTGCGGGCAGGGAGCTCCCGGAATGGGAATGTGCTCCTGCCCCGGGGCTGGGATCGGGCGGTGCGGGCAGGGAGCTCCCCGAATCGGGCTCTGCTCCTGCCCCAAGCCCCGGATCGGGCCGGAGCTCCCCGAGCTGCAGCGGCCGGTGTGGGCGCGCTGCTGAGCCCGGCTCTGACACCACGGCTGGGCTGCGTGCGGCTGCCCTGGCACGGCTGCGGGAATGCGCTGCCGCAGGGACTGCAGGAACAGCAGCAGCTGGGGAGGAAGCGAGGCTCTTGCACTGACCTGATCTCAATCAAATCCACAGCCAGATCTGTCCCGTTTATTCATTTGCTGCTTCAAAAAGCAACTTTTGAGGCGCAGAAAATAGAAGGTGCTGATAAAAGCCACTGTCTTCATTTTCTTTTAATGTTGCTCCCTATAGGAGACCTTCTCATCCATTTTTAACATCTCCAGTTCAAAAAAATAGCTGGGGTATTTTACCACCCTTTATTATAGGTTAATTCTCCCACGGGAATGTGGAATTAAAGGGAGGGTGGGAATATTTTTCTGTGGCATCAATGGAAAGTCGTTTCTGACAGCTATGGCCATGGATGGCCATGATTTGAACCAGGACAGCTGACTGCAGTGAGGAGGCTTGGAAAGTCTTCATCCCAATTCTCTGTCTGAGCAGAGAAGAGCAGGGACCAAACACAGAGCGTGGGCAAGCACAGAAGGGGTCTCAGGGCAGAGCAGGACTGAGCAGCCTCAGCTCAGCTAAATGCAGTGACCATTATTGGCCAATATTGGTGTTTGGATCCCTTGTGTAAGTCCTAGTTTATGAAAAGTTCTAAAAACCTCTGTTGGCAGGTGAATGAGCAGCCAGGTTGTCAAAGACACCACTTAGAGATAATGTACTGACACTGTTATCAGCACTGACAGTATTTTTTAGGTGAGTAATACTGACAAACTAGGTTTCAGGGTCTGTTTCAGCTGCTTTATATCTCCTGTGTGCACATATAGTAGGAGATAGTAAGTCAGTGGTAAATGTATTTATTCCATCTCACTCTTCCCATGAAAAAGATACCTAGACCTAGAAAAAGTGTCCAGGTATCTAGAGTGGGAAGTGGTGAAAGGAGTGATGAAAAAGATCCATGGAGACATGCAAGCCTACCTATAAGGAGAAATTTAATAGTCTGGGAGGTGTGATATAAGGGAGACAAGCAAAACCTATAAAGTCACGATCTGAAGATGATGAGAAGCAAATTATCCTCTTTTGTTGGGAATAGGATACTGTGAGACTCTCAGTAAATAACCAGACAGCTGTCTAAAGCAGCAAAATGAGGTCACTTTTTTACTTCTGTAATGAAATTCTGAACCTCCCTCATCACTGTATGGAAACATGAAGAGGTTCAGGTACCCGTGTGACAAGTTCATGTCTGTGTTAGTCCATGTTACATTACATTACATTTTTATTGCATTACTGAGGGCACATGTTTGGACTCAAGATTCCCGACATTGTTTCCTTGTGCTTTGTGAAGTGTTTGGGCACAGGATGCTGGGCCAGATAGCTCTGGCTGTGTGCAGCGGAAACACAGGAGGCTGATTATATCCATCCTTTAGTTTGTAACTTGATATTCACTGCTCCGTGGATGCACAGAGCTGCGAGGTTTGCAGCCAGATCAATGTGTCTCCTTAAAGCAGAGCCAGGGAATTGGGCAGTGTTTCTGAACAGACAGAAGAACAAACATTCTGACCACTGACTTCCCGGGATTTTCTATGCGTTAACTTAATTTGGTAGTGGTGGTTCTGTTGAGCTTGGTTTGGAAGTTTTTTGCGGGTTTTTTTTTGTTGTTTTGTTTTGTTTTGTTTTTTCCTTACAGATGTTATTTTAAAACACGAGCCGGACGGCATCACAGCTTGCCAAGGGTGTTTTTTGAGGGAGGCTGAGAAAAGGGGATCCAGGAGCAAGTCTGGCTCCTGGGGACTTGCTCTGCTTCCACGGCAGCGTTACTGCAGCTGCAAAATCGGAAAGGAGATATTTGCTTTATGCCTAAGAGGCTTTATTGTTTCTAAACTATATATAGTCCTGTAATCTTGCTTTCGATGGGGGAGGGCATGGCGGGACAGCCTCCAAAGCATCCCCGCCCTGCCTGGTGGGCGAGCGAGGGGTTAACGCGGGGCTCTCTCAGCGGACGAGCTCATTGTCAGAATAATGTTTAGCCAGGTGTTAATCTGTGTCTGCAGGGAAGTGCTGGAATTCATTATTCATCCCGCTGGGGGAGGTCACGGTCCTGGGCGGCTGCCAGCGCCGGAGCCAGCCTCCTGGCTTTACTGACATGTGCCATTTGTGATGAGGGCGGTGAAGCCCCCGTGAGGAGCGGAGCTGCCGGGCTGGCAGCGGCGCCGAGCGCTCGGCAGCGAGAGAGCGGGGACACGGGCAGGGACACGGGCAGGAAGGACGGACACAGGTTGGGAGGACGGACACGGGCTGGCAGGACGGACACGGGCTGGCAGGACGGACACGGGCTGGCAGGACGGACACGCCGAGCCCCGCGGCACAGCCCTTCCCCGCCCGTCCCTCGGGCTCTCCGGCCCCTCAGCCGAGCGCTGCGCTCCCCTCAGGGAGCTCCGGCCGCTCAGCGGCACAGCTTTGGGTCGCTTTCTGGCTTTGACCGAGGGCAGGAGGTGAGACAATGATCAAGTCGAGTTGGTTCTACGTCAAGTTCAAGCATGCCGAGAAGGTAAGTCCAGTCTCTGCTGCAGCCCTTCCCCGGGCACTGGCGGGGCTCAGCTGCTCCCCTTCCCTGAAGTGTCACCGGGATTCGGTTTTCGTGTGATTCCCTAGATAAGGCTGTGCCCCTGGAAGTGTCACCGGGATTTGGTTTTCCTATGATTCCCTAGATGAGGCTGTGCCCCTGGAAGTGTCACCGGGATTCGGTTTTCCTGTGAATCCACAGCTAAGGCTGTGCTCAGAGCAGCGCAGGGCACGGGCTGCAGATGTGGCCGCAACTTCAGCGCGGTGCAGGTGGCGGAGGAAAGCTCAGATCTGATTCCTCCAGTGCCGTGTCAGGGGGAAAAATAGATATAGTAGAGATGTGTTTGTTTTCCTCATGTGGAGCTTGAAAGGGAGGAATATTTCTTGTTCTGTGGAGCCCATTATGAGTTGTGACCTGCTTCTGCAGGGAGGTCAGTTGTTTCTTCTCCTCTAGTAGCTAAGTATTTAATTGCCCGTGATTATTACTGGAAGAAAGAAGTTTTATTGATCAAAAAGTAGCAAGATGTATTGAAGACTCCTTGGTGTGGGGTTTACTGTGGAGTTTGCTGTATTTCCCATTGCACAGAACAGTGTTTTCTGTGGGATTTTCCTCTTACACTCAGCTTCCACTTTATCTCGCCAGTGCCTTGGTACCCAGATGCCTGGGGGAAGCAGAGAAGCAGGGATGGGGAGGGAGGATGGACCAAGATTGTGCAGGGACCTGCTTAACAGTGGTGTATTTTCAGTGGAGATCTCCTGGAGGGTTTCCTGCCCCAGGTAGAGGCTGATCCAATTTCCAGTAGTGTTGAGGTGCAGGCAGAATGTGGATGTAGCTTTGCTGTTTTCTTAATCCAGCAAATTAGGGAAAAGAACAACACAACTTTTTCTGAAAATACTAAGCAGCCTTGCTGTCTGTTCCCTAAACATCCTTGAGCAGTTAGCAACTTGCTCTTTTTAGAACAGTGGGAAAACCCATGCATGTGCTGTTAGTCTGAAATTTTCTGTCCTGGCACATAGTCCCACATTGATTTATTTCTTGTCTTTGTGCCTCAAGTTATACTGCACTAGTGAAAGCATATATATTTCATTTAACAAAAAGTATATCTATTTCATTTAACAAGATTGCCCTGTCATTTATCCCAGGCTGCAAATAGCACATGTAACAGTCTCAGATGTAACTGTTCCATTTTGTTTGTTTTGGGCAGTCTTAAAAAGGCTGCAAAATCCACTGTATTAGGCAGTTATTGTCTTCTTGATGTTTCTCTGCAATAATTCTATGTTCTTTAAAGTTATAGCCAACCTATAAATATCTATAATTAAACAAATCACCTTAGCATATATAGCATATGGAAATTCCTGGAAATAATGTAAGGAATCACCAGTTATTTACCTGTGGGTGAGGTTGGCTATTTAAAACGCATGGGGATTTATTTTTCCTCCACATTTTGTGATTCAGTTCCTTTCTGGGTTTTCTTTTTTTTTTTTTCCTAGGTGTTTTTTTTTTTTTTTTTTTTTTTTTTGACACCCCTTGCAGTTGATTCAGAAAGCCCTGGAGTCCCCAGGCAGAGCAGATCTTGTTCCTGCTCTGCTGTCACTGGGTGATTCTGTGGAGAGTTACATAACCTGTCATACCAGTTTTGTCAGAGTCAGATATTTTTGAGATCTACAACCTGGGAAATTTGAACATGGATGAAATCCAGGAAACCCATTTAATCTGTCTACGTACAGTTACTTGTGCCCTACAAGATTTTCTTCCGATCCACCAGGGAAGGTGCCAAGTCTGTTCATCTGTTGGGGGAAAAAAGCCCCAAACCTTAATGCACACATGCAGGAAGGCAAAAACTGAAGTGCATGCCTGGTCTTTTACTGTATTTCATCTGTGATAAGGGACTATTAACCCTTTGTGTTGAAGTGGGGGTTTCTTAATGAAAGGCTCCTGAGAAGTTTTGGGTTTGGCTACGTGGGAGGGCTGCACCCCCCCTTGCTGTATGCAGGATTTTGTGGCAACGCCCTTGTTGCAGCTGGGGCTTGGCTTGTTCTGATTTAGCTCCCAGTCTGGCTGTGAAAGTTGTGCTAGTGTGGCCTAGGTGTGAACTGATGCTGAATTTATTGAACTGGTGCATTCTCTGGCTGGACACTCTGGGTACGCGCTCCATGAAACAAGTATTTCTGCAATAGTGTAACCACACTGGCTTAAAAAATCAGGTCAAATTCTTTTGCAACTCCTCTGTGTTGTCATGGTCTTAGAAATTGGGTTTATGTGAGCTAAGCTGAAGAACCTTTGAAATTCTCAAACGAGCTTTTTTCAGCAGTTTGTCTAAATGGATTTAAAATCTCCCTTGGAGATGCACTTTTTCCTCTTCTGCTGGCACAAGTGTGGGCTGCTGCAGGAGCCAGTGCTCCTCTCCCAGCAGTGGTGCCTGTGCAGCCACACAGGGAGGTGATTCCACCTCCACCTGAGCTGCTTTGATCCCTTTTTTGTGCTGGCTTTGTTTCCAGGCAGGTCAGTGTGTCCCAGTTCACCACGAGGGTACAGCCCTGTGGGGTGTACCTGCATGAGCAGAAAGGACAGTGATGTCTCTTCTGGCAGCAGCCTGTGAAAACCAAATTAATTTAAGTTTGCTCTCCTCATGTGGAAGTGTTATATAATCTCTGTCTGAAGGAGGTCATTTTAGGTTAGGAAGAGGTTGGGTCTGTGCCCTCCTGTCAGTGCAGTATCTCAGTTAATCAGAACTGGAGCTGCTCTTCCTGTGGTGCTGACATTGCACCGCTCCCTCTTAATTCTCTTGTAAAGAAGTTCACTGACATTTTTACTGGCTGGCTGGCTTTGCTGAAGTTGACATCCTTGCCTCTGGCCATCACAAATATTTTTTTTTCTTTTGGTTTACTTCAGAAGATGTTGATGTCTGAAGACCCCACTCTGATAAAGCATATATATTTATATGCATGTCAGAGATAACTGCAGGAGGCTTGCATATTGTACAGTTTTGCTTCCCATATAGATTGTCAACCTGTTTTACTCTCTTGGCATCATCTGTGCTTTCCTGCCATAAACTGTTCCATTGGTTGTGTTTGAATGCTGCTCATCCCAGCTGGGTTATCTACAGAGAGACCTGAACTGAGGTGTGTGGATGGAACTGGTCTCAGCCTCAGGGACTGAAACCTTCACAGGTCTTCTGGGAAGCTTCCAAACTCATCACATCCACCTGGAACCTTGATCTCTTAATCAGTGCATTCATGTCATCTGCCTGCTTGCTCAGTGACTGGTTTGTACAGGTAGGAACTGGTCATGCGTTTGTGGCTGCAACACAAAGCCTGAAAAATGGTCACCTAAAGACATGTTGGAACTGGAAAGAGAGAGAAAGACATTGGTTAAGTTGATGTCCTTTGCTGTGTTAGTTTGCTCAAGTCATCCAAACAGTTTTTTAAGTTGTGTAGACAAGCAGGATAAAACCTTTTCCCAGCAGCACACTTTTAGTTGTGATTAAAATAACCAGATAATAAAACTAGCCCAAGTAGAAATCTCCATAACATCATCTTGAGTCTATTAGCAAGTTAATTGCTAAGATTTTGTAATACAGACTGAAAGGAAGCCTACAGGATAAACCCCAAAGTTTTCATGTTTGCCCTTTCAAAGATTTAATATAAGGTCATTTGGCCACGAGCCACTTGGACACAATACCCATATTCAGTCTGAGTGCATTTACACCGGAATTAAGGTTCAAAAGCTTCATGTGAGTAATATTGCTGACACCAGAAAATCAGTTTAATCTGAAGGGGGAAAGAAAAAAGGCAAGTTCTTGGAAAAAATCTGTGAAATTCTAGAAAGTGTGGGAGACTTGTGGAGGGAGGCAGCGTGAGTGGGCAGTCTGGCTTCACGTGTTGCTGCCTGGATCTGAGGGAGCTTATGGATGAAAATGGAGGACTTGAAAGGTTTTGCCTTGTCCTTGAAAAGGCCTGTCCCTTGTTTGAGGTTCATTGATAGATATTGCTGAACTGAGGCAAAGCTTAATTTTCCTGTTCCCAGCAGTGCCCAAGGGAGAGAAGTGCTGTATTTCTAGCTAGAAAATTAGATTAAAACACCCACTACCTAGATCCAGGGTACATTCATTTCATCTTCTCTTCTAAGACTCTCACTACTCTGAAAGGCAGTTTACAGTTTTGACAGCTGAAATAAAAAGCCTGAAGGACAAGCAACCACTTTGAATGTTAGAAGGGCTTCATTTCCAGCAGAAAGATTTCAATTACAGTCATTTTCCTCCAGTAAGTACAAAGAGGTAAATGGAACCCCTGTTTCAAATGTTAAACTCACAGACTACATTATTACCACTTGTACTTTGAAAGTAAAGGATAAAGCCCATCTAAATCAAAGCCCTGGTTCCAAATTACTTTTTAAGAGTATGATGAGGTCTGCACCCGGTAATTCAGCCACTCTGTGCTGAGCAGCACAGAGCACATCAAATGTGCCTTCCATTAGACCGTGCTGCTCTTGGGGGGATCGAGGCAGGAAGCATCTTTCTTGACAAGCACTGAGAGTTGCAACTTGAAAGGGCTGCTCTGCAGCTGGAAATTCATGAGTTGGCTGTATTTTTAGAGAATTCAGGGGTTTTTTTCATCCCTGACTCTGCTCGTTATTTGTCTTGTTCCTCTTAGCAGTAGTTTGACAAAGATTTGGTTATTTATCTCCTGTGTGGCACACAAGAAGGTTTTTCATCCCAAACCATTTCCTCCCCTTGGGGTAGGGAACACCTTTCCACAATGTACACTGAATAGATACTGAAATGTGCAGTGTTTGCATAATGCAGTGCTCTTAAGAGCCTGACAGCTGAGGTGATAAATCAGCCTTGTGACCTGAGCTCACCAGAACATTCATTGTGCCTGCAATGATGAACCCTCCCAGAAATCTGTACCCCTGGCTTGCTGGAGTCGGGGATCACTGAGTGTGGGTGACTTTTTGGGCCAGAGCTATGCCCAGAGGCATGGGAGGAGTGCAGGGAGTGAATTAGGGGAGCAGCTCCCTGCACTCACACCCCTTTTGCCTGGGAGGTGGGAACCCACCTGTTTCTTCACCAAAAGTGTTTGCTGGAGATAATTGTGCTGATTTTGTTTATTTATCTTTGCTACTTCTTATCCTCCTTGCCTTGTTAGAAGGATTTCTGCAGGTGTGAAATCAGATGTTACTCCTTAAACTGATGGGGATGATCAGCAAAGGGTTGTGTTGTCCTGAATTACTCAGCACAGACACCTGGTTCACTATTTTTATCACTTTTAGCTGCTAAAATTTTCTAATTTTCCTTTCCTGCCTAGGAATACTACAAGTTTGCATTTTAAAAATTGTGTTGCAACTATGACTGACAGCATTTTAGGGAAATGAGTGAGATTTGTCATTTTATATTCTTGTGAACAGAGATTAAGCATAATCAAGGAAAACAGATGTAGGGATTTAATTTACTTGTAAATACAAATCACCACAAATCATAAAATCATAGGATGGTTTGGCTCGGAAAGGTCTTTAAAGACCTTTCCTGGAGCATCCCAGGCTGCTCCAAGCCCCATTCAGCCTGACCTTGGGCACTGCCAGGGATTCCGGGGCAGCCACAGCTGCTCTGGGCACCCTGTGCCAGGGTCTCCCCATCCTCCCAAGGAACAATTTTGTCCTAATCTCTGATCCAAATGTGCCCTTGTGCTTCAGGAACCCATGCTCACTTGGACTCAGCTCTTCCCTGCCTGCCTTCGTCGTGTTACCCCGTGAGTGCCACTAAACCCTGTCACACAGAGCTGCCTTGCTTTGTGTTTTGGCCTTCCATTATTGCATTTTGATTTTCTCTGCCCTTTCAGTGAGCACAAGGAGCTTGCCAGTGGTGGCTGCAGCCTGCACAGCTGCTGTGCTTTGCCCAGCAAAAGGGGCAGAGGGGTGGCAGTGGCTCTGAAGAGGTTTTTCCCTCCTTCCAACCTCACTTGTGGGTTGGGCTGGAGCACCACCAGCAAGCAGGGGCTTGTGTCTCCATGGCTTGGTAAGCCCAGAGAGAGGCAGGCAGGGCTGGAAGCCAGAGAAGGGAATTCCATCCCTGTTCAGTCTCCAGCCCCAGAGGGGTGGGAGGTCAGCTCCTCAGAGTGAGCCAGCCCCTCGGCTCTCATTTGCTCCTGGGCTGTGGAACCAACTGAAGTACTTATTTATTTTGCTTTATTTATGTATTTGCTTATTTACTTTTACTTAAATGGATCTTTCTCAGTTCTGCCAGTTCCTGGTAGTTGGACTGGCTGCTGTGTGGTTCTGGATAAGGGTGTTCAACTGAGCTGTACAATCTTTCTGGTTTCTTTCCATGCTGCAGGTTGAACTTTTGCCATTTGCTTTGTGCTCTCAATGGTTATCAGCAGGGCCTCTACGTTTTTAGGCTTTCCTGGGAATAGGGTAGAGATGTAAAGGGCTTTTTCTTCCTTGATCTGGGGCAGTGGTTGCATCCTGTGTGTCAGGCTGACGCAGGGGCTGCTCCTGCCCGGGCAGGTGCTGGGAGCCCTGTGGGACTCTCAGCATCAGGAAGTCCAAGCACCACCTGCTTCCCCCTTGATATTTCTCACAAAGGCAGTCACTGGAGCAGAACTATGTAAGCATCTCAGTGACACTTTAGGGTCCTCCCACTTATAAGTGGGAATATGTGAGGGTTTTTTTCACCTGGAGCTAGCATCTGGACAGCTTTGTCTTTAACATGGATTGGGATCTAGACCTCAAACTTTTCCTTCCTTAGTCCTTGTTTTTTTGCATGTTCTTGTGAGACCGAGAAGAATTGAATACTAATGGGAATAGTCAGTGGCAGATAAAATAGCAAAGGAAAAAAACAACCCTGTTACATTCTTCTGATGTAAATTTTTAATCAAATGTATTTTCTTCTGTTAAGCAACTTTTACAGCCCACTGCACAAAACATACAACCAAAAACCTTTGCACAATGAACTGCATGTAATAGGCTAGCAATGCATCCATTACATGTTTTTAGGTCTGTAATGCATTTAAATCCATTTTTGTGTGCATGGTAGTGTAGCCTTCAAAAGATAATTAGAATTTACTCAGTCTTGCCTTCATAGTTCCTTAGGTTTTCTTCCAGTTGCAGTGCTTTGGAAAGCTTCATTAGAAGTGGTCCTTGCTGTAAGTAGAAGGAAATGCCATTTGAATACCTTAGGAAATTCTCAATATGTTAGAAAGCTGGAAGTTCTTTATCAAAATTTCTGGGATGCTTGTACAGCCACAGTGAGCACCGTTCTGCAGCACAGCTGGGTTGAAGTGTTGGTAGATGACAGGAGGCTGTAATAGCAGTGATAATTACATTAAATAACAGTTCTCAATCTGAGTAATTGGAGTTGAGTTTTATAGCAAGGTGTGGGTGTAGCAGTACCCTTTTTACAGGTGACCAGACTCAGCACTGCCATCACCCTGTGTGTGTTCTGTGTGAGAGCTCCTGCCTGGGGCCCTCATTTCCAACCCAGCTCCTGCCTCATGCTGCCATCACCTGCTGTCATGTCAGGGCTCCAGGCAGGCTTTTCCCTCAGTTCCAGCATCCCTGTTTGGAGTTTCCCCTCCCCAAGCTGTCTGTGGCCCAGGACTCCAGCTCCCCTCTGGGATCTGCCCATGACCCCTGGGCTGGGCCTTGGTGGCTGCTGCTCATGGTGGGATGGAGCTGCTCGTGGTTCAGCACTTGCCGTGGTGGGGACACCTGAGCAGTGTTACTGCTCCTGCTTTGAGCGAGGCATGGACTGGTTTGGGCTCAAAGGGACTTAAAACACATCCCATTCCATAAAACATATCCCATTCCTTAATTCCTTCATAGACTGGTTTGGGTTCAAAGGGACCTTAAAACATGTCCCATTCCATAAAACAAATCCTATTCCTTGAAACACATCCCATTCCATAAAACAAATCCCATTCCTTAAAACACATCCCATTCCTTAGAACACATCCCATTCCCTGCCATGGGCAGGGACACTTTCCACTATCCCAGGTTGCTCCAAACCCTGTCCAAGTCCCTGAACACTGGCAGGGATGGGGTAGCTTCTCAGGGCAAACTGTGGCAGGTATGAGGAACAATTCCTTCCCAGTCTCCCATCCATCCCTGCCGTCTGGCAGTGGGAAGCCATTCCCTGTGTCCTGTCCCTCTGTCCCTTGGACACTGTCTCTCCATCTTTGCAGTGGCTCCTTCAGACCCTGCAAGGCCACACTGGGGTCACCCTGAAGCTTCTCCTCTCCAGGTGAACAATCCCAGCTCTCTCAGGCTTCCCTCCCAGCAGAGCTGCTCCATCCCTCTGCTCATCCTGGTGCCTCTTCTGGGGTTTCTGAGGGGTTTCTCCAAGCAGGGGCTGCTCTCAGCACTGCCAAGAGCTGGCAGGCCCTGGAGCTTTGGAGCAGGGATGTGGGCAGGAGCTGCCCGAGCTCTCCCCTGGCTGTGCCCAGTGAGCTCTGCCCAGTTCTTGCAGGAGGTGCTGGGGTGTCCCCAGGGGACAGGAGTGAGCTCCAGCTGCCTTCCCTTGGGCTGCTATCTGGGAGGGATCCTTTGGGGTGATAAGGCATTGCTGGCACCCAGAAATGCACAGGAATTCTCTTAAACCCCTGTCTGGGACCCAAGTTCTGCCTTGAGAGCCTGTGGTGTGTTTAACTCTGTAACCAGTAATGTGTAGGTACTTGATGGATTAATATTCAGGACACAGTAAATGAGAGAAACTGGCTGGGGGGATGTCACACACAATCTGTTCTTTTTGAATTCCTCTCTGTTTTGAAGCTTGATTCACCAGTTCTGTAGATGGGAAGGAAAAAAAAATTACAGACTTACTCTTATTTTTAAATTTTTTATTCTCCCCTCCTGGACTTCATTTGCCTGAGGGCTAGTTCTGCCCTTTAATTATTTAAGAACTGGGTTTTGTTTACAGTTTGTAATAAAACTGATAAAAGATTAACAAGGTGCTTGTGAATCATTTTAAGCAAATTAAAGCTTTGAAAGACTTACAACTGCAAATATTTGAAAATTGTACAGCAGAAAAAATAAGAACAGACCAGAGCAGATAATCAAGTTATTGGATTTGTTTGGGAGAAAAAATAATCTTGTTTGCAATCAGATGTGAGAGCAGCATTGTCTGCTCTATGAAATATTTATATGTGCTTTTAGCAAATTTGAAGACACTGCTTGTATGAACAGCACCAGGCCTGTTAAAATCCTGTTTTGTTACAGTGTGGGGTAGGTGCAGGGACAGAGCAGGGGTGCAGAGGGGATTCTGAGTGGGATTAGTGTGTCCAAGTTCACTTAGCAGCAAGCCTGTGCCTAAGCATGGGTGCCTTATGCTGCTTTTAGGGACTCTGGTGACTCTTCCCTAAAACAGTCCTAATGAAATGAAGGGCTCTGAGCTGATTTCCATGCAAAAGTGAGATTAGAAACTCCATTTCTAGGCACAGATTTTGGGGTTATAATGGATATTTCCATCAAAACATCAGCACATCACTCAGTAGTGGTATAAAAGACTAACCGGCTAAAGATAAGGGAGGGTCCTAAGGATGGAACAGGGAACGTTGCTGAGATGGAACAGAAATTCCTGATTTGCCTGTGTCATGGCCATGTGCTGCTCTCCTCATTCCCTCTCCAAACACTTGCAGACACTGTGGGCTCAGAGAAGAAATGCAGGGCTGTTCAGAGGGGTTGAACTGCCTCTGTGTGAGGAAGAACTGAATGAACTACAACCCCTCAGCTGGGTGGATAAGGGAAGGAGATGTGGGAGAGGTCTGTGAATTGGGGCAGGACACCAGAAGATGGGAATTGTTCAGTGCCGTGTGGCACAAGGACCTGGGGATACCAGAGGAAGTTGGTTAGAGCCCAGCTGAAGGAGATCAGAAGTAGGTTGTTCTTTGGGACGGTGTTGGCCAGTGCAGCTGGGTGTTGTCAAGGAAATTGTAGATGCTAAAAGTTTACATCACCTGTGGGAAAGTGGGCCATTTAATGGAAAAGAAGTCAGTGGATTCCCACTGAACAGGCAGGAACCCTGTCAGGAGCTCAGTGAGCTGGGAGTGACTGGTGGTGGAAGCAAGGAGGAAAGATGTAGGCATATAAATAGAGAGACAGGAGTATTATATGTACTTCTTCTATTTTTATTCTCTTCCTTTGGACACCCATTTATGGCCACTGTTGGAAAGAGGATGCTGAGCAAGCTGAGCCTTTGATCTGGCCCAGCACAGCCATTCTCTGTGCGGGTGGCACTGGGGCAGCTCTTTCTGAAACATCTTGTCCTGTGTGATGACTGCTGCATAAAACAAGTTCTTCAACACCCACCAAGCTCTGCAGCTTTGGATTTGGCTGTGGTTGTTACCTTCAGACAAAGGCATGTCACACTGGCTTCCTAATTTTCACTGAAAGTGCTCGGGGTCTGGGAAGGAGGATCTTGCACTGCCTCTTCTCTGTGCTTCATTTTCTCCAGCCATAAAATGGGTGTGAAGGCACATCTGTTATAAGGAGTATTGTCTGTGCAGCATTTTGGAAGGAATTCCAATGCACTTCTCTGAAGCCATTGGACAAGGCACAGAACCAAGAGAAGGCAAGCAGCATTTCCCTTTCAGTGTCCCCAGAAAAGTTTAAAGATGGGTGGATTATTGCATTGCAAAGCTCTTCATCACCCCAGTGAAAAATCAGGGCAAACCTTTAAGCCCAAATTACATTCACAATTGAATGAGGTGACTGGAAACTTCTGGGGCAGATGAGGAGAGCTGCAGTCTAATTAAATGGAGTAATTTTACTCCTTTGGGGATGAGCTGTGAAAGCCAACACGGTAACACAGCAGGTTCAAAGGTCTGTGTGTAGGTGCTAATCTGCTTAAAAGATGGGATTGAATTTCACTGCCAGTATCATAAACTTGAGTTCAGTAACTAAATGGTTCCTTTCTTGAGCATCCAAATATAAACTGAGAAAGAAGGCAGAGGAGCTTAAAGGAGGGGAATTAAGCTGTGCCTATGCCCAAATGCTGCCTATACCTCAGTGATAATCACAGAAATATCCTGAAAGCTCTCTAGCTGTTTTTCTGACCACCCTTTTCAGCTCTGTGGCAGCTCTAACACACCTTGTTAAAGTTATGCTTCGAGGCAAACATTGTCTGTAGGTCTCAGAAATGGTTTAAATGTCTCCTTTCTCCTTCCCTTATGGCTGATGTTTCTGCTTTGCTCTTCATGTTTGGAAATGATTTCTGAGCAGTGAGAGCTGGCAGGGTGCTGGGGCTGAGCCCGTGTCAGGCAGGGCAGGGGGTCTCCATCTCAGGGTGCATGTGGGCTGCATTACTCTGCAGCTTTATTCAAGCAGGATTTGTAGCTTCCAGTGCTCTACACAATACAGATGTTGGAGATGAACAGATAGTGCTTCTATTTCCTTGTTTAGTGTTCTGTCAGTTCTGTGTTGTGATCAATCTTTGTCCAGCCCTCTTGAAACTTGGCCTGTGTTTGCTGTGCTCTCTGTGATTGTCAGTGATCTCCTTTAAAAGCCGAGGATCCATTCCATCTGGTGCTAGAAACTTGGCAGCTTGCATGGCAAGCAAGAGCTGATTTTTTTTATTTCTGTGAGTGCTAGTTCAGAGAAGTCAATTCATGGCTAAAAAGATTAAATTCCTAAATCAGAAAAGCTGGGAAAAATGTAACAATGGCAACTCTGCCAAGGAAGTGCTTCTTGTTGGATTAAAAAATCTTATGACAAGTTGAAAGCGAGAGATTTGGAAGGGTAATCCAATTCTGTTGTCAATCCAGGAGAGTTAAGGCTGGAACGGTGTTAGAATACATGAACAGCACTGCCTGGACAGGGAGAATCAGCTGCTTCTCAGAGACAAGTCTGTGCTGGTTCCCATTCTGCCTTTCTTATCGCCTGCTTTGGGTCCCTTCACCTCGATGTCCCTGGGGTTCATCACCTGCTGCGTTCTCTGCCTCCACATGCAGGTTCCCTCTGAAATAAACCGTGTTTGCAGCAGCAAGGACGTGAGGAGGGGAATGAGGAGTGGAAGGGGGTCAGGCTGGCAGGTTTGGAGAGAGAGAGGCACCCATGTGGTGTGTGGGAGGTGACAGGGACACCTCACACTGCAGGCAGTGTCCCTCACTCCTCGGGCACTGCCAGCACCGTGCTGCTGCTCTCCCCAGAGGGGCTGCCTGCTGGGAGCACAGAGCTGCTGTTCCTCAGGGATGGTGTGTCAGAGCTCTGGGAGTGCTGTTATCCTTGTGCTCCTGCCTGTTATCCTTGTGCTCCTGGGAAGCCTTGTGGGAAGGCAGCACTTGGTGCCAGGGAGAGCCCTTGCTGCAGGTTCCTGCTCCTGCCGTGTCCTCACCAGCTTCCCAGACTTTTCTCCCCATCCGTGTAAAAAATGGGAAACCAAAGACAAGCCAAAATAATCTCCTTCCTTGGCTCAAGGTTCAGATTGAAGGTTTTCTTGTTTTGTCTTAGCAAACATGCTCATTCAGGGCTTGAATATCACTGGTGTGTTCCTGAGAGAAAATGAGAGCACAAAATCCCACTTTTCTCCTCAGCACAGACAGAAGATGACAGGAAGAGATCTGGGTCCTTCCACTCTCTGTGGAGGGAGATTACTGAAAGAGGTGCTGCTTTTGTGACCTCGTATAGTGGTTACTCTGAGACCAAAAAAAGTTATAAATCTAAATCTCTAATAAATCTAAAAATTATTAAATTTACTGAAAAGTGTTCCAAAAAGTGCCTTGGCATAGTGCCCCAGAGATTTTATCTTTCATTCTTGCCTTGTAGGTTTGTGTGGGGTTGGGATATGGCTTAACATAAGATCTCAGTGCTTTCAAAGACACCTCTGTTAAAACCACGTCTCTCCTGGCCTTGGGCAGTGGACTGATCACATAAGTTCACGAGAAATATTAAAAACCATTATTTCTGGCTGTTTGATGGACTGCCTGCCCTGGGAGGCACCAACAGCCGATTGCTGTAGGGTACCAGGCAGTGAGTGACCCTGGGGTCCTGCTCCCACAAGAGGAGGGATGGTGAGAGCTGTTTTAAGAACTTGTGGGTTCAAAATCAGGGTCACTTTTCCCTTCTCATTCTGGGCAACTCAGATTGGAATCCTTTCTCCTCTAACTTCAAGCATGTAATATGTCTGAATTGGGGATCTCATCTCCTTAGGGCCCCTGGATCCAGGAGGACAAAAATGAGCCCACTCCAGGGCCTGAATGGCTTTTGGAGGTTCTTAGTTTTCCTTGACAGTGCAGCAGCCAGGCAATGAGGCCTCTAGGTCAGTTTTTTAATTTAAACACACTTGTTTATAGGTAGGTGAAATTTTGCCTCTCTGTGTAAAAGGAATATTTTTAATTTTAATTTCTCCATCTCTGAAGGGTGGTCAGGTTTGGACTGTTAGAGGTGCTGGGGTGCTCAGTTACTGTGGGGGCACAGCTGGCTCCTCGTCTGCCTCCAACACAGGGAGGAAGTGTGTGTTCAAATATTCTGAGTGATCCTTGTTTGTGAGAATGAACAAGCACCTACAGATGTTCCTTGGCCACGAGTCTGGCAGCTTTACACTTGCATATGTTGTTTTTACCCAAAGTAGCACTTGGAGAACCCCGGGAAAGCCAGAGCCCTCCTGCAGCCACACTTGGCCTGCCCTGAGAGCTTGGCAGCTGAAAGGGCCTTACAGGACAAGGCTGTTCACAGCACTGAGCAAATACAAACAAGTCTCTCAGGGATGGAAGTGGCTGCTGCAAGTGTGGTTTGCTGTCCAAGTTGCACAGTCAGTGGCAGGGGGAAGCTGGCTGTGCTGGCAGGTCACCCAGGGAGCAGCAGGACAGTGCTGGGCACATCCTGCCCTCCCCCTGGCACTCAGCACAGCAGGGAACACTGAGCTTTGCACCTCTGAGAGCAGAGGTATAAATATACAGGGAAATGTGTGAGCTCTGAAGCCCAGCATATCCATTGCTGTCACATTATTTCTTTCATCCTCTTCAAAAGTCAAAATACAGCCTGTGTTTCCACAAGCATTTCTGTCCGAGAATGGAGTCCGTGTGAAACAGTCAGTGCTCAGTACTGACCTGGGGAGAGTTCCCTGCACAGCTGCAAACTGATTTTTATCATAATCATAGGCAAAACTCGAAGATTTGTCTAGAAGGATCTGTGTGTGGGCACGTTTATGTATGTAATGTAATACTTGTAGGTCTGAACATTGCATGTAGTGTTTAATGTGTAATTGCATTAGACACATAATACCTCTGGGTTTAAACACAGACAGACATGGCTACAGCACTGATTGGATCTGTATGATTTTGATAGTCTGATATTTTTCCTTTTTTGGAGTAATTCACTGAGGTGTATATAAGAAAACAGCAATAGCCTTTAATTTCCTGCAATAGTCCTGACTCACACAATCAGTGCAGTGAAAGGCAAGGTGTCTGGCTGGAGGTGCACAGTGCTTGTGTCACTGCCTCAGGGGCATTGCAAAGACTGGGAGACGAGATAGCAGCCTGGGAATTCCACGGAAACCTTTTCTGAGATATGCTTCTCTTTAGTGATGGGGAAATTTTTACATAATTCTATAGATCTTCTTAGTTTGGATTAGGATTTAGCTGAAATCAAAATCATGGAGCAGCTTCATCAGATCCTTGCAGTTCCCAGGACAGATGAAGGAGTTAAGCTTTAAGGGATCAGTGAGAAACAGATGCCCAGATTCCTTACGTGATATTGAATATTACACCAAGCTGGTGTTTGCATCTTTGGGATGCAGATCTGGTGGGGGGTGTTTTGTGCAGCTCCTCTGGCTTCACTGCAGCAGTGTTACCTCCAGTCTGGATAATGAGCCAAAGCCATGTTAACTTCCAAGAGCCTTCCTGAGTGTGCCCCAGACCTTGTCCTCACTTCATCATTTGTGGTCACACACAGCTGTGACACAATCCCAGAGTGCACTCCCAGGGCTCCAGTCTGGATAATGAGCCAAAGCCATGTTAACTTCCAAGAGCCTTTCTGAGTGTGCCCCAGACCTTCTCCTCACTTCATCATTTGCTGGTGTGGTCACACACAGCTGTGACGCAATCCCAGAGTGCACTCCCAGGGTGCACAGACAGGGGCAGCCAGGCAGCAGCAGGTCAGTGCCATGGTCTGAGGAGGAATTTCTAACAGAAGAATAATGATATCTTGTTCTGAAAGACCCTAGTCTGTCATGCAGCTAATCTACTTCTAAAATGAAGTCAAGACCTCCTTTTGCATGTAAGAGCACCAGTTTAAAAGCCTGAGGGACTTGCACAAAGAAATGTCACAGACTGAAGGCAGGGCTGAGGTTCTGCCTGGGCATACAGATTTGTGGCCGTCCATGGCACGCTCTCCTCACAAAAGAAACACAAAACTGGTTGTGTTGTTATTTTTCCCCTCACTAGAGCAGCACTTAAGCAGACTCAGGAGCAGAGTGTGGAGCACAGTACCCTGTTTTCCCTTTGGAGATGAGCACATTCCTGCAGCTGAGGCTGTGTGGGGGTGTCCTGTCCCACCAGGAGCTCTGCTCTGGGTTGGTGCTGCCTGGGCTTCACTAGCAAGAGCCTGACAAACAGATTTCCCTGCTGGAAAATGGCATTAAACAGGTATCAACGTGCTACTCTGGGAGCTGAATGTCAGTGCTAATAAACCAGAGGCTCCATCTTTCCCAAAGGACCTTTGGAATCAATGGAAAGCTGTGTCCTCCATCCCCCTTTCCCAGGGGTGAATGTTCCCCTGGAGCTGTGCCACTCTGTCCTCGAGTGAGGGACAGCAGCAGCACACCGTGCTGATTGACAGCATTGCTCCCAGCACTGGAGGAGAGGAAGTGACCTTAAACTCTGGGGTTGGGCTTCTGTTTTGAATGTAAGAAAATACTCTTTTTTCCTTTTTTAAAACACTGCCCTGCCAGCCTGGCTTTCTATTCATCTCTATGTATTTTTTAAGGTCTTAACCTCTTCCTGCCCTGAGGTAGAATTAGATAAGCTTTGAAAGCAGCTCAATGTCATTTGTTTAAAAATAAAAAAGGAAAAAAAGAGAGAGACTAAAGCAAGGAAGGTGACCTTGCAAAGTTGCCTGTAGAAAAAGATCTCTCTTATCATAGGCCTAAAGTAATTAGCTTTATTTTTGGTGTTGCCTTATATGAATTTTTCATGCATCTCAGCTGGCTGTGGAAATGCCTAGTGACAGCCTGAGCGTGCTTTGCAGGCTGCTTGGCCACTGCCTGTGTCAGTGCAGGGGTTTCCTCTTCCCCTGGAACGTGCACTGAGCACTCTCCCCTCTGCAGGGGAGTGCTGGTGCCCTCTCTGGTACAGTCTCTGTGGCCAGGGGGGATCCTGCATCACTCAGCACAGCAGCTCAAGGCAAGAAACAGTAATATAAGAAATCATCACTGTTACTATCAATGCAACAAATTTTTCTTGCCCATTTTACTATGAAATGATAAGTTAGTGGTTAAGATGGCAGGTGGGCAGAAAGGATCCCTTGCCCCATTTCTGTTCCTTTCTGTAGGCAGTTGGAAACTCCTGAATGGCTGAGATGAGGCTGTCAGTGGTATTGGCAAAGCCGTGCAGGTGTGTGCAGGTGTGTACAGGCGTGTGCTGGTGTGTACAGGTGTGTGCTGTGTGTGCAGGTGTGTGCTGGTGTGTGCTGTGTGTACAGGTGTGTGCAGTGTGTGCAGGTGTGTGCAGTGTGTGCAGGTGTGTGCAGGGTGTGCAGGTGTGTGCAGGGTGTGCAGTGTGTGCAGGTGTGTGCAGTGTGTGCAGGTGTGTGCAGGTGTGTGCAGGTGTGTGCAGCGTGTGCAGGTGTGTGCAGGTGTGTGCAGGTGTGTGCAGGTGTGTGCAGGTGTGTGCAGTGTGTGCAGGGTGTGCAGTGTGTGCAGGTGTATGCAGGTGTATGCAGGTGTGTGCAGTGTGTGCAGTGTGTGCACTTTGTGCAGTGTGCAGGTGTATGCAGTGTGTGCAGTGTGTGCAGGTGTGTGCAGTGTATGCAGTGTGTGCAGGTGTGTGCAGTGTGTGCAGTGTGTGCAGGTGTGTGCAGTGTGTGCAGTGTATGCAGTGTGTGCAGGTGTGTGCAATGTGTGCAGTGTGTGCTGTGTGCAGGAGGTGTTTCCCTGGGAGCTGCCTGGAGTCCTGCAGCTCCTGCACAGGAGCCCAGGAGACTTTGAGCTGCAGGGGCTGCTTGGAGGTGACTCTGCTGACATGGCTGTTGTGGGCTGCTTCTCTTCCCTCAGCTGCTGCTCCATGTTGCAGTCACTGCTCAGCTCTGGGGCAGTGGATTTGCCTCCTCACCTCCCCCAGAACACCAGCTCCCCTTGCCCTGGGAAGAGCTGACGTTTCCACCCAGCGCAGGGAGCAGCCGTCCCCAGCCAGGTGACTCACCATGGGAAATGTGCTGATGGAAACTGTGGAATGATGTCCCTGTCTGTTCCTTGGCTCTCAGTGATGCTGAAAAATCCAAAGATGACGTGGCTGTTGGTCTCCTCTTGCTAATGGCATCAATTCAGAAATTATTTTGAGTCACAGTGAAAAAGTAAATGCAGATACTGTTGTGCAGGCTTGGCCAAAGTACTTGGCTTTGGTGTGTAACCTATTTCTGGGTGTAATTACCTTCCCTGTTATCACTGTGGTTGTTAGGGTGCAGCAGTAATCAGGTTTTGGCAGGAGATAGTGCTTTGTGTCTGCAAAGCCCTGGTCTAATCAGGAGGGAGGATCAGGCTGTGGCCACGCTGTGGCTGCTCCTGACCCATGGCAGGGGCAGAGTGCTCGAACCAAAACAGCACCTCCCAGAGCTCTGGGCCTGACATTTCCAGAGAATCAAGCATTTGAGGGGATGCTGATGCAGTCTGGGGGCAAAAAAAATGAGCTGTGATGTCAGTGGTGTGTAGGATGAGAGAGAACAGGTCAGTGTCTCAAATGCACCCTTTGGCAGCTGCTCCCCTGACAGAGGCAGTGCTGGTGCCAACAGAGGGAGGTCATGGGAGGCAGATGTGGGATAATCTCTTCTCCACCTTAAATCTTCTCCTGGTTTAAACCCTGAGAACAAGCTTTAATAGCCTTCTTAAAGGGTGCAGTTCATTGAATTCTGCTTGGATTATGGCTTGTTCCATTTGGCTTGATTAGGTTCAGCAAGGAATTGGGAACAAACTTCAGAGCGACTCATTTTGAATGGGGAATGAGATCAGAGCTGACTCTGACATGTATTACTCTGAAATGCAAAATATGAGTCATGTTTATTCCCTCAGCTGAGTGCACACGCTTCATGGGCTTTCAGAGGATCACCCCATGGCCTTGGCTGTGGAAGGCAGCCATGGCAGTTCTGTGCAGCCCCTCTTAAAAAGGATGTATTTTCTGGTGAGCACAACAGGAGAAGTGGAATGTCTAAATGTGGATGTGAAACATCACTGCAGTCATTCCCCCCACTTAGGCTGACCTCCAGGATCATCACTGCTCCTTCCACTTATCTAAATACATCAACTGTAATTTCTTACATACAACTTGTGTGGTCCAGTGGTGATTTTTTTTTTTTTTTCCTTCCTTAAAGTGACCTGAGGCCACTTTTGCCTGAGTATAATCTCTTCTGTAGTGCAGTGATTAAATGCTGGTATTTGGAGGGCTAGGAAAGTACAGGAATTGCTTCTCCCAAGAAAAGCACATTCTTGGAAAACCTGTTTTGATTAATCACTAGAATTTGTTTACAGCTCAGGTGTTTTGGGTGGATCAGAGCAGGTAACAGCTATTCTCCTGGCATCAGCACAACGTGCAGGATGAGGCAGAATAAGTGTGTCAGGTTTATGGTATGTGTAAGGAGGGAATCCTCCTGCAGCCTCTCCCTCCCCGCCTTCAGATTCCCTAAAATGCCTGATCTGAATCAGCTTAGAGGGTTTTATTTTCCCTTTCCTTTGTTTGAAGTTGAAGCCCTGTGAAAATCCATGAGAAAAGATGCATTGTTGGACAGGCCCTGATACCATCAGCTGCCAGTTTATCTTTCATGTCGCACAGTGGCTCCCTTACTGCCCAGGGCTGCTGCCTTGGATTGTTCCCATCGTTTGGGTGGCTTTTGACCCACCCCAGTCCTGATCTGGGCTTTCCCTTCAATGAGCCCTGTGTTATCAGCCTCCCCAGTGCTGGTGTACCTAGCAGAGCCTGGCACCGTGTCAAGGCTGTGGGCGTCCTTAAGATCCATCATTGATAGCTCACATGCTTTTTCCTCTCCAACGAAAACAAGCACTTTTTGTTTAAGTTCACTAATGTTTGGCAAAGAAATATAGTAGTAATTATACACCCAGCCTCCTCCTCCCCCTGCACCCCCAATCCCACTTTTATAAAGGCAGCTAGCACTGGAACTGAAATAAATGTCATGAATGAATAATAATTTCTTTCATTTACACAGTAATTAAACTTGTTGAATGCAGACTTTATGCTTTACTGCACAGTGTTTAATTTGAGTGGTAGATCCAGGCTTTTGTTAAATTCAGGAAAGGAAAAAATGAAATATCTATATGACTATCAATGTGTTTTGTTACAAACACTTTGTTGTTGGTTTTTTGGTTTTTTTCCTGCAGTGATGCTGACAAAGGGGAGAATGTGCTTTTCAGCCTGTTGTTTGCATCTATACAAAGGTACTTTGTGGCCAAGGTTTCAGAAAGGTGACCGAGATGTACTTCCATTGCTTTAAGGCTGCAAGGATTAATCAGCATTTCTGAAACCTTGGTTATGGGTATAGATATATGGGTATATCCCATCTTAGCAATTTGACTTTCCACAGGATTTATTTTTCCCTTCTGTGCAATTTTTAAGCCCTTTAGGAGCTGCTCTCCCCAGGAACTGGGCCTCTTCCCCTTCCTAACCAGATGCAGGGCCACGATGGCAGCGGTATTTACAGAGGTGTGTGCATGGTGGTGTCCTCATCCTGGCAAAGGAGGGGCTGAGCAGTGACAAGGATGGAAAGCTGCATGTTGTACACATAGAAGCAGTGCAGGTGGCAGAGGTTACCTGGTGTGCCCTTCCCCTGCAGGAGGGAAGTCAGGGATTGTTTGAAAGGAATGGGGGAAGAATTAAGCTGCATGGGCTGAAGGGAATCTTGGGTGACTTGAGGATGGGAACAGGGATATAGTGTTGATGGGAAATGCTTTGGTTACTTGTCAGGCACGAGGATTTTGTGAGGAAACATTTAATCTCCACTCCAGAGAAGGACAAAGTGAGTCAAAGGAACCTCTGTGCTGCCCAAGGCCCATCAGTCCAGGCTTCCCAGACTCACCTCAGTAGCTTCAAGATTTTGGGCCACCTGTCCAGGAGAAGACACTGGACCAAGGAGCAGATGTTGAAGGTGTGTTCAGCTTGGGCCACCAGCTCACACCCTGATGCTTCAATTTCAAGTTTTGTGAATTGTGTGTCATTATTTTTTGAAACAGAGACTTGTCACAGAGTTGTTCTCCTTTCCTGTGAGCGTGTAACCTGTCAGCCTGTGTTTGTGCTTCTGGCAGTTCTGCTGTTGATGAGCTGTTTGGGGCAGGTTGCATGTCTGAGTGCAGGAGGCTCAGCAGGAACAGGCAATTCCCTTGTGCAAATCCTTGTGTAGGAGCTGCAAAACACTTCTGAGCTTTTTAGGCTGCAAAGCTGGTTTGTTGATTTGGTTGGGATAATTGCTCACTCTTGCCAATGTGTTCTGAAGAAATGGTTTTTGTGGGACATTCCCCAAGCAGGTGTCAGCAGCTCCCAGCACCACATTTGGGGGTACGCTGTGGAAGAGCAGAGGTGACAGAGAGGGAATCCAGGAGGTGCAGATGCCTGAGGATGGGACACAGCAGCTTTGCCCCTGAGCCTCTCAAAAGAACTTCTGGCAGGGGTGGAGGCAGCAGCAGCTCCAGCTGTGGCTCCTTCCAGCCCTGCCTGTGCCAAAGTGCCCATTGCCACGAGCCCTCCAGTGCCACGGGATGGGGGACACAGACAGGATCTGTGCCTGTGTCTGGCTGAGGTTCACAAAGGGCTCCCAGCAGAGAAAACCACCCATGGCTGGGGATGGTGGGTCATGTCTGGGTTGAGTCTCCAGGCAGCTGTTACCCCAAAACTGCAGCACAGAAGTCTCCCAGGAGCTTTCCCAGAACGCTTCCCAAAAGCTAGACAAACTGCTTTAATTGTCCTACATACAAAGATTATTTTTCCCCCCTTTTCTGCTCTCGGGGGGCTGACATCTACAAATGTGTGTTGCTAACTTCATTTTCTCTCTTACTGAGGGAACAAGAGGCACTTGGGCTGTTTTGTTTATAGCTGTGCTCTCAGCCGGCTGCATGTCTGGAGATGAAGGTGACAGCTTGAGATTTGTGAGCCTAATTGGCATACAAAAAAATTAATCCACTGGGAAATGAGTTATTTGCAATTATCTGTAGATTTGGCTTTATTTCATGGAGACAAATATAGTTGCTTGGTGACTTAATTACAACATTTTTTTAAGATTATGAGATTTTAAAAAGGATATCATTATTAACAAGATCTTGAGACTATATTTGGTGATTCCGTAATTACAACTATGGCCATATTTGTTAGCTCAGAAAATAATACGTGGAAGCTTTTAATTAAAATAATGAGATCTGTTCTTGCAGATAGGCTTTCAAGTACCACCCTTGGATAACAGGACCCTTTATTGTTCAGTACAATCTGAAATGAGCTGTACTGTGCTGGGAGAGTGTCACAGCTAAGGCTGACACAGATCAGCATTAAAATATTCTTTGGCTGCTGGTTAAGAGGATGAGCATGAACTGGGTAAAGCAGCTAATTGTCCACAGCTCAGCTGAGCTCTGCTTGCCAAGACAACTTTCTCAGAGCCCTGCTGGCTGGATCACAGAGAAAATGGTTAGAAAGAGCAAAATATTCTCCATCTGTGTGGTTTCTGTTGGTGTTTAGGGTGTACAAATGTGAGCACAGATCTTAGGTGGCTGCTTCCTGAGCTGATTCCCAGTGGCTGTAACTCACCCCAGCCTGGCTGCCCTGGGTGGCTGCAGGGTGAGCACTGGGAAGGACGTGCCAACCATCCCTGTGCCCCACAGCACCAGCTGGGTGTGACTCACCTTGATCTGTCACTGGGAGGTCACCTGGGTGCTGGGGTGGTGGCTTCTGATTGCCAGAACAGCCACAGGGCCCCGGTGAGAGGAGCAGAGGAGCTCCCTGACCCAAGGGTGCCCATCTCCTTGGGGATAAACCAGCTCTGGGTACAGCTGGAAATCACTGGGGGCTGCCCTGTGGCCCCAGCAGTGCTGCAGCCACTCCCAGGGGCTCTGTTTCATCAAACATTGTGAACTCAGTTTGGTACTACGGACTGCACAGTCCCAAATTGGCCTGGATTGTGCTGTTAGAGCAAAATACTGTTATTACTCTTGTCACTCACTGTGATGGACTCATTGAAGAGGCCTAAAGCACATTCCTGAATTACTGTCAGAGACCCAGCAGCAAGGGGTCTCCAGGAGGTGGTTTTTACCCTTTTACTGACATGGTTACTCCACCAGACCTGCTTGGCATCACCATTTTCATAGACAGGGTGCTCATTTTGCTGTTCTCCTGCAAGGGAGATATAGCACATCTCCCTGACAAGAAACAGTGTGGAACAGCACAGTCCTGTGCCCTCTGGAAGCAAAGGAAAGACTTGAGTGGACTTAAGTATACACTGAATCAGACCCTGCAGGAGAAAAGAATTAGACATGCAACATTAAAGCAGTATTTCCACATCTGGGAAAGTGTTCAGAGAGTCCCCAAAGGTAAGATTAAAAAAAAAAAAAAAGTCAAGTGTGTTCATTTCTTATTAGCAATGTTATTGGCAATGAGATATTCTAATTGAATTACTCCTAATTAAAATAATTATGTTTTCTAAGTACTCCGAGCTGTAGAGACCATGTAGAGAATCAAAGGTAGAAATAAACATCACCTTGTAAATTCTCTCTAAGCTTGATGATGCTTAAAGTGTTTTTTTTATGATTTCACTTGCTCTGCATGGGCTGGTACTTGTGCCATGATGGCTTTTGGGAACCTTGCTCCTGGCTCAAAAAACCAACGGCTGTTGTGAGAAGGATTAGCTGGAAAAAGCTCAAGGGTCAGATAAGGAAAACAGGACTGGTTCTCTGCCTCTGCCACACCACCCTGCCTGACCTGGAGCTTGAACCTGCTCCGCCTGGATTTTCCACCAGCTACTGGGCTGTTATCTCAGTTATCTGTGCATTGCTGTCTTAGTCGGGTCTCTAACTGAGCCTTTTTGGGATGCAATAACCAAAAATCTCAGCAGTGATCTCTGACTTCTATCAGGATGGAAAAATAAACCCAGGAAGGCAGTGATTTGTTGATGCAGGGTGAAAGGTGAACCCCAGAGTTGGACACTGAGTGGTCCTGCTGTGAGTGGCTGTTAGGAGCAAGCTGTGATTCCTGCTGAGATCTGGCACTGGGATATTGCTCTGCTGCGGGAAGCACCTTGCTCACTTCCTTCTGGAGTGAATAATCTCAGTTTATCTCCTGCTGCAAAACACTTGCATGAACCGAGGACTAATCTGTCTGGGGAGGTAGAAGTCATCAGTCTCAGGCTGTCCAGATCCATCCCTGGTCTGCAGGTCAGTGTTGTCCCCAAACTGAGCTTTCCCAGCCCTGTGCTGGGAGCTGGGAACAGCCTGCCTGGAGGGCCAGGAGCCCAGGCTGCCTCTGCCCCCGAGTTACACCCCATGGCAGCTGTTTCTGCATGGGGCACTGACTGTCCAGTGTGTTTCCTGTTGTGAGGTGTGTATCAGTGCTAAATAATCTGGGTTTGTGGGGTCACACGAGGTCAGATTTGACAGACCCCTCCCAGGATCCATTGCTTGATCCCAGCCCTTGGAAGAGCCGGGGGTTCTGTGGGATGGGTTTTGGTGCTTTCTGTTCCTTCAACACACAGCTTGGTGTGGGCAAACACAAGGAAAAACAGTTTGCACCAACAGGGAAGGGTGGGACATTCAACCCAGGGCCATGTTGAGGGCCTGGGATGTTTGGATCCCAAAAAAGGGGATTTGTTACCTGTTGAAGGGGAGCCTGCTGCTGGCACAAAACACTTCTCTGCTGGAAGGTATCCCTGCCCATGGCAGGGGCATGGAACTAGAATATCTTTAAGGTCCCTTCCAACCCACACCATCTTGGAATTCCATGATTTTCTGATTTATGGTGACCCTTAGCATTGTCCAGAATCAACGTAAAGGCCTAATCAGTCTCAGAATAAGCTAATATTTGTCATATACAGCCCTTTATAAAGGCCAAACATTGCAATTTCTCCTGAGGAGGAGAAAATTTCAAAGGTTTCTCACATCGAATACTGCTGATTTTTCTTTTTCTTTTTTCTCATGATCATGATTAAAATTCATTCAACATCCTCTCACAAGGAAAAAAAAATATATATACATTTGATGGCTTTGTGTTTTCTTCCCCTCCCTCTGTAAAAATAGAAAAGCTTTCAGATGTTGCATGAACAAAGATATGGAAATGTGAGAAGAGGGCAGCATCTGGAGGTTTTCAAACACGAGAACACAGGCTGTACGTTTCTTTTGCTGTTAGAAGAGTGAAAAGCTGTTTCCTGTCATTTCCCATCTTGTCACTTGGAAGGCTGGCATCTTGCAGCTCCTTGCACCAGCTGTTGTTTTTTTCTCCACAGACAGATGGTGCAACCTCTTTGATAATTTTTTTCCATGTTCTGAGGATTTTGCATGTGTACTACCTTTATGTAATGATCATATAACCCTGTCACTCACTTTATCCTGTTAGCAGTGTCATCCCTGCAAGAAGGAGGAGGAGGTGGCAGTGTAAGGAACTTAATCCTCCTCTTGTGTTCTGACATGCTTTGAAAATACACTGTGGAGCTGCAGTTACAAATGTTTCCAGAAGCCTCCTGTCTGAGGGATTCCAGAATATCGGCTGTGATTTTGTAGGATTCCTCTGCCTGTGTGAATTTGATGCAGATTTATAGTAATTAGAGGGGGTTTGTCCCTTCCAATGTGTATTTCCACAGAAGTACATTTTTACTTTGTGTTCCTGGAAAAAAAAAAAAAACAACTGTACTGTTACAAATAATTCCAATGCAGCTACATGTGGAAAGAAATGGAAATGGCTTCTAGTATCTCAAAAATGGCTGCACATAATACTTGTAATTACTTTATTCCCTTTGATTTCCACCTGCTTTGCAGTGCTGGGATGTGGCCCTTCTGATGGTTCTGCAATGCCAAGGATTGAAAGCTTTTGAGACTTCCTGGACAAACCTGAGGTCCTGAAGCTGCAGATGAGCAGACACCCCACAGCCCTGCCTTCCCCAGGGAGGGCAAAGCAGGATGGATTCATCTGGGAGAGGCAAACTGATGATGAGCCCCTGGTGGGGTTTCTTCTGTACAGCAAACTTTGCTGCCCAGTCCCACCTCGCAGAGTTAAACTGTGAGCAAATAAAGCTGTGTCAAAGGCAGCAAGAATGGGTAAAATAATGAATCCTGAGCAGCCAAGCTGCTGGAACAGCCTGCTGGGGGTGAGGGATGGGGTGTCTACAGCAGTAACTGGTGCAGGTGTGTTCCAGTCCATTTGAGGGAGAGGATTCTGCCCCTGTGCCCAGGTGAGACCCCACCTGCAGAGCTGCCCCAGCCCTGGGCCCAGCAGAGACAGGAGCTGGAGCTGCTGGAGGAGCCCAGAGGAGGCTCCAGGATGAGCAGAGGGATGGAGCAGCTCTGCTGGGAGGAAAGGCTGGGACAGCTGGGAATGCTCACCTGAGAGGAGAAGCTTTGGGGTGACTTCACTGTGGCCTTGCAGGGCCTGAAGGGAACTTACAGGAAAGATGGAGAGAGACAAGTGACAGGGGCCTGGAGTGCCAAGACACAGGGAATGGCTTCCCACTGCCAGAGGGCAGGGATGGATGGGATACTGGGGAGAAATCCTTCTCTGGGAGGGTGGGCAGGCCCTGGCACAGGGTGCCCAGAGCAGCTGTGGCTGCCCCTGGATCCCTGGCAGTGCCCAAGGCCAGGCTGGATGGGACTGGAGCAGCCTGGGACAGTGGGAGGTGTCCCTGCCATGGCAGAGGTGGGGTGGGATGGGTTTTAAGGTCCCTTTGAACTGAACCCATTTTATGATTTTCACCAGTCTAAGTCAGGGATCAAAAGTTTGTTCCTTTGTTGCAGAGCACCACAGAAATTTTTTTGAGGAAGGACCAATGCATTAAAATGCATTTTAAATTGTGAATTAAATCCTAACAGTCTAGTTTTGCAGGTATCAATATGAATAATTATTATTAAAGATACAATGGCAATGTTCTTTTGATGATGAGGTGTGTGTGATTTGTAGGGTTGAGCCCATTTTTCTCATGAGTGGTGTTTATTTAATGGTACTTTGGATGTTTCTATATTTGTCTCAGAAAATACTGTTGCAGAGTGAATATGTTTTTTTTTTTGGCACTGTGTTGCACATTTATTGGTTCTGTCACCTCCAGAGTAATAAGTGTAATTGGAAGAAGACAGGTAGTAATGAGCCATCCTGTTTGCTGTTCTTTGTTTGCCTTTGCCTTTGTTCTTTGTGTTTGTGCTGAAAAGAGCATCCTCTTCCCACAGCCAAAAAAACATTTGCTCTGAATTGTTTACTGAGTGCCATGTATAAAAGCGTGGCTGCTGTCACAGAAGTGTCTATAAAAGTGACACCATGGGGCTCACTGTTTATTTTCTTTGTATCCCTCTCTTGGAGACCTTCTAGAGCACATTTTCTCAGCTCAGCTACCAGTGCTGAAGTCTGCAGCTGTCAGCAGGAAAAGCAGAGCTCTGTGAACCCCACAGGGTCGAGTTCATGATGTTATTGGAAAGTTGAGAGCTGGAGCACTCTGAAACATCCCCTTTATTTCCCACCTCTGCACCACTGTGGTGCCTTCATAAGGGCACCCACAGGGCTCCCTCCTTATCTTTTTTCTTGGATTTTCTTTTTCTTGTGATCCAATCCACTTTTTCTGGTTTTTATTTACCTGTGCTGGAAATATGATAGAAGAGGCAGATTCCAATCCCAGCTGCTTCTGTAAGGACAGACAGGATGAAAATAGTATCCAGACATCAAATGGAAAACAAAAAATTCACTTTGAGCAAATACAGGGTTCCTGCATGTGAGGGGTCAAGATCTCCCCGTTAGGGACCCAGTGTCTAGATCAGGGCCTGCACCACTGTACAAACTAAACTTCAGTCTCAAAGAAATCTGGATCTTGTGCTGGCTTGTTTGCTTTGTTCTGGATCAAATGCACCTGTATTTGTGTGCTTGTGTGTTTATTTTGGTGTGTTTGTATGTTTATTTTGTGTGTTTGTGTGTTTAGTGTATGTTTGTTTATGTGTGTTTCTGTGTTTATTTTTTGTGTTTTTGTGTTTATTTTTGTGTGTGCTGGCAGAGGGGACAAGGAGGATCAGCTCTAAGTGGGGAGGGCACACAGAGTTATGTGCTCTGGGGGTTGGATCTGGGGGAACATTTATTCCCCAGTGACCGGGGGGTGCAATTAAGTACTTTGTCAAGTGGATGTAGGTAGGAGAGTTGCAGGAATGACTTAGACATTTGGATGACTTTCTTTTAACTTCCTCCTTTAGTGTAACAAATTTCATTCCATCAACTAATTTTCCTCTTTTTTATTTTTATTTTTCCCCTTTGCCTCCCTTTTTGTTCCACCTTATCTTTCTAGGTTCCTGCTCTCCTTCACTCTCCTTCATCTGTTCAAAATTCCTTCTAGTGCCTGATGAAACAATCTTTTCCTTTCCCTCCCCCTTGCATTTATTAATTTGAAACAGAATTAGAGAAAAAAATATTCACCTCACAGATAACTGCTTGCTGGTATTTCTAGACTTTTCTGGTCTGCAAAGTTAATCAGTGCTAATGGTTTCCTTGAAGAGGTGGGAACACTGAATTTGAGTGTAGTCCTTGCTCATCAATATCCTTGTTTTTTTCTGTTTGATCAAAGTCAGGAAATACAGTACCATTCATGCTGTCTGCAGTCCCAAGATTTCCAGCCCAGTTTCTCATATCAAGTAGTTAGGGAATATTAAAATTCTGCAGCATTTATTCAAGGCAGCACTAGGAGTTCCTTGCAAGGCACGTAGCACTAGTTAGTTGTGTTATGAATTTAAGAAGAATAAGCTACCCTGGATTTGGCAAATTCATGCTCGATTCTAAAGAAGCACTTAAAAGGATTATTGAAATTTGTCTTGTAAAACCCCCTGAAGATTTTAGCAGCTTGTGTGGGATTTTGGTTAGCATTCGTGGGACTTGGCAGGCTCAGCAGCTGCACAGAAGGTCCTGTAATCCCTCAATAATGGCAAGGTGCAGCAAAGGTTCCAGCAGCTCCGAGCACCATCAGCACTTTGTGCTGGGAAATTCTCCTCTGCTTCCCTGCCTGACAACCATCCCTCTCTCATTTTCCCTCTAATTTGGGCCACTGCAGCTTCAAGCTCTTACCCTGTGAAGCAGCCTGATGGCTCCCAGGACTCTGCAGCTGAGCAGGAATGACCCTGAAGGAGCTCAAAGCCAAGCTCAGCCCAGCCTGGGTGGGCAGTGAGCACCATTTGCCATCAGTGTGTCCAAAGCACAGAAGGAAATGCATTTCCTACAGGAGATAAACACTGATCATGCTTTTGGGAAATGAGCTTTTAGCAGAGAGCAGATTGAATTCCTTGGGGCACTTGGGACTTCACATTCAGAGTCATGGCTGAGACTGCTTTGGGAGGGCAGAGCCTGGGCACTGCGCATTCCTCTGGCTCTTCTCTCTCTGCAACTCTTCAGTGGCCCTGCCATCCCCTGCCCTGTCCCACACTGCCTAAACTCTGCTAGAGTGCAGTAAATGATTTACAGGAAGAATAGATTTAATCATTTCAGCCTGTTCTTTTCCCCTTAGCCCGAGTATATACAAAGGGGTTGCAATTTCCTCCTTGTTGCTTGAACTTTCTGTCTTATAAATAGGGTTTTTTGGTAATCTGTGAGTTTATCACAAATATTAAAATTTCAGTAGACATGTTAGATAGTTGTCATGTAGGACAGCTCTGTGATTGCACAGGTATTATACAGCATATGAGGCAGTCCCAATGAAGCTTATTGCAATTTATTGTGGGTGGAAGGGGCTCACATAGTGCCACAGAGGGAGCCAGGGTAATACCTAAAGACCGGCAGTCCTTGTGCCAAAAATAAATCTGTGCTGTGATTAGCTGTGTGGATGTGATTTCTCAGCAAAAGTAATTCTGTGAAGATGTAAATAATGATTCTTTTAATACCGGGAGCAACTTTGAAATTCACTTTTCTGAAGCATTTGTGCTGGTAAGATTCAATTGCTCAATTTTATGCTGAAAGCAGGCGTGAAGCAGACAGAAGCTGAGCCAGAACAGACTTACTGCAATTCCAAACTGACTGCTCATTGCATGGAACTTCAGTTTATTATATTTTTTATTTGACTTGCTTTCTCTAATGGCTGGGGTGCAGTGAGGGCCATGGCAATCTCCCCATGCCTGCAGCCACAGCAAGCCTGATAAACGAGCAGGGATGCAAAGCAGGCTTATGGCAAAGCTACTTGAAACCCCCTTGCTCTGTCACTGTTATTAATTAAGGGCATTTCTCTTTTCCCACCGTGAAGAACAAAGTGTGTCTGTGGAGCTGCATTAACACATTCCATTTTTCATGCTGCTACACTTTGTTCCTTCTCTCTGAAAACCCAGAGGTGAGCGGGTACCTCCCCGACCCAGGCTCTCTCACAGCGGTCATGGAAACCCCCTCGAGGGTAGGGAAATATTGACAAGGAATTTCTGAGCATTCCCAAGCCTCTCCCTGGAGCATCCAGCTCTCCCATCTCACATGCACACCAGCCACGTGCTCCTGCTGAGGACTCTGCCACCACTCACGAGCGCATTTAGCAAACAAGGCCTGATGACAATCACGGTCATTTCAAATTACGGAAAGGGCAGGATTTCCCCAAAGGGACTTATTTTCTGCCATGATTGAATCAAGAAGGGAGGCAGCTGCTGAGACTGGAAAAGGTCACTCAGTCACATCGGTTGATGAAGGAATCAGAGGAGCTGTCACCCCCACCGCAGCCTGGCCTGCCAAGTGACGGAGCTGTCACCACTGGCATCTGTCACATGGAACGCGGGCGGCCCAGGGGCAGAGCAGCTCCGCCATCCTCTGCTGGGATCAATTGTTTGTTCAACAAATGGTGTTAGGAGACTCTGGCTTTTCTCTCCTGCAGCTTGGAAGATCAAGTTAAGCTAAATATTTGAAGCTGTACTAGGCTGGTATTGACAAAACACAGGAGCACTTGGGCTGCGAGGGAGACGGACGTGATGGGGATCAGGATGGGCCAGGGGCGTTGCAGATCGGGTTCCTCTGATGTATCTATAATTGAAGGTATTTCTGCAGGAAGGTGAAGGAGGTAACAGTAAGGAGGCTCAGCAGGGATGTTCTGTGAGGGTTCAGGTTGCACTGGCTGCAGGTATCCTGATGTTATATCAGTTGTGGTGGAGCAAATCCATTGTAGGTTTAGGGAGCAATTGTTTTCTCCCCCTGGTCTGCTCAGAGGAGATGCTTATGTGATTTTCAGCCATTCCCATGCTTCCCTAAAGAAGGGAAGTTCTTGATAAATTTTGGAAATGACTATTCAGAAAGAAAACTAGAAATTAGTAGGTATGCATGTTCCAGTGACTTCCAGTCATACCCAATAATAGCTGTTAAAGTAATTTCTTTGTATTGCCTGTGAATGGGGCTTCTCTCAAGATCACAAGTCCCTCCCAGTCCTGAGAGCTGTAGATCTTTCTACCTAAATGTTTGTCTGAGTGGCATTAAGGTCTGTCTTGAACTCATTTTTAACTTAGGCAGTGATTTTTTCAGAATACAATTATATTGAGTTTTCAGAATATAATAGTATAATTTGCCTGTTACTGAATCCATACTGACATGTAGAGTCCCATGGTTTGTTTTTGATGGGAATTCACGATGTATCCCCTCTTCCTCTTTCTGGCTACCAGAATCATGCTTTAGTAGACCAATCTGCCAATCTTATCCTGCATTTGTTGCTTTTACACCCCCTGTGTAATCTTCATCACTTTTTTGAGGCTGACAAACATATATTGTTTTTTTAGGAATAAATCTTTCCTGACAGATCCTGTTCAACTGGGGAAAAATCACAGAATGGTTTGGCTTGGAAGGGACTTTAAAACCCTTCTGGTTCCACCCCTTACCATGGGCAGGGACACCTCCCACTGTCCCAGGCTGCTCCAAGCCCCATCCAGCCTGGCCTTGGGCACTGCCAGGGATCCAGGGGCAGCCACAGCTGCTCTGGGCACCCTGTGCCAGGGCCTGCCCACCCTCCCAGGGAACAATTCCTAATTCCCAATATCCCATCCATCCCTGCCCTCTGGCAGTGGGAAGCTATTCCTCCTTGTCCTGTTGCTCCATCCCTTGTCCAAATTCTCTCTCCAGCTCTCTTTGAGCCCTTCAGGCACTGGAATGGGCTCTAAGGTCTCCTCAGAGTCTTCTCCAGGTTGGACAATCTCACCTCTTTCAGCCTTTCCTTTATGGCAGAGGGTCTCCAGCCCTTGGAGCATCTTGGTGGCCCCTTCTGGACTCATCTCAGCAGGTCCAGGTCTTTCTTGTGCTGAGGACACCAGAGCTGGACATGAGACTCCGGTGGGGTGTCAAACTACAGGATAGAGGGGAAGAATCCCCACCCTTGGCCTGCTCCTGTACTGCTTTTGATGCTGTCCAGGCATTTTGAATGAAGTTATGGCATTGGTTTCCCTGCCATAGTGCAGTTACATGTTGGGGTAGCAACACCCAACATCCTCTTCCAGATCCTTTAATCCAGATCCACACTCAGGAGGTTTGGGAACTGACTGTGGTTTATAAAAGGGCAGATGGCAGGAAGTAGTGACACAGAGACAGAACTCTCCCATTAGCTTTGTCAAAACATTTGCTAATTGCAGTGTGATCCCTCAAAACATACTTCTTAGGGAAAAATGAATCTAAATTCAAACCCACGCCGACCAGGGAAGAGCAGAGTCCTCTCCAGGATGTAAATTAGATTAGTAGTTGAGTGGAATTGATTCTGCTGAGACTAAATTAATCACAGTGCTTAATCACTGTAACCTTTAAACATAGCAGTCCTGACCACAGCTGTGGGTAGCACATTGTTCTGGCAGACTGCTGACCTTCCCAAGGCACTGGGACTGTCAGGCAGAGCAGTATGAGTGGAGCAGAGTCAAAGCTGCTTCAGCCTGACCTTCAGGTTCTTCCACCATTTAGAAAAGGGAAAAAAGCCATACTTTGTGGATATAAACCTGTGGTGAGCAAATTATAATGTCGGAGTCAGTCAGGACACTGTCAGCTCTGTCTGTGCTGGGATAGAGCAGTTCATTATTGAGGGCTGGGAAATGACTCTGGATCCACCTCCACTCACAGCTCTTCACTGGCTTTAGGGTGTTTTGGACCTCAGGATGAAGGATTAATCTTTTCCTTGTAATCCTGTAGGCTACACGTGCTTCCTTTTGTTCCTTACATTAGCAGAGGGTGTGAGAGTTCTGGCAGAGACATGTTTGGGCACAGAGGGGACACTGAGAGACATGCACACACTCCCCACCAAGTAGGACACTGAGATCTCAGTGGTAGAATCTCCAGTCCATAGACTGATGCCTTGTGAAGGCTGACCTCGAACAGAGACTAGACAGAGCTGAAGAATAAAGTGGGGATTTATCAGGAGGCCTCAATGGATCCACCTTGGGCAGCACAAGAGCCCAGCCAGGGCTGCACCCCAAGTGAACCCAAAATGCACGACCGCTTACAGAGTCTGTCAGTTTGATCAGTTCTGCTCCATTTGCATATTGGAGTTCATTGTCCACTTACAGCTCCAGCCCATGAAGTCCCATCTTTCTTGTTTTTCTCTCTTCATTCCACGTTGTTTGTGCTCTTGGGGCTGAGATTTGGATCATTGTCCTTGGTCCCCAGCTAGAGAAGGAATTGTTTTGTCTCCCTACTCTGTGCAGAGAGCTCACCATGCCCTAATGTGAAGCCCAGATCCACACACTAAAGCAGCACAAAATGTGAAAAATAGAAAAGCTGAAACCTGAGGCAACAGACGATCATGAAAACCAAACACCAGATAAAAATGACTCGTGCTTCCTCAGTCCAGTCTCCTGCAGATCAGTTTGTACAGGTGGTGAAAGCTGATGCACTTGCATATGGAGAAAAGCAGGGAGGTTTTAAACATACTCCAGCCTCGGTTTTCAAGAGCTGGTGGGGACTGTGAGTGTCCTTCAGGTGTTTGCTTTGTAGTGTTGATGCCAAGGTCCATCCTCTAATAAAATGTGCCAAACCCCTGAGCTGTCTAAAATCACTAGCTTCTCTTGAAACCCAAGGCCTTTAACTGCAGCTTTCAGCTGCTCCAGCCAGCTCTTGGAGTGCCAAAAGAAGCCTCCCTGTCACTCCATGAGAGGTGGGACTGATGGGTTTTCTTTCCACAGTGTGAACATAGCCTGAATTTAAAGGGACCAGACAGTGCTGAAGCAGATGTGTTTGAGGTTGATTCTTTTAAAATTGCATTTTTCTTTTACTTTAGAAATATCTGGGGATATTTTGCTGTGATGCTGTTAGGAATAAATCTTCTGTATGGACATGAAGAAGACCTGAGATGAGAGCCCACCTGTGGATGTGGTTTGCTGTTGGGATCTGTTCCCTGCTCTCATTAGCCAGCAGTCAGACTTGGATCTATGCTCAGCTCTTCCACTCATCTCCTTACGTTTTCTCCTTCAGATTCTATCTTGTAATCTGAAGATGACTTTGTTTCTGTCCCCTACCATCCTTTGCATTTTCTCTTTTAATTGTTTACTTTTTGGGGAGGTGTGGTGCAGCAGGTGAATAATGGATGAGCAGAGTTTTCCACCCAGCCAGGCTTTGGGCTTGATTGATGATGGTCGGACAGTCAGAGCAGCAGCTCTCTCTGCAAACTGCAGGTTGAGTCATTCTTTAAGCCTATGTCCCATCCCTACCCTGTAAAAGGTAAACCTTTTACAAAAAAGAAAAAAATCCCCAACAAAGCTTTAAAAACCTGTGCTGAGAGGAATTTGTCATTGCTTTTAAAACTCATGCTTGCTGTGATTTATTTTTCTTTTTTAAATAAGGTATCCAAAAATTTCTGCAGCTAAGGGACATAAAATCCTGTTTTGCTGTAATATATTGTTTCCCACATCTACTTCCCATTAATCATGAAGTACCTTTGTGACAAGAAGCTATGTAAATTGTATGATTCCTTGAAACCATCTTTCTTTGCTATGAATGATTAAAACAACACAACATCACCCTGAGTTAACTAAGTGTCCCTGCTCTCTTAGAAGCAGAGGGAGAGGCTGAATGCTGACAATCTGCCATTGCACTGCCACGGGAAGTACCTATTTAGACAATGAAGATGGGTTAAGTGCTGCCAATGTGAAATAAAACAAACAAAACATGACCAGAGTAATTTAAAATGTCTTTGAAAAATACTGCTCTCTCTCTGTATGTTATTTAGTCGATAATATCCATATCACAGCCCTATCCTTACAGGAAGGAACTGAAAATGTACTGTTAATGATCATTGGAGTCAGGCAAGTCTGAAATATTCAGTGGGAACATGGTCTGCAAACAGGGATTGGGTTTAGGAATTTGTTCACCTGGGACAGAAAAGCTGGAAAGGATCCAGTGGCAGCGTGGACTCAGGTACTAAGTTATCACCTTTGGAGTCTGCTGTTTTTGAAGCTGTTTGGTTTGTGTCTGCTGTGTTGAGAAATTTGAAGTTTATCCCTTTCCACAAAGGAATATCCCATGGTTTGCTGTCCAGCCTGGCACACCCTTGAATTGGTCACTTCAGCACTGGCAGGTGCCAGGCCCCAGACCTGCCAACCACACTGCCAACCTGCCAGACCCCAAACCTGCAACCATAGCATCATTTACAGGAGATTTGCCATGACTGCCAAAATCGAGGTGTGGCAATTCCTTTTTCTACAGGTGGTGTAGAATTCTATCCGGAAATTTTGGCTTGCAAACTGAGGCCAAAAGGAGGCACGAGCATGGGGCATGCTGGTCTGCTCCTTGCCCATGCAGAGCTGCAGCTGGCACCCCTCAGGCACACCTGAGCCTTGTGGAGGTGTGGAGATGGCACAGGAATTAAAAGGTTTGCTTTCTCCCCAGCTGCTTTCTCTCTTGGGTGTCTTTGCACTGCATCCTGACATGGAGTCAGGGTGCTGGCACCTCAAGGGAAGGGGTCACCTTGCAGGTCAGAGGTGAGTCAGTCTCTGAATTTATTCACCTGAGCTCACATCTCAGCTGGATTAACCCAGGTGCCAGTTGTAGTGCTGGTTGTGGGGTCTGGGGAGTGCCTGTGACTGATTTCTCTGGCTGTCACACCCTGAGCAAGGGCTGCTCTGCTCACTGCTGTGGGGAATTAATTTGATCCATGATCATCCAATTGGCTTCTTCACAGCTTAAGCAAAGTGCCAGAGCAGGGCTTGAAACCGGGTAGGTCTTCAACACAGATGATTCTTTTCTCCTAGATTTAATTATGCACATATTTCAAACATAAATACATGTATATATGGTTAAACTTTTATTTTGTCATTTCCTGCAGCTGAAATTTATTGTGTATTGAAATACACAGGTTTATCTGCCTGACCTTTTGCTAATTATTAGATTGAGATAAGTGTGTATGTAAGTGACAAATTGCCTTTAATGACATTTAATCTGCACACTGACATTAATGGTGGGTTTAGCAGCCTGGTTATAGTCTTTGTTGCTGAGAGACGAAAAGAGCAAGGACTTTTATCTTAATTTGACCTTATTCAAAAGGTGTTTGTAGTAGTAGTCAATTTCTGATTAACTTAATGACCTGTTTTACATAGAAAGCAGTCAAACATTGATATATGAAAGGGCCTCGAGGTGATAGATTACAGAGGCAGCAATGACATTGCCAGATTCTCACTCTTAATGGATGGGGGAGAGGGAGGTGGGAAGAGGAGCAGCCCCAAACTCTTTTGCTGATACCACAAGGGAATGTGCCACATCCAGAAAACATGGTTAGAAAAGCATCTGTTGAAGGCTGGGTGCAAAGGGCCAATATTTGACTTTGCTGAATGCCTTTCTGTGCAGTCCAGCCTTGTGAAACACAGAGGCACAGGACTGCACATGCACTGAATGGAGTGAAAGTGTCTCCACTGGGGATTACTGAGCTGAATCTGTCTGGGAATTACACGGCCCCATATCGAGGTCAGCTGTGGCCTATTTCTGTGACAAAAGATCTGCACATCCTGGAGGGCAAACACAGCACAGAGCCCAAGGTGGGCAACTGCAGCCCTTGCCTCTCACTGCCCTGTGGTACATTTTCAGAATGATTTAAGAGGGACTTCAGAGACAAGAGCAGAGGTTATAAACTGCTTTTAGGAAAAGTAAACACCTAAGCAAATCATTCAGGAACCCATTAAATGGCTAGACAGCTCCAATAAATACAGTCCATAATGCATGTTGGAATGCTCCAGCACCTGCTGGCTCTGATGGGCTTTCCTCTGAGAGCTTCTGAAAGTCACATTTTAATGCTAAAAATTGTTCCTTTCACATCACTGAAAAAATGTGAAGATACAATTCAGAAGAGAGCTGGAAGGATAATAATGTCCCTTAAGTTTGTAAACCAACTAATTAATTTATAGTGTAATGCCATTTTTTAATGCAACAGCAATGCCTTGAAAACGAAACCAAACGGAGTGGCAAATTGACACAAATGTTTAGTGAATTGAGATCAACACTTATTACATCAAGTGACAATGGAAATGCAAACAGAATGCCTTGGCATGTTGTCGTGAAGCCCTTCAGCTGCTGCCTGCCTTGGCAGGGAGGTGCTGCACAGGCAGCAGTCACTGGGCCATCACAGAGCCTCTAAAAGCACCCCAGGAACTGGAGAGCTGTGCTTGGAATTGAAGGCTTCAATTTGGGTTTCTGGAGTCTGCAGTGTGTCTGCAGTGTGTCAGCCACATCCAGCTGGAGATGCTCCTGCCTGTCCTGCTGCTTGAACACTGTTAATAAAGGAGTGTGCTGTCATTTCATAAAAACAACCAAACACAGCTACAAACACAAAGCAGCTCCATCACTGGGACAGCCTGGGCTCTGGAAAGGGGAGACATTTCCAGCATGGGCTCACACCACAGTTTGGGCATTTGCTGAACTCATCTTTTACCCAGTTACTCTTTTCCCCCCCAAAATGTAAGTCCTTTGATAATTCCCTGTGTTCCACTGTATCAAGGTGAACTTGAGTCTATGAGTTAACAATAATCTGAGATGTGGGAAGACTACCAGCTCTTTGTGGGAATAGGAAACCAAACAAAGCCCCAGAAAAGCATCCCCCAAATGGATGAAGAGCCTCATATGTGTCTTGTATGCTAAAAGGTATTTTATGGCTATGCCTTTTACAAAAGGATTAAATTTTAAGTTGGTGCTGCCCCATCTAATTTTTGTTCTCTTTTACTGTAAAGGGGAATTTGAATACTGCACCCCAAGTGGATAAATTGTTGTCCAAGGACTGTTTTCCCCGTGTTGATGCTCAGTTGAGATGTTGACCCTTTTGAGAGCAGGGATTGTGTCTCCAGGCCAGCACCAGTGCAACTGTAATTGTATTTCCTTGTGAATGCCCCCATTTGTTCTGGATTGCTGTCCAATCTGATCCAAGAGCAGGATGCCAAAAAAGGTCATTTGGATCATTTTGAGTGAGCTGCTGTAGCACTTGGGAAGCAGGAGTTGATGTAATTAATTCTTGTTTGAGCATATCTTTAAAATAAATAAATCTGGTCTTCACTTTGAATTGCCAGTAATTGAGAAACCACTGCAGTCCTTAGGAAGTTGTTCTAGTGGTTAATTACCCTCACAGTTAAAAATTAGCATCCTATTTATAACCCAACTTTTTTTCTCACTTCTGCTTGCAGCCACTGGATTTTATCAAGCCAAGAGAACCCATTCTTTGGGTATTGTTCCATATTTTCCATAATTTCCACATCTCCTTTCACTTCCATATAGATACAAAAATGCTACAGCAATATGTTTTTGTTTTGTGGTTTTGGTTTTTTTTTAATTTTTTATTTTGCCTGAGGTTGGACTGCATTAGAAATGTATTCTAAGATTCTTGGGTGAAAATTGCTACAATACACAAAATTCACAAAGACCCATTAATTATCCATTTTCCCACTGTGACCTTCTGTACCTCCCAGTGGTGTACACTCAGCAGGGTTTTTTGCATCCTTTTGTCTCCTATTAATATTGATGCTGCTTTCCTAGGACTGACACCTGGGGGAGAAGGAAAATCCCCTGGCTGGTGGTTGAGGGTTGAGTGTGTGCCACTGCCAGCTGGGGAGCCACAGCCTTTCCCCACAGTGGGGTGTGCAGGCACCAAGCAAACAAGCTCCACTGCCCCTCTGGGGTTTTACCTCCTCCTCAGAAGCCTCACAGACTTGCTAGTTGTGTGTTGCACTGTAGCAGCAATGATGTTTGAGAGGGAGGAAGAGTCACTGCGCATTTCACGGTCTCATGCACTGGGATGTTGTTTGGTGGCTGGCAATTACAGACTGCTGTGCTAACAAACCTGCACTGAAACTGCCTTTCTTGTCAGAGGCCAGAACCAGATTCTGTGCCCCAAATGCTTTAAAAAATACATTTTCACCAAACTTGCTCAATCTGGTGACCTTAGCAAAGGTCTGTGTTGTGTTTTTGCAGATATGGATGGTATGTAGATTCCTTAGTCTTCATGACCTTAAATTATCCAGAAATACATTGGCAGATGGACTTGAAAGCATTTGCTCCTTGCTTTCTTCCTACTTAGGAGCTCTATAGACCTCCCATGAACTGGAGGGCTGGGAGGATGAGGAGGGCCTGGAGCATCTCGGTGCCCAGGAAAGGCTGAGGGAGCTGGGGCTGCTCAGCCTGGAGAGGAGCCCCAGCTGAGAGGGGCCCTCAGCCCTGGCTGTCCCTGTGTGCAGGGAGGGGCAGAGCAGGGCCCGGGCTCTGCTCCAGGCCCGGCAGTGGCACCAGAGCCACGGGCAGGGACGGAGCCCAGGAACTGCCCCTGCACAGGAGGCAGAACTTCTGCCCTGGGCACTGCCCAGCCCTGAACAGGCTGCCCAGGGAGGGGCTGGAGTCTCCCTCAGCGGGGATACTGCAGAGCCCTCTGGGCACAATGCTGTGCCCTGTGCTCTGGGATGGCCCTGCCTGAGCAGGGAGGTGGCACCAGGGACCTCTGGGCTCCCTTCCAGCCCGGCCCAGCCTGGCATTCTGTGCTGAAGCTGTGTGTAAATAAACCCCAAAGCAGACCCTAAAGCCCTGGTGTGAACTCCAGATCCAGCTGTCAGCTGAGCTTTGCTGCTGTCCCTGGGGCTGGCCAGGCTCTGGCTCTCTCCCCTGTGCAGAGCCACCTGCAGCTGCAGGGTTGTGCCATGGAGAGCTGCAAAGCTTCAGGGCAGCAGATGACAATGCCAACCTCAGGGGCTTCTGCTGGTGAGTAGGTGTAGCTAGTCAGTGAGAAGGACACCTCAGTTCTTGTTTGACTTTCTGTCTGTGTCTGTTGGAACTTGGAAAAGGCTGCAGAGATTTTTTTCTTTTTCCTGTGTGTTATCACTGGTATTTTAAATGAACATGCTTTTCCAGTGTCAGCTCCTGCTACCATTGTCACTTTAGCCTTTTAAAGTACTTTTTCTTGTCGCAATCTTCCTGATAAAAGTGTCGAAAAGAGGAATTATCAGATGTGACAAAATATTCATGTTTTGAAGGTGCATGTTGGACTTCTCTTGGCAGTGACAGCTGAAACGTTGCTGCAGTCAGAAAATACAGATGAGTGGTCCTGCTGATACGTAGGTTTGGGGTTTCACTCTTTGCCTGTTGGTATTTAATCTGTTTTACTGACAGAGGAGGATTTGCAGCACCTGCTGCCAGGCCCTGAGCCAAATCCAGGGACCATTTGGATTCCTGATCCTTGCTGTGGCAGTAGAATCAAAAGCTGGTGTTCAGCACCCAGTGCTCACAGAGCCTTGGGGTGGGTAGGGGGATTTCTCTAGCCTAGCTGGGAGTCTGTGGCCAAAACCTACTTTGGTGAGCACTGTTTGATGTGTGCTTTAAAGCCTGCTAAAGCCTTGAAAATGTGTCCCTGAAACCCACAAAGCCCTGCCTGCTGATGATAGAGCCAATCTTGTGTGAAATCATTTATTATAATGTTCCTGGGTCTTTTTTTTTCTCCGTTTGCCTTCGTTTCCCCACCCATGAAATAAAAATACCAACCTTCCCTTTCTTCCAGGCTTTCTTATCTGTGCTAATACAAAGCTGCTCCGGGATGCTTTTGTGCTGTATGTCTTCACAGTGGCGAGCAGAGGGGGGCTGTCAGTCTCAGCTGGGGGCCTGTATTACTACTCATTCTGTAGTCATACAAATAGTGGATAATATAATAATGATGCAGAAAAGAAAGTAAATGCTCTTTATATGGAATAATTGAATATCACTGTGACGTTGAACAATGAGTCTTAAAAGGATGGGGGGAAGTCATGCTTTTTTCTTCCTTAATTACAGTTGAACTCAAATTACTATATTTAGTTATTTCTAAAGCTGCATTGTATTTTTCTGTGTCTGAAAGAACACAATGATTTGGATACGCATGCATTTTCCTCTCCAGATGTCCTATTGCCTCTTGAATGTGGTTTTATATCTTCATATCTCCAATAATGGAAGCTTGGATTTCTGCTCCAGTAGTGTGCCAATTATGCAGGTCAATATTAAAGGAATATTATAAATGGTCTCTGTAGGCTTAGAATAGCTTTATCTCACTCTTGCCAGTACTTTGTATGTGGATAACTGTCTTAGCTTCCTTGTCTTTGTGCTTTATTTGGATTAATGGGTAACCTAGATATTTTCAAGTGCCTGTAATACAGTTCTTTCTGTAAGAGACCGGAGAAGTTCTTGTTCTCTAGGACTGAATTCCCTGTTAAATTTGCTTTTTGCACCCTTGTGAGAGAGGGAAGGGCTCAGTGTTGAAGGGTGCCCAATGTCCTGGGGTGGGCTGTGAGGTTCATGCTGCCAGCTTCTACAGGAGAGGGAAGGTGTGGAATCATCCAGCAGCTCCCTCTCCTTGTCTGAGCTGGAGAATTCCTTGATTTCCTGCTGTTCACACGTGGGTTTAGCTCCATGGCAGTCCCGGGGGGGGCTGTGCTGCCCCCACACCACCCTGTGATGTGCGGGGCCGTGGTGTCCCCCCTGTGCCCAGGCTCTGTGCTTGGTGCAGCTGGAGGCACACGCGGTGCTCAGGCTCAGCAGCCACGTGCCACGGAGATGAATGCACAACTTAAGAAAGCAAAGCACTTTTTGCCCTTTTAAAATTAGATTTTATTTATTTTTTAAATTCAGACATGTTTTGGTGATTGTGGGGTTTTCCACCAACTCTTCCTTGTGCCTGAAGGCCAGTGTGCCCAGCATAGGCTCCACTTCACACTGCCCAAAGGGGAGCTGTGGCTCTGGCTGGCAAACAAAATTGTGAGAAACAATCCTTACTTTTAAAAATTTAAAAGGTTTATTAAAAACTTATCAAAAATACAACAGCAGACTGAATAGAGAAAATAAACATGGCACAAGGAGCAGAGGATTTTCCCCACCATGTGCTCACCCACTCAATGGAGGTTTCACCTTTTAACCCTTTGGCCCCTCCCAAAGTTCTGTCCATCGACTCCTCCTTCCCTGCCCAGGGCTGGAGATCACTGCCTGACACCTTGATTGGAGCTCAGGTGCTGCCATGGTAACGAGTGACCCTCCCAAATGTCCCAAACCCAGGGCCCCCCTGATAACAACACAAGGGGGGTAAAACACAACTATAAATCTATAAAACTTCTCCTAACATACATACAGGATATTTGCCTTTTAATTGTGAGAGTCACCCTTCTCATTACTGATGTATCACAAGATGCTCAGGCTTCTCCTTTGCTGCCTGCCTACCCCAACCTCCTTCACTTAATATCTCCCTACCCCAGGTTCCCTGTCTGCCAAGCCCGTGTGATATTTCTCTACTTCAAAGCAGAGTAACACAATGTAATGGTGGCAATATATTTTAAGATCCTTGCTAACCAGCTTGTCTCACTGAGCTGAGGAGTTTAATAAGCTGTAAGACATGTTTTTGTCTTGCCAGCCTCTGTCTTCTCAGAGCAAACTGTATTCATATCAAAGAGTAGCTGATGTTAAGGGTTATGTACATGAGAGCACCCTTCATGGGAGGCATGTAGCAGTGATAACAGAAGTAGTTTGACACAAAGCCGCCTGAAAAGGGGGAACTCCTTTACACACATCTTCACTCTTATGTGTATTTCAATTTACACGACATCAAATTGGATTAGAGTCTGTTAATTCAATTAATGACTATGTTGAAAGTTTGCCTTTGCTCATAGTGAAAACAGGAGGGCAGCTCCTAATAGCCTATGGATTTAATGACTGCAACTTTGAAGAGTGTTAAGCTAAAGTGAAGTTCAGAATGGCTTGTTAACTGGGTTTATTAGCTGTTGACCTTCCCTTTCAGCATAATAGTAGCAGCCAGACTGAAGAAAGCATTAAAGTCCTCATTAGCATTTATCTAAAGATAGGCTGCTGCCCATTCCACAGTAAATTAGCTCAATCAGCCATAAAGAGCCTGAGAAACGTTTTCTCACATACCTTTAATTCTCTTTCTTGCTCCCATCTCCCCCCTCCCACCCTTTTTTTTTTATTATTTTTTTTAAAAGTTAGTTTAGTTCCTTTTATCCATGTTATTGAGACTGAAGCCTCAGGACAGTTGCATTTAAAGTGTTTCTACATGCTTATATAATTATAGACCTTCTCCTGTGAGACAAAGGCATGGGAGTGGAAGTACAGGCTTTCAGGGATGTCCTTGGCTTAGCCTTTTGCAGAGATTACGGATGTCTTGCTTGATTTCCAAGCTGACAAAATGCCCCGGGTTGGCTCAGCTGCAGACAAAGAAGTTTTGTTACCTGCCCTCGCTCGCTGCTGGCCCGGCTTTAAAGAGAGGAAAAGAGATTGGGTAGTGTCAAACCTGGTTTAGATTTGCCAAATCCAATGGTGAAAGGATTTATGCCTTTGGTGTAGTGGGGTTTGTTTGATGCAAACAATTGATATAAAATGGATTGTGATCTCCTGTACGTCGATAGCTGAGAAGGCTCAGAGTGCCAGCCTCTATCCTGCCCACAGGTCTCAGGCCCAGTTTGTGAAGAATAATTTTTGACAAACCTATAACTCCATGCATTTTAATTGCTTTCTGGGTCCTTTTATTGTTCTATCTATTGAATCTGAAAAGATGCTAAGAATGTCAACCCCAGCTCCAGAATACTTTGCTTATTCAGATGAGATAAGACTTGTTTGTTTACAGTTCAGAATGTATTTACAGCTTTTGCTGTATCAAATCTCATATTCCCTTTCAAAGGTTATCAATGAACATTAATATAGGTCACTGACATAAAAACATTAATAAACAGATAGCATTTTCCTACTTTTTCAGTACACTGGTGGAAAAAAAAAAAAGAAGAGAAAGAAATTAAGAGACTCTAAGAAAAAAAACCCCTCTGTTTTAAAAGGAACCAAGGAAGCCAGTGGCAGTTTAATTACCAGTAGTATCTCACTTGGTCCCGGTTGCTTTACAGCAATTTAGTGGTTTTTCTTCTTCAGTATTTCATGAGGGTTCCTCTCACATTTTTAGTTCTGTTATATGAAGTATTACATAAACTTCTTTTACAAGACTGTTTTCCTCAAAGCTTTAAAGCAGCTTGTAAGACAAAAGCAAAAAAGCAATCTTGGTGCAGAGGGAGGAGGAGGAAAATGGAAGGAGGAGATGAAGGAGGAGGAAAGTTTCCCAGGGTAGGAGGAAATGGTCTTAAGTTGAGCCAGGGGAGGTTTGGGTTGGACATTAGGGAAAATTTCTTAAAGGAATGGGCTGTGCTGCCCAGGGCAGTGGTGGAGTCCCCACCCCTGGAGGGGTTTAACAGATGTGTGGATGTGGCACTGGGGACGTGGGTCAGAGGTGGCCGTGGCACTGCTGGGGAGTGCTTGGACTGATCTTGGAGGGCTTTCCTGACCTTAATGAGTCTCTGGTGGTGTGAAACTGCCCTCCGGGACAATCAGCACTGCCTGTGGTGTGCTGGGCCTGTGGCTTTCCCTGGTGTTTTCCCCTGGTTCTCCTTTGCCCTTGCGTTACTGAGCTGTTCTGAGCCCAGCTCCTGCTAGAGCAGTTTACCAAAGCTCTCAGTGCCTCTCTCCTCCTGTCAGAACTTGTTTTATTTATAAAACTTCCATAGGAATTTTGTTTAAAGTCTTTTTATTAAACTTCTATTTACTCTTAGCAGGTCTCTGCTTCCAGTCACCCTGTCTTTAGATTTTCCAAACCAGTAATTATTCAGGATTTTATGTCTGATGTAATACTTCTCTTGCAGGAATAATCAGAAGCCAAAAGTTTGACAGGCTCAACATAAACAGTTAAACATACGCTCAGGCTCTAAAATTTAAGAGCTTGATCTTTATAAGTGTGGGTCCAGGCCTAGCAAAGTACTTAAGCATGTGCTTAATCTTAAGCCCCTGGGCAGCACCATTAACTGCAGCAAAACTCTCCCTGTATTTAAAGTTAAGCTTGTCCTGAAGGATTCTGCTGAACTGGAGCAGGAATACTTGGCATCTTGAAGGATAAAGCCATAAAACCAGCCCAGTTTATTAAGGCAGCTCAGCTTCTTCAGCTGTCGTTAGTTTTAAGAGGATTTTGGAACTCAGTGGTTTTCTTTGCTTCTGGGAACCCACTGTGTTGGCTGCTGCTGTAGAGGTATTCCAGCTGTACTCAGGGAACCTACATTTTGTTATACACTTCAGGAAAAGTTACTTCAAATAAAATGGTGGAGGATTTTCACCTAAATGTAATGTCTTAAGTGCTGGAAATTTGAAGAATTTTCTTCCCTTAGAGTAGAAACCTGTTTTTTATTTTTATTTGTGAGCATCGGAGTCATGATCTGGTAACAGCTTTGAAATTTGTAGCCCATTTTGTTGTTTGTGGAAATTTTTTTTTTTGGCACTTGTTTTGCCTGTAATACATTTTGGGTTGTGAGTTCAGCTAATTAAAAATAAAAAACAGTTATGCTGATGGGGAGGAAATAGATGCAAGTCTATCTCAGAATTACAAAAGCCCCATGGGTTTAATAAGATTATATCTGACTCCTAACAGGCATGGCACCATATGGAAATCTGTGGCTCAGCTCTGAACACTTCTTCTTGTGCTGCCTGAGCTTCTGGGATGAGGGATGGAGAGGGGCAGGATGAGGGATGGAGAGGGGAAGGATGAGGGATGGAGAGGGGCAGGATGAGGGATGGAGAGGGGAAGGATGAGGGATGGAGAGGGGAAGGATGAGGGATGGAGAGGGGCAGGATGAGGGATGGAGAGGGGCAGGATGAGAGATGGAGAGGGGAAGGATGAGGGATGGAGAGGGGCAGGATGAGGGATGGAGAGGGGAAGGATGAGGTTTGGAGAGGGGCAGGATGAGGGATGGAGAGGGGCAGCAGCAGCCAGAGGGTCAGGGCAGGACAGGAGCCCTCGGAGTCCCTCTGAGCCCTCGCGGGATGAATCTCTGCTGGGTGAGGGCAATGCCTGCAAGCACCAGGATCATTTATTTGGTCAGTAGCTCCACCAGGACAGCTGCGATTGTGCCGCCTGAAATGACTTTTCAAAACCTCTCTCAGTTACTCTGGAGCATTGCAGCCACAATCCGGGCCCGGGGTGCTGCGGGGAGGGGTGACCGTGTCCGAAGGGCTGAGGACACCTGTTGTGGGGGTGAGCCCCTGGCTGGGAGCTGTGCTGCCGGCACACGGGTGTTTTTCCTCGGGCTGAGGGAAGTTTGGGATCGGGGAAAAGCTGGTCGGTAGCACCATCTGCAGGCTGCGAACCAGGGCGGGCGCCGCTCGCCGCGCTCCGCTCGGCACTCGCAGGGAAAACCGGGGACAAAAGGCACCTGGAAGGAAGGCAGGACCGGCAAGGGCTGGGCCAGAGCCGGCGGTTCTTGGGCAATTTCCGTGGGTGCTCTCACACCCTGCGGCGCTGCCGTGCCCAGCGGGGCTGGTGCCAGGTACAGGTGGCAGTGCGGGGACAACGCCACTGTGCCAGGGCTGTGCCTGGCAGTGGATCTTGTTACCAAGCGTGTCCCTCTGCCCTGAGCCGCACATCCCTTTGCTGTCCCCAATGGCTGGCTTTACTCTGAGCTCTGCTTTGCTTGAGACTTTTTCCCTGTGAGCTGTGGAAACCCTCTGAAGTTCAAACCTTGCTCTTCAAGTCTTTCTTCAGCAAGCGGCCTCTGAGGTATCACACTGTGAGCCGGAGTAAAAGACACCAGGAGCAGATTGCAGTTAGGAGATGAAGCTGCAGGGGTTTGTCCATCCCTGCATTGCTCCAGCGAGGCTGGTGGCAGCTCCAGGTGCATCAGGGCACAGCTTGGTACCCCGGCCTCCACAGCATCCTCGTGTAGGGCACAGCGCATCCCGTGGGCCTGCAGGGAATGTGGCTGCAGCCACTGGAGACAGCACAGAGGGAGCAGGAACCCCACAGGAACCCTCGGCCCTCTCTCCCTGGCTCCCCTGGGAGCCTTTCCCCTGGCCCAGCCCGGTGCCCGCTGCGGCGCTGCTGCTGCCCGGCCGCTCGCTCGCCCGGCCCGAGGCTGCTCCGGCTCTCTGCAGCAGATGGCACTCTTTAGTTCTGTTTCAAGCCCTCTCCTTCTGGAAGTTTCTCTGGGAGAATCTGTTTTAAAGGGGCCTCAGCACTTTTGCAGCCCTATTCTCAATGAGGCTTCATGAAAGCTTGTAAAGGCTGCCGGCTCTGGAGGAAGCTGGCAGTGGCAGGCGGGCCCTGCCAGGCCTCTGTGACGTGTTGGCTGCACTGCTGCACAAATTCAACTGGTTTTGTCCTTCTGCTCCTGGATCAGTAACACCAACCCCTCCAAGAAACTCCCTTGGGACCCAGTTCCTCTGGTACATGTCTGGTTTCTTTAATCCACAGTGGGCAAGGGGAACCCCTCTGTGTTCTTGACCCACCTTTATCTTGTCGCTCCCATCCCACCTTGTGCATCAGACCCATAGCAGTGTCACAGTTACCTGGGAGAATTAGAAGGTGATGACAACCACCACCACTATCAGCTTCATCACCCTTCTGTATCATGGAAGGGAGAAAAGTAGTAGCTACAACCTAAATGAGCCATCACTTAAGACTGTGGCATTAGTTGTAGTTTATCTGCATGAATAAGGCTTATATTTAAACTGCCTAAGAACCTCGACAGCATGGGAAGATGTGAATCCTGTCACACACACTGCAGGGACACTTGGTACATTGCCATCCTCCCACCCCTCTCCCTGAGAGGCTGCTGGCCTGAACTGTAGGGCAGCTTGCACAAGGGACTCACTGAGCTGGGCTGGGCTGGATGGGGGACAGCAAAATGTGTCAGGAGCTTGGCTGGGGTGGCTGCTGGGCAGAACAAAGTGAACTGGTGGCAGAGAGGGCTGGGAAGGTTGGACTGCTGGACAGAGAGGGACTGCTGGTTTTCTTTTGGCTTTGTACACTGAGATGATGTTGTCTCTGACCTTGGCAGCAAAGCCAACTTAGTCCCATACCTCAGTAAAATCTCTGGTTAGAGCTGGTGCTAAAAACACCATGGTGAGTTTGATTCCTGTATGGGCCATTGACTGAAGAGTTTGACTTGATGATCCTTGTGGGTTCCGTCCAACTCAGAATATTCTGTGATGACAAAAATGTTGTATGGAAAGCAGGCACCAGCCTGGGACTGGAGAAATGTGCTCCATCCCATGTGACACACTGAGCTGCGGCTCCTTGGGCATCTTTTTTGCCCTGTGCTTAATTTTAGAGGTCACCACTTCCAGGGAACCAATTTTTTTCATTGAAAATTAGGTAAATCTGTGTTTGCACATGTTTACAGAGGTTATTTCAGGGAAGATAAAAATTTTCCAGCTAGTACATTATGTATCTGCCTACAGGAAGAAGAGTTTGACTGGTTTTGTTGGTTTGGGCTATTTATTTGTTTATATGTTTGGCTTTTATTATTGTCCCCTCTTAGATGGGATGCTCTGTTGGTTTGCACTAACTAGAACATGGTTGCCATTCTGAGCAGAAGCTGCTGTCCATGGAAGTACACTACAAGATGTCTCTGCACCATAAATCAGTCTCAGGATTTTATTAGACTGTTTATGTAACCTTAGTTTATGTGCTATAATTCTTTGCTGTGTTGCCTTGAGTAATTCCCAAAGAGAATGTTTGTTCTTCTTGCTTATAAATTCTTTAGTGTGGGAGCTTTGCTTAGGACTTCCTTGCCCTCCATCACTTTCCCTTTCCTCTTTTTTTGGGTAACATTTGGTAGCAGTATAAATTCCAGTCATTAAAATGTAACTTTTATTAGTTACTCACACATCATGAGGTATAAGAGTCTAGAAAATGGGAAGGAATAGCTTTGTAGTTAACCTGATTGCACTGATTTTCTTTTAAATGAATGTGAAGAAACTTTGGAAGTACCTAATCCCACAAACCTTGGTGCAGTTCTTGCATGGAAGGTGTCCTCCTCGTAGGAGACCTTTGAGTGGACATGCTTAATTTTGGTCAGATCACATCTCATAAGATAATTAATAATAATTGAATCCAATAAAAATCTGGTGAATTCAGTGGATGCAAAGCACAAGGTGGAGAACAGGTTTTCCACACAAGGTCTGTAAAGCAATACATCTGCCAGTAACTTCTGAAGGCAGCAGGACTGCTTAGGGGCTTTTGCTGACACGTGTTCCATCAGTTTATAAAACCATAACCTCAAACATCTGATAAAAATCAAGTGTACTTCTCTTCTGAAGTCATTGCATGGCCACATGCAGAGTGTTTTGACATAACTCCCCAGGGCTGCAGTGGAAATGGCTCCATCAGGGTGGGGGGAGGATGGAGCCATCTCCCCTGCTGCCAGTGCCCCAGCATGCACTGCCTGCATGGTTCCACACCTTCCCTCCCTGGGCTGCTGCAGAGGCTCCTGTGGGGCTCTGAGCTGGGGGAGCTCCCGTGCTGAGCCCTGCCACGGGGCTGAGGCTGTGCCCCACGCTGTGCCCCACCTTCTGCCCACTTCACATCAGCTTTTTCCTTACCAACGTGTTCTAATGAACCAACAGGTTTACTGGATTGTAAGTCCTTTGAGATGTTTAAATATGATATTTTCTCCCATACAACAGAAATAATTAGCATCCTGATACCTTTGGTGTTACGGACTAGCACATGGGTGTTATTTCAGGACTACGTGGCTAAACCACCTCTACCCCACATATGACCCTATTATTGAATGTTATTTCCTTTACCATGTGTACCTCTTTCTTCAGTCACTGCTCCTCTCTCTTACCTTCTTTCATCCTCCCACAAATACCCTTATTTTTGTGTGTAGGCACCTCTGCTAGAGGCAGCAAATTCCCACTGTGGTGCCTCTCTGCATTATGGGCTATAACTTGCTCTTGTTCTCTCTTTTTTTTTTATCCTGTAACCAATTTGACCACGTGTAACCAAAGGTAGCTGAGGCAGAGGGGGACAGAGCATGTCTTTGTGATGGCGCTGTCCCCAGGCAGAGCCAGCCCCGGTGCAGAAGTGGCAGTCCTTGAAGAGCCATCAGGGCTTACAGGAGTCTGTAACAGATTTCAGGACAGCCTGCTTTCTCTCTCTCTTCTCTCCCCCCACCTCTGTAAACATATGAAAGAAACATGAGAGAGCATTAAACCACAGAAGACAAATCATGGTCAGAATAAATATACTGTTTGCTAGCAAACTTAAAAATACGCTTGTGGATTCTAATAGCTGTAGGCAAGAGTTGGATATTTATTGCAACCAAGGCTTACTGTGGTTTATTATGTTTATAAAACAGTTTAATACTACTTTTCTTTTAAAATGAGTTTTTAATTTAGAATAATTTTTTAGGATTTGTTTCCAGAGTACAGATGGCTGATCGCTGCGGGGGTGCGGGGTGAGAGGGAGAAATGTGCTTGTGGGTGTGTTTTAAAAGCGCTCCCAGATGGAGTGTATTGAATGAAATTTAAACCATTGCCCTGTGAACTACAAGTGTGATAAATATAATCAGTCAATCCCCAGAACCACGGCGGAGGGGGAGCAGATTGATGGGCACGTGGTGGGGAGGGAGGTGGGTCAGGCATCCCGGCTGCCCGTGCCGGGCCACAGCAGCAGCTCCAGCACGGACTTCTCCCATGGAGGGTTCCTGATCTGCCCCAACGTGCTGACAGCATCCCCCACCTCCTCTGCAACCCCTCCGGTCCCTCAGTTCCTCACAGCGCACTGAAAAAAGGGAGAATTCATGCCAAAAAGAAGGTCTGGCTGCTGGGAGTACTGCGCTCTTGGAGCGTTTTTCATTTACTCAGTCTTAATTACTTTCTATGTGTAAGAGTTTGCAGCTATCACTGTTCTCTTACAGAGGTTAGTGTAGTCCAGTCTTTTAAAGCCCGTAGATTTCCTTAGAAGGATTTGTTTGTACAGCTTCTTCCGTGTTTAAGGCAAGCAAGACACACTGAATAAACTGCAGAGACTTTTTTGGACAACACAACAGAACAGGTGAAGGAAATGGAGTGAATTTTAATTGTTCCAAATTCTGAGATCTTCCAGGCTCTGGAAAGCAATTTTCAGCTAAAAATGATCGATAGGGCTTGAGGTGTAGTGTGGGAAAGCGTGTCTGTGTCCTCATGTGCAGATGAATGATGCAGCATTCCCCCTCTGATGGACTGTAGAAGAGAGGTGTAAGATGGACATTCACAATTGCTTCTCTCATTGCAAACACGTAGCAGCTCAGCCTCCTTGGCTTCCTTCCTGCCAACTTCCATCAAAAATAAAGTCATCTCTGCCCTGGCCGAGATAAATGTCTGGCCAGCTCATTTTCCAAAAGGATGTGCTTTGAGCAGGGCTTATTAGAAGGGTGACAGTTTGTTTTTTCCTGGCCAATACAAATTTAAGGCCATGTCCACACTTGCAAAATCTGGCATGTTTTCTGTCACGTTGTCCTTCCACCACGCTTTCATCGTGCCTAATGTCTGGATATAAAACTGCCAGATAGGCTTCCAGACTTCCACACTGCCATTTGGATTAGATATGCTCCAAGCAAGGCTTGCTGGTGCTCTCTTTTGCTGTCAGCATGGACAGAAATCACTGGCACGGTGGCTGTGGCCAGAAGCCGCTCCTGCTGCTGCTCGGGGTTGCCCAAAGCTGCCCAGGTGCTCCCTGCCCATCTCCAGCTCTCCCTGCCTGGTTCCCGTGCCCGGTGGGCACTTTGCCTGGCAGGCAGTGCCTGTGCACACACCGTGGCTCATTTGTGAGCCTCTCTCCCGCGGCTGCCTTGTGCTGCTCCCAGCACCCGGCTGTTTTTGGGGCTGGCTCGGAGCAGCCTGTGCCAGCTGGCCGGGCCCTGGCAGCGACTGGTGCTGCTCTGGAGGGCTGGGACCCCATGCCAAGCCTGCTCTGTCATTTTCATCACTAGATACATTTTCAGCTGACACTGCTGAGAGGATATGAGAGATGTACAGTATGGTGCAGCAATGTGTGGCAGTACTAGTGGCTCTGCTCAGAGTTAAAATGGACTTTATCTGATGGTCTTTGAAAATTTCAGCAGATCTGGGTGAGGGACAACAGGAGGGTATCTTTAGAATTGGGGTTTGAACAACTGGTCTAGTGGAAGGTGTCCCTGCCTATAGCAGGGGGTTGAAGGTAGATGGTCTTGAAGATCCCTTTCAACCCAAAACATCTTATGATTATCTGTAGTTTTCCACATTGCTGGCCAACTTTGAGCTGAGATGCAGGATGGCATGATTTATTTGAAAAGATTCAGCTAACAGTGGTGCAACAGAAAGGGACCTGGGGGTCCAGGCTGATGGCCAGTGGGATCAGAGCCAGCAGTGCCCTGGGGCCAGCAGGGCCATCCCTGTCCTGGGGCACCAGGCCCAGCAGCGCTGGCCGGGCCATGAGGGGATTGTCCTGCTCTGCTCTGGGCTGGGGCAGCCTCACCTCGAGAGCTGGGGCAGGTTGGGCACCACAGAGTGAAAAGGACATTAAACCATAAGGGAGCATCCACAGGAGGCCACGAGGATGGGGAAGGGTCTGGAAGGGAAGCCGTGTGTGGAGCAGCTGAGGACACTGGAATGTTCAGCTGGAGGAGACTGAGGTCAGACCTCATTGTGGTCTTCAACAGCCTCAGGAGGGGCAGCACAGGGCAGGTACAGAGCTCCTCACTCTCATGACCAGGGACGGGGCCAGGGAAGGGCTGGAGCTGGGCCAGGGCAGGGTCAGGTTGGATTTCAGGAAAGGTTCTTCCCCCAGAGGGTGCTGGGCACTGCCCAGGCTCCCCAGGGAATGGGCACGGCCCCGAGGCTGCCAGAGCTCCAGGAGGGTTTGGGTGGTGCTCGCAGGCACAGGGTGTGGCTCTTGGTGATGTCCTGTGCAGGGCCAGGGGTTGGACTCCAAGATCCTTGAGGGTCCCTTCCAGCTCAGGGCATTCCATGATTCTGTGGGACAGTTAGCAAATGGCTTCTGTTTCAAGTTTGTTTCAAGTTCAACAACGTTTGTTGTTGTTGATGAGTAGAAATGCAGGCTCAAAGCCTAGAAAGTAGCTTTCCATGTTGTCACAGAGCTGTCATTTGGATTTGTGTGTCACATGAGGACCAGGGGGCTGGGATGACACAGAACATCACTGTAGCTGGCATCCTTGAGGGGTAACATTGTTAATAAGTCTAATTGCACTGTAGGGCTGCAGTTTCCTACACCAAATGCTGTTTTCCAGCAGCTCTATCAATTCCTGGTGCGTGACTAACTTCTGTGTATCTGATTCCTGTGAATCTGATGTCTGGTACAGTCACATTAGGCAGGAGTGAAGTAGCTGTTCTTTAATTACGTGGAGGTTTGCTTTGTGGAGAAGCAAACCTGCCCTCCAGGTAAACATAATCCTTGCAATAATAATGGATTTGAACCTGTACAGACCTATAAGCAAACTTTGTAAATAAGCTGAAGATAGGACCATAATTAGAAGGAGACATTCTTAAAACTTTATATGGGATGTTTGGTCATACATAACTTGAAAGTGGAATTTAGCATATTTAACAAGTAAAATTGCCTTTTAAGACATGCAATGCAAAAACAATAAACTTGCTGTAACTTGACAGTTTCAGCATGCCTTTGGGTTATTTTGGGCTCTAGACAGTTTGTGCACAGAACCTCTGTATTATTATTAACATTATTGGAAGTTTCTGTTGGAGCATTCCTGAGTGCACTCAGTTTTGGTGGTGTAAGAAAGCAGTCAGCCATGCTGTTCATATTTCATTTGAAAGAATTGCTCATTGTATTTCACCTCCCTTTTCAAAGGAAGTGTAAATTTTGCTAAGCAGTGTTGAAAATTCAGGCTAAGGTATTTGTGGCCCTGTAGACAATCAAACCAAAGCACAGGATGGCTACAGATTTTATCCATAAAACAAGTCCTGGAGGCTTAGCTCAAAACTCTAAACCTGATTCTAATTTGCTTTATGAGTCTCAGTTTTTCCCACGTGTAAAATGGAGATCTCTGGTGAGGGAAGCTTTGATCAAGCCAACACCTTTAAGAGTTCTGTTCCCCTGCTCTGCATCAAACCATTCCTGTGCTCCTGAGCCTGAGGATGCAGCTCCACTCCCCTCCTGCCTCAGATGCAAACAGCAGGATCTCTCATCTGACAACAGATAGAGTTCTTGGGAAAGCAGAGCTGCCATAAGGAGAGCAAGAAATCCATGTGTTCTCATAGTAATAGAAGCCTGTGTCTGCTGCCGGCACATCTTGGTCAGCCTTTTGCTTGGTCCTTCTCTGTGTTGCCTCTTTGGATACAAATCCTGGTCACTTGTGCTGCCTGTCTCCTAGCTTTCCTGAACCTGATGTAATACACTTTCTTCCCTCTTTTACCAAGGTCTTTTGATTTGTCTTCATTTTGTTTTAAACTCTGAAACACTGGTAATGCAATTGTAGAGCTAAATAAACAGTGTATTATGTTTGGGGATATTACTTTCAGGAAAAATGGTCCAGTGCACAAATTGATAGTGGAGTGTATTGCACTTAAGAAAGATAGACTGTGCACTTACTGCTTGCTGGAGAAAACACTGCGGGAATTTCTGGCTCTATTTCTTTTTCCTTTTTTTAAATTTAGTTTTTTAGTCTATCTATTTTTAGAGTATGAGTTTGGTGTGTAAAATCTCAATGTCCATGAAGACACTACATTTTTGAAAGCACATGTTGTCATCTCGGTCATTTTCCAGGGCGCTTCCTGTAGGAAATCCTCGAGAAGCCTAAAGCAATCCCATCTCCTTTTTTTTTGTAAAGGTTATGGTATGACTTTTTAGGAAAAAAACACAACTGGATTCTTTTGATCTCAGTACCAAGGAAAATGAATAATAAGGGTTTTCACTGGCTGCTTTTTGTCTTGTCTGTAAAGGGGGATCAGTAACAAAAGGGAGAAGACAGCGACCACTTTTCGTTCTACCACCCTTGTTTCTCCCTCCTAACTTTTTTTTTTTTTCTTTTTTAGCTGGGTGCACACGTCTGCCTTTTGATTCCAAGGGCTTTGGGAGCAGGTGCTGTGCTTCCCTAAGTGTCTACAAGGAAACACAGTATTGTGAGTGCTGCCACAGAGAGCCAACTGACACAAAACAAACCCAAGGAAGGGCTCACTTTCCATACTGTGACACACAGGTCCATACCTGTGTGACAGGTGTGTCCCCACACTCCACTGCCAGGCAGGGGGCACTTTGAAGAAGATGTGGGGAGAGGGGACAGGTAATGAGAAGGATTTAAAAACACACAGCTATGGAGGTAATAGTTCACTGAGTGGAGTTGTACCTGGGAAGATAACACATCCAAGATTTCTACTTCTTCAAGCCTAAGTCTGTACTGCTTGATCAAGGGCTGGATGTGTTATCTGAAGCAGTAGCAGGCTCATAAATCTCCATTTTCTAGTTGCTTTAGGGATCCACACTTAGCTGGTATAACACCTGGGTGGTGTAAAAGCTGTACAGCACTGCTGGGATTGCACTCTCCAGAGAAAATACTGAGCTGAAACCAAAGGAATATTTCTTACCCATGCACATGGTATTCCATGCTCCCAGTCTGCTCCTTTCCTCTTTCAAGTGACTCCTGGTCCTTAGCAGGCAAATACAGTCTTGGTTCTAATGTGTTTGGCCCCAAAAAGACAACCCACAAGTGCTTGTGTGAGTTTGGATTGAGGCTTTTAATTTTTTCTCTTGAAAGTTTTTCTTTCTGAGAGGTCCAGAACTGTGGTCCCAAGAGTCCAGGAAGTGTAATTCACTCACAGTGTCAAAAGGCTCTTTGCTGATTTTGAAGGGAGAGATTCCCAGTGTCCCACAGATGCTTGTGAGCTTGTGTCCCCACTGGAGGCTAATGAGACCTTTGTTACAGATTGCATCTTCCTTCCAAAGAAGGTCACCATTTATATTGCTCCCAAACGGTTCTTGGAAAGGAAGCACTGCAAACTCTCAAATTGCAACAGCAGGAGAGCTAGAACAATATGACTGGTGGTCAAAAGGAGTCAGAAAGTCATTTTGCACTCAGCAAAAGGAGATGTCTCTGCCTGCCCACCTGGAGCTTCAACATCTCAGGCATGATGCACTGCCCAAGGTTAGATAAACTGAGCTTCACGGTGGTTTTAAATCCTTCATCCTCCTTTCATGGCATCAAAAAAAAATCATTAAAAATATAGCCTGGATATTTGCAGGCTGTCTTCCATGCTGGCAGCTCTCTGGTTATCAGCTGGTTTTGGTTTTGTCCACTGCAGGCAGATGCAGCTCAGCTGAGTGCCCCACACACAGCTCCAGCAGTGTCGGAGCTGCAGTGGGCCAAGGAAACAGTGGGACAAGGGCTGGAAGGAGAGATAATATCTTGTGCTGGAATAATTCAAACCTGGTTTTTATTATATCTCTTTTCACTGGTGCTTCTGCCTGGCACAAAGAGCTGCCAGCAAAGACCAGGCCCTGTGGATGAGGAATCACCACCTCTCCCTTGTGCCAGGCTTGCCTTGGGTGAGGGATAGACCTTGGAGCTTCAGAGCCCTCTTCAAACCAGGGGGACTTTACTGAAGCTAAATGCGTGTGAATGTTCATGATGGGATGTTCTTAACAAGGTCTGTTTCTTTTGAGCTGGTTCCATTTTAACTTCTAATGGGTAAGAGAAAACCACTTGAGTAGAAATGCATGTTTTTATCATTAACTTCTGTAGCCAAGATTGCTTTTCTAGAATAACTAGATTTACTTTCACATCTTTTTCTTTCTTCCTCTCATTTTCTGTCAGAATTCACTATGTTCACCCTCACAATAATTTTGGCTTTATTATCTTGCTGCCAAAATTAAAATCATACTGATGCTAACTGATTTTCTGGTGGTTGTAGTGACAGATCTGTGATGTTTAGAGGTTTGCATTCCTGCCCTCCCTCTGAGTTCCTCCTCCCCTCAGGGGTGTCTGTGCCAAAGAACAAGCTCTTTGCCTGCAGCGCTCATCGTTGAACCTTCAGATCAACCAGTTAATACTCAAAACATTTTCTGTTTAAATTAAAAACTTACTTATCCTTAATCTCCCCGTTCCCCACAAAAATCTCAGGCTCAACCTCTCACGCTTCAAATCTAAACCCAAGGGTAAATGATCTTTACTGTAAGAAACTAATCAGATGGAGGAATTTACTTAATAGAGAAATTTTTTGAAATGGATCTCTTCGATAATAAAAAGTGAGAGCCTCAAAACACTTTTGTGCTTTTTGAAGTCTTAGCAGAAGGTATCAATAGACATCTTCTGTGGTAAGGATTTAGCCTGAATTTATTGAAATCCATCTATTAGGCCTGAGCCTGTTGACTTCTGGGGGCAGCTGGTCCCCCAGTATTATTTATGACTCTTTGAACATCTCAGATACAGTCTCAGATTTATGAAACAGAATTATGTTTTGGCAAGTGTCCCATGTTTATGCTGCTCATATGCCCTGTATTTATATACTGTGTAACTCTGGAGAAGTGCTGTCTGCTGAATTGCTGGGTTAATGCAGTGCAGTGTCACTGCAGGAAGGTATTTCCTTCCTGGATACATTCTAGAAAATCCCTGAGGATGGTGTAAGGATGGCTCTCTATATTTCCTTTTAAGGGCTTTAAAAAGAAGATTACGTACTGAGCAGCATTAGGTAAACTGGAAAGGAGAACTGAACATTTCAGAGTGTTTATACTTTTTTTCTTAATGTACTGTTCAGAGGCAAATTGCTTTTGTTTTACTTCTCAGCCTTTTTTCAGTCCTTCTTCTCCTGCTTGCTCTTCCTCACCTGCCCTGTTCTCAGCAGCAGTGAAGGAGGACATAAGAGAATACAAAGGGATTAGAAAAGTTAACCCTAATTCTAAAAGTTATAATTTTGAAAAAAAATGAAAAGGAAAATTTTGTGAACATTAAAGTTACTCCAGCTTAGAAGGCCGAGAACAGGATAGGCTCTGCTTTGCAGGGCAACTGTGGAGTGAAGGGAAAGCAAAATGGAGATGAAACAATGTACTTTGCTTTCTTTTCATTACTCTTTTTATGTGCTTTTTCCCTCCTCATCCACTTCCTCCAGAGAAAGACCATTTTTTCACCAGGAATTTCTGCGCACCTTCTTTGGGGAGTAGCAGTGTTTGTTTCCATCCCTCTAATCCACTTCCCCCCTGTGCCTGTATTTCACACCTCTGAGAAAATCCAGAGGCACTTCTCTCCCTGCTTCTCGTGGCTGGGTAGAAGTGTCTGCAGGGAATAGGAGCAAGGGCTGTTGTGCACCAGGAGGGCAGAGCCTCTCTGCAGCTCTGTTCCTTGATCCCAAAGCATTTCAGCCCCAGGCTGGCCCAGCCCTGGGCACCGTGTCACCAGGAGATTGCACAGCCTGCTGGGGCCATCACCATCCCTCTGTGCAGGGCTTCCATTAGGACTCGCAGCTCTTGGAAATATTCTGCTGGAATGTCAGCAGAAGGTTTTAATTTGGGAGTCATAATGGGAAATACATCTACAGAGCCTTGCCCAGAAAAGGGTTAATGTGACAGAGCCAGACTTCTGATGGAGTAAAGCAGGAAAAACTATTTCCATCACGGTAAATAAAAGTGCATTAAAAAGACATTTAGTCATGGGAATAAAAGCTAAAGAAACACATGCTACATTGGGATGGTTTATATTAGTGTCATTAACTCCTATGTTTTGGAATAACTCCCAGATGAAGGATTATGCTGAGAGTAGGAATTAATGGCACTAATGTAAGCCATTCCGTGGAGTGTGCATTTGTACCTTTGATTTCCAGGCACACAGGGAGCAGTTGGTAACACAGCAGAGCTGAGCATTGGACAGGGCACAATTAAAGTTAGCCTGAACCAGCCTTGCTTTGGGCCAAGGCAGCTTTATCCCATGGAACTGAGACAGCTGGGAAGAGGATGGAAAATCATTAAGGAACCTGCCATTGAAGTCTTGAGCCTCTCAGAAAGCAGGCACCTTCGTGCAGAGAAAAATGCAGTGTGGAGTGGCGAGCAGCCTGCAGCCTCAGCAGTGAGCAGAAAGGCCTTTCCCAAAATTCCTACAGTGTTTGCAGCTGAAATGAGCCAGGTCCTCTGCAGCTTCCAGGAAAGCTTGCAAGCAAAAGAACATTATTTGCTGTGGTGGAGCACGGCTGAGCTCCCTGGTGAGTGCAGAGCAGTAGCAGTTGGCTCCTTCCACTGCCAGATCTGCTCTTTGGGGAGTTTTAGGCCAATAATCTGAATTTCACTGAAGAAGTGACCTGTAGGACATCAGCAAGTGACTCAAAAATACATGGCTGAGCTCCCTGGTGAGTGCAGAGCAGTAGCAGTTGGCTCCTTCCACTGCCAGATCTGCTCTTTGGGGAGTTTTAGGCCAATAATGTGAATTTCACTGAAGAAGTGACCTGTAGGACATCAGCAAGTGACTCAAGAATACACGCTTATTTTTTTTCCATTTTTTTTTTTACCCTCTTATTTCAATGTTTACTTTATCACTCAAAAATACATGCTTATTTTTTTTTCCATTTTTTTTTTTTTACCCTCTTAATTCAATCTTTCCTTTATTACTGTTTTTAAAGGGATGTTTAAAAGTGTGTGAGCACTTTAGAAAGAAAACTACAAGAACTACACTCATCCTTGTGAAAATCCCATCTGTAATATTTGTATTGCTACACTGTCCTTTATGTCTGTTTGATTAACCCTTTGTAAACTGCCAGCTCTTGAGCACAGAGCCTGTGGTCCCAAATACTGATGGTCCTGCCTTGCTCCCAGCAGCCCCCCTGGTCCATGAGGGTGTTTGTACTTGAGCATTAATTATTTCTTTGTTTAAAATAAGATTATAAGTAGTGATTCAGTTGTTTCGAGTGTGTAGAAAAACACATCAATACTCTTTTTAAATCTAGTCAGAGTATCCCATTTCTTTCTAGTAGTGCTGTGAAATGTTTAAGGGAATAGAAGATGTGCTCATGGCTGTGTTATTATTTTAAAAGTTGAAATTATTATAGAAGGATACACAAAAATAGCAGACCCTTAATTTTTATGAATGTGCTAACTTTAACACTGAACCTGAGACATTTTTATTTTAACCAACTGTGGCATTTCTTGGATCATACCTAGTTTAAGATAAATCCAGCTTTGGTTCTTGCCCTTCTCCCTCCTGAAAGTTGAGGTTCATACACATGTTGGTGCTCTGGAGGAGCCTCCTTAGATTTTTTCATTATTGTCTAATGTCTGTAGAGATATTAATGCCTACAGAAGCATTAAAAATAGATTTTATTTTTATCTTTGTAGATCTTTACAAGTTTCATGGCCTGTAAAACCTCTCCCATAAGGACTACAGTGCCAGTGACGTACCTGCATGTTAGTACTAACTCCTTTCCTCTTCTTTGCTCCTCATCTATTTGAATAAAAGGAAATGGTAAAGAATCCTCTCTCAGCATTACAATTGTATTTATTTAAATTTGGCGATCTCTGCTTATAACAAGTGTGTATGTGAAGCTGTGAAATCCTGTGTTTTGATTAACTTCTAAGGCCTAACTAAACTTTGAAATGGAAACTAACTTTGCTGAAAACAGAAAGCTTCTTAGTTTCTGCACTAATCCTGGAATTACACACTGGATTTGCTTCATGGAAATAAGTGTACTTAAAACATTACCTCAGTTAAGTAGGTTTACATTGTTTGCAGAGGCCAGGAACAACAGGTGACTTTAACCCTTGCCATTAGCATTGCCTTTGTCCCTGAACAGGGCATTCAGGTCAGTGGAGCTGTGGGCGCCAAGGCAGGTGTGCTCACCACCCACATGGGGGGCTTTTGAACACAGCCTTGGCTCAAAAACCAGGGCTCTTGTCTTGGTTTGAAAAGCCAGGAGTCTGCTAAGGAAGGCAGGAGCCTTCCCTGAAATGGAAAATGTAAACCCCCTCCCTCTCAAATATTATAATTTTGAAATTAAGGGGCTCTCAGGCAAAGATATGGGAGTAGGAATAACAGTTCTTTCCTGACAGAGGGTGATAGAACACACACCCCCAGCTGAAGACAGTTCTGTATAAAGTGATTAAAAAAATTACAAGGTAACTTCAAAGCCCCACAGCCTCAGGGGTGTGTCAGTGCTGGTTGCTGTGGCTGCGTGCCGAGTTGGCTGGTGTAGGACAGGTGAGATTGTGTTCAAAAAGCTCCCCAGCCCTGTGCACTCACCTGTTGGAACCCTGGTTACTGAGAACTTGAGACTTTCTGTGCTGACAGGCACTGACCCCCAAGAAAACACTGCATTTGACCTGAGGCTGAGCAAGAAATACCGCACATTAAATCCCAACCCTGGCAGAAAGAGGATCAGATTCCACACTCACCAGGCCATGCTCAGGGGTGCCTGTGCCCCTGAGGTGTGGGGGGGTCTTGGCTACAGTCAAAGCATCCATTTGCTGGCACTGAGCTGTGGATGCAGACCTGGGATATGGACACTCATCCCTGGGAACACAGCTGGAACACCCCTGGGATGGTGTCCTGGGCTAAAGGTCTGTCAGAGGGCAGTGGGACACCCTGGGCAGCACAATGACATGGGCTGTGCCATGGAGCTGCTGGGGCGGCCACATCCTCTCCTGCTGAGCCTCAGGATGTTGCTGTAAGATGGCAGAAAGGTCTGGAAAGCCTTTTGCTCCATGGAAAGGCTGGGACACATTTGGGCAGGGAGCTCCTGCTGGGCATGGGCACTGATGAAAGACATGAAGGGAATAATAATCCTGCACTAAAGTGTGTCGGCTCAGGGGACACAGGCTTGACTTTGTCTCTGCTTTAGGCTCAGTCTGTCCACAGAGACCTCTTTTCTCTGCCTCATTACCCCATTTGTGAAGCACCTATAAATTCTGCTTTTCCTGGCTGGGATTTTGTGCTGTTTAATTCTTTTATGCCTGTGGTGGCCTCGGATAGTGCAGTGAGGGGTCCATGTAGGTTCAATAAATAAATTATGAATATGATTATTTCTCTTCTGTTGCATATTTACAAGGCTGTGTTCTCTCGTGCACCATATTTAGTACAGAATTTGTAATGCATTATGTTGCAGCAGCTTTTCTAGTGGCTTTAGAAAGGTCAGGGCGATTTAATTTTTTCACTGTATCCTTTATTCTGTTTAGGTCTGAATTTGAGATAAAACAGCCTTTGCTGAGTTGCAAGTAAATGCCAAAAAAAATATGTTCAGTTCTAAATTCAGCTTCACTTTTCCTCCTTAAATACATAATTCTTCACAAGTATCTTAGAGGGCTTTTCCAACCATAATGATTCCATGAGTCTTTACAAGTGAATTTAGAGGCAAGTAGTTTATTTTGGGATAATTGTACACTACAGCCATAGCCCATCCTCCTTCTCATGCCTGTCAGCCTGGAGAAAATGGCTTTGTTTTTTGTTGTTGTTACTTTATGATTTAATGTTTAAAGTGTCCCATCAGTTTCTCAGTGTCAATACTTTCCCCTGCCATTAAGCACTCAAGACAGGGAAGGAAGGAAGGAGAGAACATATATCTGTAATTTCAGAATACCTTCTGTAGATACTGACATTTAACACCATGCCCTCCAAAAGCAGAGCTTTGAGTATCCAGCAGCTCTGCCTGCACAGCTCTTGCCAGGCATGCTTAGCTCGAGCAATGAAGAGTTCTGAACATCTTCAATATTTATGCTTCACAAGGCAGTTATCCTCAGTTATCCTTTTAGCAAGTCCCATTTCTCCGTGTTCTGTCATGGGCTCATTTATACTAGGCTGATTTAGTGCTAACTGGGGAGATTAGATTGCCCTGCTTGATGCTGTCAGCTAAAACTGAGTCAGTGTCTGTGTACTGTGGCCCAATTGCTCAAAGCACCTTACCCTTTTCTGTATTGCTCATTCTATTAGCTACAAAAGCCTTTCTCACCCCGCTTTTGTGCTGGGGTCAATTAGCTCCTGAAATAGCTCATATAACACAAATAATCATGGCAGCACTAATCCTTTGGGCCAGCTCCATACAATGGCCACTTCTGGCCCCGAGGACAAAGAGGGCTGTTTATCTTCCCTGCACACAGGCTCCAGGACTTTGCCCAGTCATTTGCAGACGAATTTATTATCCCAGAGGTCAGAGGTGGTTTGCATTGGAGGAGATTTTCTACCTTGCCACCATATGGGACGTCCTTGTCTTATTCCTGTAGGATTGAGCGGCGCTCCAGGTGAATTGGAGCACAAATGCGCAGTTTAAATATTGCTATCTTAGGTAAACAAGGGCCTGAAAGACATTCACACTAACACAGCACATTGAATGGTCCTTCTGGTGTCAGCAGAGAGGATTCCAGCAGCAGAGATGCCTCCTCCAGCCTGGAGCTCCCACGGCTGCAGTCACAGCAAAGGCTTTCACAAAGGACAAAGCCTCCAGACAGGGGTGGAGTCTGGCTGGGCTGCATCATGTCCGAGCCCCTACCCTCAAAATAACCTGATCTTTGTCTTTTTGCTCCTTACACTGGTGCAATGTATTTGCAAGGGTTAGGCCATAGTGTGCACCAGCCAGCTCTGTTCTGAGTTTGTTATCAAAGCCTCAGGAATTCATCAAGAACATAAATTGCACTAAATTAAGAAAGAAGAGGTGGAGAAACTGAATACCAAGACTCAAGCACTAGATAACAGAAGACTGTGAAACACCTAGACTGTAACCAATCACGGATGCTGAGAAGTGGAAACAGAAAACGAAGGAACAGGACAAAGACACCAATCAAGACGTGTGTACTTGGTAGTTTGTAAAATCTATAAAAGTGTGTGTAAACAGTAAACAGCTTCTGCTTGATCATATTGTCAGTTGTTCAGGAGTCCTGGATTTCCCACAATATTTCACCTTGGAAGAAAGAAAAGAACTGCTAGAATAAATGAATAGTAAGAATTTGATGTGTGTCCACTGAAGGAAAAAAGTTGCCCCCAGCCTACGATCCTGCAGGTTGAACCTGGCTTTGAGTTGCACATTTAGATTTGAGTATTTAAATCCTTTAGAAGGAGACAGGAATGGAAATGCTGACAAAGGTACACTGCAGTTAACCTGGAAACCTTAGCACTGCACTTAACCTTCCTGGGCAGACATGATCCATATTTGATAAAGCATGAAAAGTGTGAAGAGCTGCTCACCAGACAGGAATGAAGAGGTGTTGACTTCCTTAATCTTAAATATTTCTGCTGGCCTTTTAGCTCCATAATTGGCATGCAGAAGGGAACATCATATCCAGATAATCTCTATTGCTCTTTCCTTTGCAGGAAAAGCTGTGGTTCCTCTACAGGTGTTAGCATGCCTGTAGGACAGGAGAGGGATGATTTATAGGCCTGATACATGGAAACAGCACTTCCCACTGAGCACTTTCCAGGCTCACATACCTGTTAATTTCCTCTATTGTTCATTTGTTTTTCCTAGTGGTTGGTCTTTCTCCAAAAGAATAATTTGCCTTCTCACTCACTGCATGAGACATGATCTACCATTGGTTCTGGGATAGAGGGTTTCTATTTCTCTCACATTTTTGGTTTGTTCAGTTTTTAAGGTTTCTTAGTACCTCATTCCCCAGGAAGCCTTGTGTTTCCCTAGTAGTTGTTTCTGTTGCACTGTTGTGGCCTGCAGCTCATGATTTCCTGAGCCCTGAGCTTGCTGTGGGATTTCTGAAGGATGGGATCATCCCAGGGCTGTGGCTGCAGATCTGGGGTGTGCTGGGAGCTTCTGGAGCCAGAGGCTTCAGCAGATCAGTGGGGTCATGAGGAGAGAAGCATGATGGCTTTTAAAAAGTTCCTTTCCATTGTTAGCCAGTGTTAGCCAATTACAGACCATCCTTGCTGGAAGTCTGGATGGGGGCTGTGTTGCCTTCCTGTCTCTGCAGTTCCTCTCATCTTCCCAGAGTTCTCTATGAATTTGTCCCAAAGACTTTTATTTCCATACTTCCTTTTCCTGTGCTTTCCCCAGTCTAGTTTTGCCAGATTTTTTTTCTCCTTGCTGATGAGAAGAAAAATTGCAGTAACTTTTCCTGCTCATATAAACACTTTGAGATGAAAGTGGATGAGAAGAGAACATGGCAAGCGAGTTGTACCCACAGTGTAACAACCATCACGCCAATTGCTTTAGTTTAGTTCACTCCTGGTAATAAGAGCTGCTAAACTTTCAAGGCTCAGCATCAAGGGAACTATCTTTTAAAAGAATAACAAGAAGATATGTTTTAAAATATCTCCTTCAGCCTTGGATAAATCTAAGGGTAGATGACATGTAAGCCTCTAGGGGCTCAACTTTCTGAAGCAAGTTGGATGAGCTTCCCCAGCTACTTTTTCATTAAAGAGGAGTGTATAGTGCATGTTCAGAGTACATTAATGACTACATCATCAGTAATAAATTAGGTTAAGAGCTGTATGTGATGCTATCAGATTGTTGTAGCCATCCTGCTTTCATTCTCTATTTTTAAATGACTCTGGAGTCATATCTAGAGAAAGTCAAAAGCCTCTGAGGCCAAAAGGGGAAAAAAAAAGCTGGATGGCTGACTGGGAGAGAATAGCAGTAAACTTGTGGAGAGAAGAAATAAAGCTTCAAGGTTTTTATTTCTCTCTCACCCAATTTTTGTGTGTTGTATCTGCACCTAACGTCCAGTGTGAGGAGGAATGTGTCCCACGTGCAGTGTGGAGTTAGCAGAGCTCGTACAGTGCAGTGTAAAATGGGCAATTTAGGAGCAGCAGGAGGGCAGTTGTGCACTGAAACGTGGCCTCCCTTCTCTGACCTGCTGGCAGAATCCCCTCCAGCTGCCCTGTGCCCCAAACCAGAGCTGGGTTTGTTCTGTTCTGGGTGTGCCCTCCCCTCCGTGGCCACCAGTGCCACCACGCTGTCCTGGGCACGCCACAGGCTGTCCCCAGGCTGGCTCTGTTTATCTGCTGCTTTCCTTCCTGACACAGCTCCTGTCCTGCTGCCTTGCCTCAGCAGTGATGTGGGAACAGCCAAGCCTTCATCTGATCATTCAGAAAATCAGCTGAATTTAGTGACTAAAAAGATTACTTTGGTCTGAAATAGATCCTTCCCACATGCTCTTCTCCAGTGCTTGTCCAGCTGGTTGAGTTGGCCACTAGTCAAGTGTGTTAAAGAACCAAATCCTACATTAGAACATTGACCTTTTCTTTATGAGACATCTAATTTTATCCAAGAGTTAGGGCAGTTTCTCTTTAGGAAATGTGCTTTCTCATCTGCTTTTGTGTATTCCAGAAGATGCTGCTACAGAGTTCTCTCTGTTTATTCTCCTTGGCCATAAAAAGAGCACAGCTTTCCTTGGACAGAATATGATTTCATTGATAGCCTTTAAAGGTTTTGATGTATACCCATGTACTGGGTTTTTTTTTTCTGTTTCAAGGCATTCCAGGTCAAGTATCCCATGCACAGATAAAAAATCATGCTGATACCTTATTTCAGCTCTCAAACATTTACCTGGGGAAACCCCACTGCATTGTTTGGTTTTTTTTTTTAATTAGGAAAGTTCTGTAATTAATATAAATAACTGGCAGAATAAATGCATATTTTAGGTAGAATTAGCTTTTTGGTTTGCTTTTTGTAGTGAAAAATGATGAACTTGTGTAAAAATACAGATTTTGAGCATTACAGTCTATTTTTATCCTATCTTAGATCATGAGAGTAGTGTGTAAACAGTGCCCCAATTATTTCCAAACAACACAGCATCGTCCTGCCACCTGTTTAAACAGAATTTCACAACTGACAGTCATCCCCTAGAAGAGACTCTCTTCCAGGACGTATTGGTTGTCCAAAGTTGAAAGTGTGAAATTACATTCCCGTGGGGTTTTGTGTCCAGTTGTGCCTCCGGCTCTGCTCTGTGTCTCCATTTATTCCCTATAAATTGGTGTGTATCACTTGCCTGTCTCCCAGGAATGTAGTGAAACGTGGTGTTTGCAAAGCTGTTTGGTTAAAGAGATTATTCCCAATAAAAGCTGGTTCTAAACCTCTGAAAAAACTGGACAACATTCAGATCCCAGATGGACATCAATGGCTTGTGTCCATAACGATTATTGACAGCAGGAATTGGGGCAGGATTTTCCTAAGGGTAAACCATGAGGGTTTTCCTCATCTGCCTTAAATTTGGGTTCTGAGCTGTAAATCACTGCATTTTTTTGAAGCATGAGCTCTTCCTTGGCTGTAAAACAAGTTATTTGAGGATGAGGTAGTCTGTGGGTTTAGAAAAACAGGAGATCCTCTGTGGTTGTTGGCTGTGGCACAGCTGTACAGAACAAATCCAGGCCATCACTGCTGCTTCCACCAGGGGCAAGGGTGGATGACTGGAATGGAGCAGGGGATTCCCTTAAAACCTGCACACTCATTTCCATTGTTCAGAAGGGAGGAGGGTTTTTTCATGCTCTAAAGACCCACGAGTGAGTGTTTCCCACTGCTTCAGGAGCCATGAGCTTTAGTCCCATCAGCACTTCCCTTGGATTTACAGCTAACAGAAGACAAAGAATACCAATTTATGTAGTCCCTCCCAGTAATCTCTAGAACAGTTCACAGATCAGGGGAAGGAGGGATGTTGTGGTGAGTGTTTTCAGAGGGCTGATTCAGGCTGGCAGGTGGCTCTGTGCCACACTTGGTCCCCACACCCTCCTCGTGTCCCCAGGCTGCCACAGGGTCCAGCGCTGGCAGATTACAGCGCTGAGCTCGTCGTGTGTGATTTATTTGAGCCTGTGTCTCCAGCCTGCTGAGCCTTCCTGGGCCAGCATCAATCCTGGCACATTGCAATTCCTCAGAACCCGCAGCCCATCCGATGCTTCGATCCGCCAGGAATTTAGCTAGAGGCGCTGAGACAAAAAAGAAATATTGTGGCTGGGGAAGCATTTAAGTTAGAGGAGGCAGCCAGGGCTGTTTTATTACTTAGACCTCTGTCACCTGTGATGACCCATGAGAGTGGGGAATATTGATCGCTTGTCACTCACGGCGTTCAGTAGATTGCATTGACAAAGCTTGTCAGGCCTCTAATCGTGGGGTGAGTGGCCTTGGCTGCCACCCCGGGGACAGCTCGGCAGGGCCTGTTTCATGGCAGCCTTACCTCCTCCAGAGCTGGGAGTGAGTGCTGACAAAAGGGAGGGCATCACTTTGTGCTTATAAATGCCCTTTCCTGCTCTGGGCTTTGTTTTGTGTTTAATTTCCTTTACTTTTTGCCCTGCTGTCCTTTTGCTAAGGCACGAAGGTTGGGTTGGTATTCACCTCTTCCATCGCCATCTCCATTCCTGGCATCAGCATGGGAGGTCCTAGAGAAGCTGTCTGGTCCCTCAGTCTTAGAGTATATTGCAGCATGTTCTTACAAACAGGACAGAGAGAGAGATACAGAGCCCAGAGCTGAGCCTGATACCTGCAGCACTTAAAAATACAGTTATCAATCATCATGGAGTGAAGGTTTGTGAACTGTAGCAGATTTGTGTTTATCCTCAGATCTCTGTCACTGCCACCAGCTCTTGTTACAAAGATAGAAACAAAGAGAGCTGGATTTAATTTGCTTTGACATTATCTTCCCTGGCATCTTGGTGTGGGATTAGGACTGACTATTAAATGTGTGTGTATACATATATATATATATACACACACATACATATATGTTCTGGGGGAAGGAAGAGGGGATACCCATGGCAGTTGGACTGGATGATTTTGTGTGCCCCTTCTAAATGCAAGATTCTCTCCATTCTTATCTATCGAATGTGCAGTTTATCTGCACACAGAAGTACTGACACTGCCTAAGTGTTCAGGTGCTTCTGAGGCCATTCTTGGTATTTCCAACCTCTTTTTAGGTAAGATTTCAGTTAGAAAATTGGCCATGTGGGGACCTCAGAGAATGCAGGAAAGCCAGCTGGATTTCCTGAGGGGAGCTTCATCCCACACCTCAGATGCAGCTCTTGCCTGCCTGGCTGCCTGGAATGGCAGCATGTGCTCCTCTGGCTCAGCTAGTTGAGGCAGCAAGGAATCAAGCTTTATTTATTAAATCTCTGAAGCAAATGAAGAGTCATTTTGAGCAAATAATTGTTAAACGTTTGATGTACATGTGTTCTCTCTGTGTCTGCTTTTTTGCTTGTTTTTAACTGTGTTTTTTCCCCAATTCACTTGCTACTGTCTATTGTTTGAGGTAGGAGAAAAGGCATCTCAAATATGTAATCCTCACCAGTCTTTTCAAGGGATTGTGGTCAATAGTGTGTGAGAAATGCATTCTGTGTAGAAATGGAACAAGAGAGCAGCTGATAGCATTGCATATAATTTTTAACTAAGCTGCAATGTCTATCCATTGAGAAAGGCCCCAGCTGGAGCTTACCAGCACAGCTGAACTTTTTAAAGAGAAAATCAGGACTGTGGGGTTTTTGCATGCTTCTCAAGGCTTTGTGACCAAATGTTCTGCTTTTCTTCCAGTAATTTTCTCTGATCCTTACAGAGGGAGTGTGAGCAATAGCAAATAACTTGTGTTTCCTTGCAATGGGTTGTTCAAAGAGTGGGAAAGCAGTGTGAGAAGGTAGTTGAGTCCCATATGAGATCTAGCAATCCTAGTTGAATCGTGGTGCATTTAAATGGAAAATCACCATCATGTCAAATCCCAGAGTGTATTTCTAAACCTCCTGTGGGAACTGGATGTGCTTCTTTCCCACAGTTCCAGACCCTCCCTCTGCAGCAGGCTGACAGCAAGTGAGCAAAGCTGATGCTCAGCTCATAAAGCACTTGTCTTCTCCCACCCAAAACATCTAATTGCACAGCTGCTGATCATTCCTTCTCCTCCACAGCCACAGCACAGGACACCCTGTCATCCTTAGAGCTTCTCAGCATTCTGCTTTTCAGCCATTAAAATCACCAATAGTTTGGGTTCAAAGATGACCTGCTTGGCTTTGTGGAAGGTAATTATGGCATTTCTGCATCTAAAGAGCAAAAATTAAACTTAGCAGGGAAATAAACACTGTGGTAATTAGGCAGGTTTCTGGACATGCTGATCCTGCAGAGCATCAAAGTACACTTGCAAAAGTGATGGTGGTTATTAAACTTAACCACATGCTGGAGCATTTCTCAGTGTGACTACAGAGGAATTTTCTGCTTGAAGGATGGAGCTGGACACCAGGCTCCAAGGAGAACTTGCTGCCAATATATTCCCTTCTTGCTATCCCCAGGCATCAGGAGCTTCAGCTCTGTTTCAGGGTTAAGACAGAGAACTGCTTTTTGCATCTACTGACCAGCTCTCAAATTCTTCCAATGCTCTGTGTGGAAAAAGCCTTCCAGCTGTAATAAAATGTCTGTTGTATGGGGCACGGCTTGCTCTGCCTGCTTGAGCATGGTGGCTGGTGGAAAGAAAAAATTAATTACCTGTGTGACTTTGTCCCCAGCTGAAACCCAACTCTGGCAAACAGATGCCCAGCATGCTAATTCACTGTATCACATTGAGCCTTGAGTTGGAGTTCTCTGTGAAAGGTTTTATAATTCATATAACCTGAAATAATTTACACCTAATTAGATTTTGTCAACTGAATAATTCTGTCTCATGCTGCTTCTGCAGAATAATTTAAGCAACTTCATTTTATCCTCAAAATAGTTGTAAATGTCACATTAATTTTATTGACACTAGCAACTTACAGGAAAGTCAACCAAACATATTATGGGCTTTTCCCACTGAGCAGAGCCCAGGGATGGACATCTGCTCTCTGATATCCTGCACAGGATGTGAGACCAGAGTTTGTGATAAGGTGCAAAACCTGTTATGTCAGAGGTTTGGAGATAGTTCACATCCTTGGGATAATCCAGGTGCTGCAAGTTCATATCCCTGGGACAATCCAGGTGCTTCAGTTCCTTTTGATTGCTGAAGGGTTGATGTGCCTGGCAGAGCCTTTGGTGCCTTTCTCACCACCCGGAGTGATCTGAGCCTGTTGTGCAGCCTGGGAGAGCCCAGGTTTACCTGCAGGTCTGCATCAGTGACCTTGGGCAGCCCTGCCTGGCACTGGGGAAAGGATCAAAACCCCAGTGGAGGTGGAGGATGCACAAGGTTGGTTCAAACCTGGTTTGAGCCAGGTTTTATTTGCCTTCATTCAAGGCAAGCAGGGAAAGCATCTACATTTCAGTGTGTATATTAAAAAAAAATTGCAAACAGATTTCAAGATAGGCACTACTTAGGCAAAGTTCTGCCCTCTTTACCAGGAGAGTTCTGGGTTCCCCTTATTTATTTAGCAACACTTGGGTTCTTCTTCCTTTACACAGATGCTACAAATTCCCCTAACTGATTCTTTGGCTGGGAAGCCAACAGGGCATAATGGCAGTTACTGGTGCAGAACCAAACTTCTCTGTTCCCCTGGAAGAACTGCAAAATTCCGTTTCTCCTGGGAAAAGATTATTTTAGACACAAAACCAACCCAGGGTAAAACCCCCATGCCTTTGATCACACACTCTGATGTTTTACATCCATTGCCTGGAGGAGATTTATGTCCATTAACTCGTGCTGGAAATAAAGCCTCTCTGATAGAATGTCTTCGTTATTGATTTACAGCCTTCCAGGTAGTGCAAGACTTAGTGTGCCCAGATAGAAAGTGTTCTAAGCCTTGATTTTTTTTTTACTTCTTCTTAAAGTAACACTTTATTTTCCTTTTGTGTTTTTTCATCTCTCAACTCCAGCCACAAGGCCCCTTAGAGGTGCCTGGGATATGACTGTTGGTGTCTTGTATAATTCACATTTTTAGAGCCTAATCCCCCTGGCAGCAGTCCTGACCTGGACTGATTGGGGTGCAGATATGATGCTCTGGTGCCATCATATCAGCTGTTGTGGCAGTGGACACAGACAGACCATGCTCAGAGCCATCAGGTCCTGCAAAATTTTCAGAAGAGCTGAGGAGGAATTGACATCAGGGAATTTACATTTAGAAATTGTGGTAGGTCAACTAAGGGCTCACCAAATCCCCCACACTTTGGTGTGCTGAGCCACTGGAGTTATACTAACAGTGCTGTTAAAACAAACTAAAACAAACCACGAACAAACAAAACACACACAAAAAGGGTGGAATATGCAAACTGTGATACTGAGGGTTTTTTATAAAGAAGTTGATCTGTGCTGTAACTCAGGTTTCTCATGTTGAGCACATTTTGGCTATAAAGCTAATTATCATATGGATTTTGAAATTATTCCCTCCTAGTTCATGTCTGGATACCAAAGGAGTCCTTGCTCTGTTTTGGAGCGGATAAAATCCTCCTCCTGGAAGCGTTTGTTTATCATATTACAGCTTCACATGAGCCGAGCTGAAGCCTGACCCGATGTTAAGTGTCTGTGGTGGATTTCATTACATCCATATACTGGAAGTCCTGCCAATATACTGGCAGCAAAATCCTCGTGGAAAATAAATGGCAATAAAAGAGAGAAATGATGGGCTCTGTGAGTGGTGAGGAGCAGAGCTTTATTGAGGCTGGACAGCCCTGGAGATGTCACTTGGCATCGAGACACGAGCTTAAGAGAGTGCGAGTGAAAGCTGATATTGGAATAACAGCTCTGTGGCACAGGCAGGGGAATAATTTAATTAATTGCACCGAAATTTCTTTGATGAATAGTTATGTGGTGATAAGTATGAGGTCGAACAGTAGAGCGAGTTTCAGCTTTTTAATGGGCCAGCACAGCTGCAGGTTTGGAAGTGTTCCCATTTTATTTTTGCCCTCCATGCTCCCCCCGGCTCTTGGTGCGTGCCCGCGCTGCTCGCGCCCAATCCAGCCAGGCTCAGCCTCACCCTGCCCCGGGCACAGAGGAGAGCTGGCCAAAGCCACTTGGCTCAGGTAGCTCCTTTGAAATCAATGCCAGATAGAAAGGAAATTGTAGGATGGTTTCTTTATGAATCCTGCATTTTTCTCCGATGATGCTTTTAACAGGGCCTCCGCTGCAACAGTTGTATGAAGATTTTTAATAAAACTTTTCTGGTCTCCAGAGTAGGAGGCATGTCTTTCTTGTTGAGAGCTGGAGGAAAGGGAACAATGCAACACAGCTGGAATTTGAACATTAATCCTGTGATTCCTGGGCTGTTTTTTCAGACAGATCAATTTCTCCTGGCTGTAACCAATCTCCAGCCATTTCCTCACGGTCCAGGGCTCCATTTACCATCACTTGGATGCTGCAGCTTGACATAACCTCCTGACTTCATAGCAGTCCAGCTGGAAATATCACCTGCCAGACCTGTGGCCCCTGTCAGCTGTGGTTTACCAGGAGTTCACTGAGAAATTAGGGATGAGAGCTGTGGGTGGTGCTGGCTGTCTGGCTGGGAGTTATGTTTAGTGCTCCTCTGTCCAGGCAGCTCTGGGTGAGAGCTGCAGTGAGCTCTGTGGCAGTCACTGTGATGGTTTGCTCAGGGCACTTGGGCTGGGCCATGAGGAGAAAAGTCTGTGCCTTGCTGGGATTGTGTCCCTGAAGATGGGCTCCTCCAGCAAAAATGAGACCCCTCTCCTGTTAACCCAGGCTTGGGGTCAGTCAATAATCTGCCAAAGTAGATATGAACTCTTCAAACACAATGAAAGAAAACATATAAATAGCTGGTAAAATCTGTCAGCATCAAAACATTTTTTCCTAATGCAGTAGAGCTGTACAGACACCCCTGGTTTTGATAAATGTTCTCTTATTGCCTTTTTAAAAATTTCTCTAGTAGAGTAAGAGTTTGTTACTCTCCAGCAACGGCTTCGCACCAAGGTTCACGTTGTGCCGTGCAAATGTTCATTTATTGATCTGGGGAGGCTGAGACCCAAATCCCAGCCCAGTCACAGCCATCTCTTGGGCCTTCCTCCCAGAATAACAACCAGGTCTCTCCTTGCAAAATTCATAAATAGACCGTAATTTCTCTTGAACCCGTGTAGCTTGTATGTGGCCTTCATAAGGACTTTCCTCCCGGTCTCTCACATCTTCCCGTGCTTGGTGGAATTGAATACCCTGCAAGATATGCCATTATCTTCACTAGCAGACGTTGGTCCTGCTCTCCCTTCCCAGCCTGAGTCATGTGTCTGCATTTTAGTATCTGATTTATTGAGGAGGGTCACTGGCAGGGTTGCACGAGAGTCCTGTGGCTTTGGACTTCGCCAGCGGCTGAGAGCGGCGGGGGGAGCGCCGAGGGTTGCTCGGGTTTCTTTTTTCTTTCCTGGAGCTTTGCCCATCTTATTATGAGTTCTTTAGAGAAATGAAATGCAGCAGTAGCTTGAAGAAATCATGGACACTTTCCAGCAGTAAAAGAGCTCTGGAGTCAGTATATAAGCTTTCTCCCCTGGTTGCAGTTAGGAAGGCAGTTGACAGTATAATGGGCTTTTGGAGGGGCGCGATGGTTTGTGTGTTCTGTTTGATGTTGCAAATACTGAGCCCTCGGGGAGATCAGGAAAAAGGATGTTCTGTTCTTTAGGAAAGGAAAAGATTAACCTGAAATGTGAACGGAAACTTAGGAACTCTGCAGGCCTTAGGTGCACCAGAGATGAGTTTGCTTACTTTAATGGAAATATCTTCTGTGTCGTAGCAGAGGCAGGCAAGTGTTTTTGCCAGGATTTGGTTGGAGAAGTAATGTGTGTGTGCTTATAGAGAAATAAAAGCCACAGCCAGGGCTTAAGAAGGTGAATCTTTAAAGCACAGCAATTCCCTCAAGATGAGTTTCTGACTGGATGCTCTTCAGAGTCAGAAAGACTTGTAACTGTTGTCAGAGAAAGTCTGAAATCATATGTGGTCAGTGTTTTTCCAGGAAAAAAAAAAGCTTCTGCTGCATTTCTTCTTTCTCACTTCTGCATCCATTTATAACCATGAGGAAATTTCAGAGATGGGGTAGAACATCTAATGTCACTTTTGAAAGAAGTGTAGGGGGAAAAAAATTAAACCTTTCCTCTGAACCAGGCTATTTTTATCCATTTTTAGTAAATATTGCTGCCAACAATATATGTGGCTTTCATCAGCAGAAATTGTATTTTCACATCTTACATTTACCTGCAGATTGAAATATGCCTTATATTCAATAAGCTCACGCCAGTCTGACCAGCTTCCATCCTGGTTACACCCTCACCCTCTTGCTGACATCTTTCTAATGCTGCAGGCTGTGTAAATATAATTTGTAATGTGGATGATGGGTTTGTCTCCTTTGAGTCACCCTCAGTCTTTTACACGGCTCACAGAACTTATTGTTCCTCTTTTTTCTCTGCATATCACAAGCTTTAGGGTTTCTCCTCTTTGGGAGCAGTCGACAGGAATTTGGGCTGGAGGTCTCTTATAGTGTAGGATCCTTTGGATATTGTTCCTTTACTGTCGCTGTATGACTCTCCTTGTTATCTGAAGATTCTTTTATGAGTGATGAGACAGTGGTTAATGCTTGATGCAGGGAGATGCATCTTAGTGAACACAGATGGGTGGGGCCTTGGATTTGCTCTGGTGGGCAATTTATGGAGTTAAGTTCTCCTTCTTAAATAAGACAGACTTTCAGAAGGACTCCAGGGAATTGGAAAAATGTGATCTCTGGCATTCTCTGCAGTTGTTTCCATTTCATCTCAAGGATTTCTGAGCTTGCAGGAGCAGGAGCAGAACGCTGAATTTGCAACCTGAAACACAAGATAATTGTCATTTGGTGAGGGGTTCATGGCTTGTTTTTCTTACGTTGTTTCCACTGTACTTACAGTTATTGCCAGAAGAGTTGAACAAGTTCTCCTTTAGTGTACAATAATGCCTGAACAACAGGTTCATCCTCTCCAGCATCCTATTTTTACTGGCCTGTGGTAACCATAACACCGAAGAATGGAAGTACATGAGCACGGTTGTAATTACACAATGGATCTTTATCTGGACTGATACTGTGAGATATGAATCTATGGCACTTTCAAACTGAAAAAAATCAATAAATAAAACTTCAAGCACTTTCAGTGCTTCAGATAATGGGCATATTCCAGGATTTAGCACCAGCTCTGGCCTCTCTCTCAAAAATAGTATCCTGAGCTTTTACAGCTTGCCTATCCTGCTGGAATTTCCCATTAAGCAGGAAAGCTCTGCTGAGTAAAGGATGATATTCTGATCTTGCAGTGTTTTTCTCCTTTAGTGTAAATGGAGTTTCCAGTTCCACAGCCTTGTATTTCACAGAAAGGTAATGGGGAGTTTTAAAGCAAAATTAAATGTCCCCTGTTTAGTTGAAGTAGTTTTAGGCTTTCATAACACTCTGTATTTACAGAAAATACTGATTATTTTTACCTATGCTATATTATTAACACAATCCCATTTCTTGTAGCTTTGTATCAACCTCAACTTCAGATCAAGTCCAGGTTTTAATCCAGTCGCAATATTCAAGTCTCTGGAGGACAGAATCTGCAGCAGCTTTATTCTTTCTCTTCTCCTTCCCCTCCACCCCAAATATGTTACATCTGGAAACATAACCAGTAATTTTTCCCTATAGTTTTGTTACATAATTTCTGTGTCAGGAATCAGGGGAAAGAGGGGGAGCTCATCTCACTGGAAAAGTGAGGGTTTGTCTCTTTTAGAGTCTGATCTCACTACACTCTGTGAAGTGAAATAAAAACCTTAAACTCTTATGGCCACTCAAGTTCAGAGCTTACTCTCCCTTTCTAGATGTGGTTGGGCTCTTCTCCCAAGGAACAAGTGACAGGACAAAGGGAAATGGCCTCAGGTTGCACCAGGGGAGGTTTGGGTTGGGTGTTGGGGGAAATGCTTTCACTGGAAGTGTTGTCCAGCCCCAGCCCTGGCTGTCCAGGGCAGCAGTGAGGTCCTGGGGGGTTTGACAGATGTAGGGATGTGGCACCTGGGGACAGGGTTGGTGGTGGCCTGGCAGTGCTGGGGCTGTGATGTAAAGCTCCTGCTGTGTCCTTGCCCTGGGTGCCAGCTCTGATTTCAGTGTTACTGCTCCCAGCACCTCATGCTGGGGACAGCTCAGGGCTGAGGGGTCTGTCCCAGTGTCTCCAGTGCTGCTCCAGGGGCAGACCCTGAGCTCCCACTGGAGGCAGCATTTTCTCTATGGGAAGAGATGGTGGTTTTCCACTGTTGCCCGAGTCCCAGAGCCAGGCTTGCCTAAGGTGCTTGGTATCCTGAGAACTTTTTCAAGAACTGTTAGAAATCAGAGTGAAGTTTCATGCACTTCAAAGTATTCATTAATGAAAGTTTGGCTAAAGCAACATCTTAAAATAGAATGTGCAATCAGTGTACTGTTTCCAAAAAAATTTTTTTTTTCCCTTAAATCTCTTAAAATTTATTAGGTGGGCGTGAGCAAAAAGGTTGTCTCCTTTAAAAAACTGGCTTTGTAATGATTAGCAGGGGCCCTGTATAATTTAAGATATTCTTTACAGTTTATAAATATGGCTCATAAAAAGCGTAGATATAAAGAAGCTGTGACTTTAAGTCATTAGAAGCCCAATGGTTTGATAAAATAACAGGAAACAGACAATTTATTATGAGCAATCTCGGTAGCTCTGGATTATCTATAAAACTTTTATGGCCCTCCCCAAGTGGCAAGAGGCCATAAAACTTGCCTGAATGAGGGACTTGTTAATTTACTTGTTAAAGCAAATTAAAAATTTATAAGCGCTTTTAGGTAAATGAGATCTTCTCTCATTGCTGCCCTTGCGGGCTCAGGAGTCCTGGGAGGAAAGAAGTGGTTGCTCTCAAACATCACAGCAGAACAATAAAAGCTATTAAATTGGCTCCGTTTATTACTGCAGAGCCAGGCAGCTGTTGCCATGGTTTGCTGGGGGATGCCAGAGGTTGACAGCATGGCATTTCTGTGGCCTTAGAAAGGAGGTAATAACATTGCCTTTGACCCACCCAGCAGCTCCTCCTGTGCCTCACTCCTGTTCCTCCTTTTCCTCCCTTTCCTCCTTTTCCTCCTTTTCCTCCCTTTCCTCCTTTTCCAGATAGTTTCCATGTAGAGCTCTCAAGGCCAGTCCTCAGCCTGTCACAGAAACATCAACATCTCCTTCTGTCATTCCTTGAACAAGAGGCCACAGCCTCAAGCTGCACCAAGGGAAATGCAGGTTGGATATCAGGAAAAAGTTTTTTACAGAAAGGGTGACAAAGTTCTGGACTGGCTGCCTGGGGAGGTGGTGCAGTCCCCATCCCTGGGTGTGTTTAACAAAGCCTGGATGTGGCACTGGGTGCCAGGGTTGAGTTGAGATGCTGGGGCTGGGTTGGACTTGGTGATCTTGAAGGTCTCTTCCAACCCAGTGATTCTGTGAATTCTGTTGTAAAATACATTTATGAACACCAGCAAAACCTTCACAGTTTCAGATTGCTTAACCAGGACACTTAACAGCAAATTAAGTTTTAATTTAATTCAGTGCTCCTTCTGTAACTAAATGCAGTAGTGAGGAAGAAGGGCCTGGCAAGGAAAACAGGGTTGTTGGGCATCTTTGAGCAATCTTTGAAAGCTGTTGAAATGGATTGGAAAAGTGTTTCTCCAGATCACTTCAACAGCTTCTTACAGCAGATGAGTTCCAGCTGGGGAAGCGTCATGAGGAGCTACACTTGGTCCCTGCAGCTCCAACTCAGGGAAAAAAAAAATACTAAGAAGGAAAAATTCTATTGAAAACTCTTAATATTTAGAAAAAGACATGTTTCAGATAAGGTTTCAAATGAGGAGAGATCTAAATCAAGGTGCGGTGAACTAAACAAAGCCTCTCCTGAACAGCTCTTCTATAAATTGTACCAATACTTGTAACTACTTCTGTTCAGGAAATATCTTTTACAGATCTGGTATTATTTAGAAAAGAAGTTAACAGCACTTCCAGGAGGGAAATAGCAGCATAAATTCAAAAGGTTTGTGTTGAGAATACTTCAGGTGTTCACTTCAGATATTTTCAGGTGTCTCAAGACTGGCACCCAGAAGTGAACCTGCCTGACCAGTCAGTTGGCTAAATGCAAGCCACAGCTCTCAGTACCCATTTCATCCTTACATGTTTTATTTAATACTCATTTTGCATCAGTATGATTTATATGATTTTGTATTTCCAAGTGGATATTACAGGAGTTTTCCTTCAGAATAGGAAATAATTGATGCAAGAAATACGTGGAGTACATGGAGAAAGTCTAAAAGTGTGGTCTGCAAGAGGGGCTTGAAAGGATTGGGGCAATTTAATTTTAAAAGAGGGAGTGGGATGGAGGTACTGATAACAGTGCTCAGGCACAGGAAGGTGCTGCAGGAGCAGAGGAGAAATGTTTGTGCATGTCCATCAGAGGTGGGACAAGGGATGCTGCAGGCAGGAGATGCAGTGGGGCTGCGAAGGTAACTCCTGCAGGGAAGGCATTGCAGCACTGCACCAATGCAGCTGCAGGGTTGCAGGGCTCACTGCGTGTCTGCAGCAGCTTTGGGCTGGCTTAGCTCAGGGTCTGCCTGTCAGGAGGGGTGCAGGGAACCCTGGTCCTTCTGGGCTGGGGGACCACCTGGGTCTGCACCTTCCTCTGCTCTGTGATTTTATAGAGCTGAGACTCCTCAGACTGCAGTGGGTAAGCTGAGGACTCAAATGCTTCAGGCAGAGCTGCCCCAAAATCTTTATTTCCCATGTGGTTCTGCAGGGAGAGACAGATGTTTAGCAGGACGCTTTTCCTTCACGCTGCTAGACCAAACAAAAGCTTCCAATCTCCAGGAATTCAAGTGCAGCAATTGTAATATTCTGGCACTTCCATCACTCAATACTTGTATTATAAATATTTCATGGAAAAACTGAATCATAAAAGTATTATTTTTGTAGTGTGCCAAGAGTAGATCCAGACACTTGGAGCATAAAAAGTATGAAAGTCACATTTTAATATTGTGCTCTCCTCACTAAATACAGTGCTAGCCTGAAACTGTCTGACATATAAAAATAAGGCAAAGCCTCCAAGGTATATTAATGGTGGTTATAGAGCTAATGGTTACATGGCAAACTCCCAGTACAGTCATTTCAGTGTGCACATTTCTCTGAACCAGATATGACTGGCTGGAAAGGTCTCTTGAAATCCCATCTGGCATCTCCTGGGACCTCACTTCAGCCATACTTCACTGCCCCAAAAGTGGATATAAAATGAGCCAAGAGCTCACTGTCTTTCAGTGAGGTTACACCCCTGCCTCTGCTCAGCACATCGGAAACTCCCAGCCCTAATCCCCAAAATTCATAGTGATGACAGTGCTCGAAGTCAAATAAATAATCTTTCATGTCCTTCTTACCTAACTACTGTTCTGGTTCCAGACTTTGGAAACCCAGATTCCAAATAGGTATATGGGTGTTCTCAGCCTCTCTGAATCTGGCCTTAAACCTGCAATAGCCTATTAAAAAAAACAGAAAAAAAGCAAGTACTGAGGCAGAGCCAGCTTTGTTCAGGCTGAGCTCTGAGAAGGGTACAGGCACTCAGTGTGATGGGGATGGGATGTGTTTTTGCTGTAGGTGGTCTGTTAGAGAAATTTCTGTGGAAATATGTAATTATTGCTGGAAGTACATTGAGCCCGGAATGTTATTTCTGGTGTAAATTCAAGGGAGGGAGATGGAACTGATGCCCCCTTGGTGGGGCATCAGTCTGCAGGTAGAAGCCCCAAGTTCATGGCCCTGTTTCTCCTGACTTGAGGCAGTAACCAGAGTGTCTCTTGTTCTCCTTAACTGCAGTACAAACATTTCTTGGTGCACCATGAAATCCCCGCTGAACAGCACAAAGTGAATCCAGGAGGCAGAGTCCTGCAGCTGGCTCCTTCCCTAAATCTATGTTTTCTCAAGGCTTTTTTCAATGTTTATTAGTTTAGCCTTGCAATTCCATGTTTACATAAATGACATGATTAAAAGCAAAACAGGAACCTGGACAGAATGTGGTTTCTGTTAGAATCATTCCCAGTTCCTTGCTAACTTAACCCTTTTGAAAACCAGAGACACTTAGGGAGGTGCCTACGTGTTTAATGCACAGGGAGCCTGTGTTCCAGCCCTTCAGGGAGGTGGTTGGAGTTATTCCCCAAGATATTTATTTATTGGCTTCATTCCTACAGTAGCCAGGCGATGACAACAAATTTTGAATAACATCAGCCTTTTGCTGCACCCTGGGAGGCAAGAGAAGGACTTGCCTCAGCTTAATTTAAATCATAACCTGCTAAATTGGGGAAAACCTGCAGAAAAATTCATCAGCTGCATATCTGAAGAGGGAACACAGGAATTAGCTTGTGTGGGGCATAGAGATTTTTCTAATATCAACTAGTGTTGGCATGGGTAGAGCTTTGATGAATACTAGCCCGTGTTCTTATCATAGATGAAAAAAGGAAATATAAATCAGAGGCTCATAAATATAGAATTCCCCTGTCCTTTGAAGAACTTTGTTCCATACAGTTTGCATGAGAATGCTTTCATTGATTCAAAAAAAAAGAGTTTGTTTTTGGCTGGGTTGTTAGTAACGTGTAAGGCACAACATTTTAAGTAGGCGTCCTTTATCTAAAGCAGCTAAAAAGGGACATGAGATCTGTGAGGGGTTAATTCCTATGTTCTAAATGAAAATGGAATTAGAAAATGAATTCCTCTCTAACATCTCTACTCAGTGTGCAGATCAAAGCCATCATAGGAGTAAATTTATGTCTGATAGTGTGGACGGTTTCAATGCACACTGGTGAAATATCATGCTGATTGCTGATTGAAAACAGTTGTTAATTCTCTACTTCACTAAATTCAGAGTGGAAAAACTTTCCTTAATAAAGAACAGATTGAAGAGAACCAAGACCTTACTGTGTGGAAATTAATGGCAGATGCATATACTGGTAGTTAAAATGTTTCATTAGATGTTAATGTCTTGCTGTGTTTTTAATTGTTCAGAAATTAGCCTCTAGAATATTAAAACCATCTGTTTGTTATCATGATGAAACAGAATACTTAAATAGTTATTAATTTTGTAGGCTTTTTTTTTCCTTGTCTGCAAAACTTTGATCTGTTGAGATTTCAATGAATGCTGGATGCAAAAGTGAAAAACAATTTTAAAATACCTTGGTGCCCCAAATCTCAGCATTTGCTGCCTGCCACCCATATTTTGCATGCCTGCTTTATTTCACAAATTATTATACACCAAGGAGAAGTTGACGTTTTTTAGTGCATGGAAGGAGCGTGCTGATGCTTGCTGAGCCTGTATAATGGTTGATTTAAACTGTAATATGGTACTTTCTCACATGCTGATACCTAGTTTTTAAGTCTTGTGGGTCATTTTAAAGCCCAAATATTTCAAAGCATGGAAGGGATTTTGTGTTGATCTATCAGCACAGGACTTTGTCTTCCTCCATTTCCAATTATTTACAGATTTTTTTGTCTGTTTGTTTTGGGTTTTTGGTTTGTTTTTTTTTTTTTAAGACTGAGTTTTGGGGAAGTTGGGGTTTGACAATTATTTGGGTTATCATTTCTGATGGGTTTTTTAATCATCTAAATGAACAATAATAGGCTCCTGCAGGCCCTGACTCAGGTGAATATTCCTTTTTATGGGAGCATACATTGAATCTATTTCTGGCACAACAGCAAAGATAAGCTTACTTTTTTCCTCAGCTGAGGTGAATTTAACTAAGTGCTGAAGTGCTGTCTGCTGGGGAGGCTGTAACATGTGTGTACACACAGCTCTCCAGTGTGAAGAGCACGATTTATAATACATTTTGTAATGCTTGTTATACGTGACTTAAGTGTGAAAATTTATTCAGCAAGTCTAAACATTACTTAGAGAGCCATTAACATATCTTTCCAAGTGATTTTTGACCTTTTTCTGAATAAGCACTTTACAAATTATTAAATGCCAGGATGAGGATTAATTCAAGTAACTGTAATTTGATAGTAGTCCTCTATTATAGATTTTTTGCACTTATCTTGAAACAATAATAAAGCTCCACTTATCTAATATATGACTACATTTTCAAGATGGGTAAGTTTAATATAATTTTAAAGCGTAGAAAAGAGAAGTTAAATTAGGGGGTTTTATCAGTATAAGGTACAGAAGCAGTCCATCAAGTATTTATGGTGGCCACCCAGTTCTCTAAATGGCTTCTGCATCCCTCGAGGTTGGTGGCAATCCTGTAGTTGTCCCCTGGAGTTCTGGTGGCCATCGGGTCTTACCCTGATGCCACCTCTCTGCTGAGGCTGCCAGCACAGGGATGGGCAACACGGGCTGGCAGAATGGTTTTCTGGAAATGAAGATGGTTTTGGATGTGGGCTGAGGGAACCAGCTCATCAGCTCTATCAAGCATTAAATCAGCTTTGGTCACTGTTGACAGGGAACGAACTACAAGATTGATCGGGAGATTTCTTTTTTTTTTTTTTTGACATTTGCAAATAGGAGGATTCGTTATTTCAACCGGCAAAAGTAGTCCAAGGTGAAAGCACAGTGCTGCAATATATTTGACATTATTGTTTAGGATGAGAGAGGAAGAGAGGTATGCAAAAAGGACAAAAAGGAAAATGAAAATCCAAAACGCTGGGATAGCTGTGTTCAGAGCTCCCCTCAAAATGCTGGGATGCTGACTCTGCCCAGAGCTTCCCTCTGACAGAGGGAGTGCACCTCCAGTGTTCCCCAGTGGCACCTTGCCATCTATCAGAACTAATCCAGGTTCAAACAACTTTAACAATAGTTCCTCCTTTGCTTTTCTCCCGAGTTATTTGTGATGACTAAACTCATCTCCACATCAATGACAGCTGCTAATGAATTCAGATGCTTCATTCCCTTCCCTTCTGTGCTGCTTCAAACAGATTTTCTTTGCCAGATACTTCAGCTTCCCTTTCCTGCTAACAAATTGGTACTGAGGTATATTGTTGTGACTTCTGCTTCTCTCATTCAAGCAGGAGGAAAATACAATATGTATAGATGTGAGTTATATGTCAAAATGCTTTTACTCCCTCTCCCCCCTCCTTCCTTCACATTATTAAATTATAGAGAAATGCTATCATAATAGCCTCTTGGCCAAGTCACTGACAGCAGAGTTATGGCTCCCTTGATAAATTGCAAAACATTATTAAGTTTTGCTCTTTGGGCTGAGAGTATTGGCATAAAAGGACATCAACCCCAGTCAGATTGGTCTTGATTGCTGCTTAATTGCTGCTTGTTTGTGTTAGCGATCATGTGGTTTGATTGATCTTGCCCTGCTTTTGTCATTATTGTTACAACTTCCTAGTTTTCTCCTTGTACAGAGACCACAGGATGACTTTTAAGTCTTGAATAATTTATCTAGCTGGGCAGTTAAACGGCTTAAAATAGTATGATAGTTTTAAGCCAATAGCTCAACCTTCAAATCATTATTTATGCAACCAAATTATTAAATATTTATTCTGGGCTTATATTGAACAATGAAATAACAGGGCTCCTTTATGTTAGCAATAGTAAGCATGTCGAGGTCCATCCATGAATACTGATACTTCCTCATTCAAGACATTTATTTACTTCTGTAATGTTAGCTGGTGTCACATTAGTGGTCTGCACTGAGGAAGGAAGAGATGGTGGTCACCATGACTTAACTCAAGCCAGTGAGTACAGTCACTGCTCTTTCTCAGGCTGCTTCACCTCTTTAGATATTCCAAAAGGTCACCTGCCTTCTTGCATCTCCTTTGCACCTGAGGAACAACTATCCTGTGGGCTTGAAACAAGTGGAACTCTACAGCAGCTATGTTGGGGTCACGTTTCCCCTCACTAAAGCAGGCTCTTAGCTGGATTTGTGGACAGTTCTAGAGCTTCAGAGCTGTTAGAGTTTTTCAACCTGGCCTATTTTCTATTTGTTCCATCAGGTGATTGATCTGATTTTCTTAAGTGTTCTTTCACTAAATTGCACATTTCAAAGGCAAACAGAGGCCTTCCTTAGAAAGTTGGATATCAGACACTGGGCTCAGTGGGGTGATATTTCTGTTCTCTCCCCTTTCTGAAGATTCAGGTTAAAAGTGATGTTTGCCTACACTTTTCTACCTCACCTGGCCTTTCCTGTGTGACAGAAACAGGAACTCCTCACAGGTCCTGGGCTGAGGCTGGGACAGAGTCCCTGAGTTCCCTGTGCCTGTCACTACCAAAACCAGAGCTGACAGTGGACTAGCAAGCATCTGGAAACTCATCATTGCCACCTGCTTTGAAACAGGCACAGAATGTTGGTGTAAAGCTGCCAGCATGGTTTTCCATTCTCTACATGAACAAGCCTGAATGGAACCACAAAAAGCAGTCCCTGGTGGAAAATGGTACATCCAATGCATGTGCACTGCTCCTTGTTGGGTACTTCTGGGGAGAGGCGGGACAGGCACTGCAGCAAGGGTTCATGACTCTGCCCAAAACACTTCAAATCTGGTTTGGGAATGTGCAGAGCAGAAGCAAGGTGTAAGTGGTGTAAATGTCTGGATAACAGCCAGAAATTGTACATGAGGATGAGAATGTGAGATGGATGGATGGATGAATGGACGGATGGATTGGATGGATGGATGGATGGATGGATGGATGGATGGATGGATGGATGGATGGATGGATGGATGGATGGATGATTTGTGGATGGATGGATGGAGATGGATGGAGGGATGGATGGACGGATGGATGGATGATGGATGGGGGATGGATGATGGATGGATGGATGGATAGATGGATGGATGAAGGGACAGATGAAGGGATGGATGGATGGATGGATTGATCAGAATGTGCATGGAATATATCCATGCAGACTGGATGGATGGCACTGCTGTGGTACTGCACATCTGTGTTTCTGTGAGGTGCTTTTTAACCAGACAAAGAATAGTTTCCCTTACACAGGGCCTAGGAAGGGCCATGGAAATCCAGGCTGGGACACAAAGAAGCTCAGCAGCAGGGCTGGGTAAAGCCTGGGAGGGCAGGTGGTCCCACCCTGGCTGCAGCCCCTCAGGCTGTCCCTGAGCAGCCAGAGCCTGGCTCCCCATCCCACTCTGCTCCCAGCCTGGGCTGTGCAGGCTGCTTGCACAGATTGATTGGTACAATGGAGAGCTTTGCAAGGTGTAATTTTAAAGGCCGTGTTTCTCACTGTGCAACCATCAAAATGCAAAGGGTCAGGAGAAGCCTATATTTTTTTGCAATTCAGCTTTTGAAGTGTGCTGAAATACGCTTCATTTGCTGCAATTGCCAACAGCTTGCTGTTTCATACCACTCTTAACAGGAGCTGGGGAACAGAGTGAGTCTGTTACACTTTCTGTGGTGTATAATGTATGTATGATTCTGGGGTGTGATGAGTTTATGCCAAATTTATCTTTGATTTCTGTATAAACAGCACAGAAAAAATGATGGGCTGCATTCTCTGTGAAACTTAGATAAAACAGAGCTACAGACCTCCTTCAGAGTACCTTCTGTGTGCTGTGGATCTAAGGTTGCCCAAGCATATAATGAAGGAGAAGAGGATCTGGAAATAAATGCCTGTTTCTTTCTCCCCCACCCCCGCCTGGTGAGGATGCTGTTTATTCTTAGCCTGTGCTGCTTCAGCTCCTGCTCCTGCCAGCAGAGCCCCATCCCTTGGTGTGTCTGCAATGACAATGCTAAATAGCCAAATTCTCCCCAGGAGCACAGGGGGGGAGCTCTGCTCCTTTGCTGGATCTCCCCCACTTAAGGTTGCAGGGGATGAGTTCCTCTACTCCAACTTCTTGAGCAAGTGCAGCAGCAGACTCTGGATCAGCTCAGATGCAGCAGGAAATGACCAGCAGTGCTGTAGAATAAGTGAGTTAAAGACACCCTTGTTCTGTATCATCGAGCTGATTAGAAAATTGGTTGTAGTTATTTGTTCAATTTAGATTTTGTTTTTTGTCAACAGGAAATTGCAAGAATGTACATATGTTTGTTCTTGTTTTTTCATAAAAAGAGTTTTGGAAGAGAAAAAAATATTTTTCTTCTAATTAAAGCTAAGAAGGAAACAAAAGATAAGATGTTGTCTTTGTTAGTTTACCTCGCTTTTACCATAAAAGTAAGATAAAAAAAACCCCTTCATTTCTGGTGGGGATGTCAGATCCCAGGATGATGGCATGGAGGCCTGGATCCTCAGAAGCTGGCAGTTTCTTGGAAGCATCTGCATTCGTTGTCATAAGATTGTATATCAAGAGGTAAACAGAGAGCCTCTCCTAATGTTTTATTGTATCTCAGGTAACAAGATTTTTCTTCCCTGAGGTGAAAAATGTCTTTGTATTAATAATGTTCAGAGTCCACACACGGTGTGAATTCTTTTTTTCATATTTACTGCCTAAACTCATGTGCTGTAAATATTCTTCCTCCTCATTATCTCACCTCCGATCTGCTTTCCTGGTGCTGCTCCCCTGTTTAGGCAGCCATGGCGTGCTGGCCTTGTTAGACATGCAGTGGAGAGGTCTTTCTCCAGACCCAAATCACCTTCAATGCTGTGGGTGACGTGGGAGTGCTGTATAAGGAGTATTTGTGTAACTTCTGTCAGTAGCAGGAGAGATATAAACAGAAGTTTTGAAATGACAGCTGTTAATCATGATTGAAATCAGAAGTAACAGCCCTTGATTCACCCTGTTGTTTTTTGGTTATTTCTTGACGTGAAATTCTCCTTTTATTTGTTTTCATACAGCCAGATTTGTTCTTGATCATTGATAAAATAAAATATGTTTTCTTTGCAATCTGACATTGAGTTCTGCATGAGATGTGCTGCTGCTCTTTTCTGGCTGGTTGAAGGCACCCAGGGCTGTGTTTGCTGGGCAGGGCAGGGCTGGCCTGGGGCTGTCGGTGCAGCCTGGCCTCTCTGGATGTCAGAGCCCTGCCTGGGGGTGGCCCAGCAGCCCTGGGCTGGGAGAACTGGGATCTCCCTGGCTGGGGTAACTGGGATCTCCCTGGCTGGGATAACTGGGATCTCCCTGGCTGGGGTAACTGGGATCTCCCTGGCTGGGATAACTGGGATCTCACTGGCTGGGATACTGGGATCTCTCTGGCTGGGATAACTGGGATCTCCCTGCCTTCAGCCAGGCTTCCATCTCCCAGGCTGCTGCTCCCTGGCCTTTGGAGCAGCTTGCACTCATCAGCAGCCCCTGATCTGCCTGTGTTTCTGCCTGGATCCGTGTGTGCCTCGCTGAGGAAAAGGCTGTGCCTGCCAGAAGTGACAAAAGTTCCTATTCTTGAGTCCTGTTCCATGCTGGGAAAAAGGCCAGAGGAGGCAGTGGAGATGTGTGTGTGCTGTGCCCTGCTCAGGACAAACTCCTGCCATGAGCCATGAGTGGGACTGGGCTGTGCCTGTCCAGGATTTTGGGGTTGGGAAGCATTCCTAATGGAACATGTTGGAGTCAGTTGAGCTGAGCTGGGGAATTCACTCACCCAGGCGTGAGCTGGGACTGCCTCACCCTTGCAAAAGCTGTTTAAATAAAGGATGACAGGCACAAGAGAAAGTGGAATTCTCCTCCCCACAGCAGGATTCTGCCATCTCTCAGGGAGCTGGTGTCCCCTTCCTTTAGGACTCTGCTAAAGGCTCAGCTTGCTGGCTGTGCTCTAAGAGAGAGAGGTGTTAGTATTCATAACTTTAAAGTATAATGTAGTGAAATAATCCTTTAATTCCATATAGCATAGAAGCTCAGGCACCTCGAAACTATACTATAGATTTACTGCTGACAAATGGTGTGGGGTTTTTAAATTAAAATATATTTGAAAATAAAAAAGCTCAGGAGAGCCACATTAGGGTGTTTTTGACATGATGTATAAGCTCTGTGAAAAAAGCTTTTGCCAAATTCTCAGTGGGTTTATTTATTTTGATTCTTGTTTATGTGCTACAATGGAATTATCTAAAGTGGCTTTGGGATCCAGCACAGCCAGCTGTGGTCCCAAGAGGATGATGCTCCCTGGAGTCTGGGGCTCAGCTGCCCTTCCATCCTCCCTTACACCTCTTAACATGATCGACTCTGTCCTTCCTTCTTTTCCTGGCTGAGAGAAAAGGCCACAGAGAGCCCTGCTGCCATGGATTACCCTCAGGAGTGGTTTATGGCTTCTGTCCCCTCCTCTCGTGTCGCAGAAGTGTCTGGCTGGAACAGCAGCTCTGGCACTGTTGCTCTGTGTCTGTCCTACTCCTAAACCTGAGAGTTTAGCTCTGCTTTACTCTAAAACACTGAGTGGCAGAAGGAGAACAGCAGAGCTGCTTTCCCTGGACACAGATGAATATTCAGTTTGCACTTTCACTTTCACAAAGTAGGGCTGAGTGTTTCCCTGCTGCAAAAATAGTTCTGTTAGATTCCAAGTCACCTGAAAATCTCTCCGTGGGCTGACAGAAGAGTTCCTGTTAGCACTTGCTGTGACAGCAGTTTTATGTTGATGTTTCTGCATCTATTTTGGTTTATTCATGATTTCTGGATGGTTTCTGTGTGACCTTCAGGCCTGAGCAAGTCTCTCTTTCTTCATCAAATGGTCCCTCTTGGTGTTCCATATCTTGTGCCTCTCCTCTCTGTGCTCTCAGTGTCTCTCTCCCTGCCTGGGTCTCTCATGCCAGTCTCCAGCTTTGCCTCCACTCCTCATCACTCTGCAGGGCAGCAGAGCTGTGACTGAAGTTTCGTGACAGTCCATGAGCAGCAAGTGCTCCAAACCACATTGTGGCTGAGGCCAAACTCCCCCAGCCCCTCTCACACCCCTCCTCAGCAGGGCAGAGGAGGGAAGAATGAGCTTGTGAGGTGAGGGCAAGGAAGTCACCCATTATTGTCGTTGTCAAAACAGTCTCCACTTGGGGAAAAAAATTCAATTTATTGTCGATGAAAATAGATTTGAGTAGTCAAAACAACAACAAAAATTGCAATGCCACCCTGTGCCCCCCAACTCAGCTTCCTTCCTCCATCCCTGGCTGTGGTGCAGTGGAATCCACCATCAGCCACTGGAGAAACTGCCCTGATAGAAAAATCCTCCCAACAGTCCAGTTTTGGAGAGCTGGGAACACCTATTCCCCTCACTGTTTTTGGCAGGGCTGGTGAAGAATCAGAAATAAAACCTTCTGCTGAGCCCCAGCCCAGCCCTCAGCCAGAAACCACCCTTCCAAATCTGCTTTTTGGCCTTTCCCTTTAATAGAAATATAGTTATGACTTCATGCAGTTCTGCTTGACTTCTGGTGTCCTCCAACAGACTCAAAGGCATTACAAACTAACAGGTTCTGTAGTACAGTAAAAGATTTCAAAAAATGCAATGCTAAAGATGACCAAAAACTGGAGAAGTTTTGGAGCTGTGGGTGTGCCCCAGGATTGAGTCCTGTGTTGTTCAGCCTGGGCAAGTGGTCTCGAGGTGCTTGTTTTGCATGTACCCCATCACTGTCTAGGGGAGTCCCTGAGACTGCACATATTCCTGTGAGTCAGAGACACTCTGAGTTTTTAGGGTGTTGGGGTTTCAGTCAAGAAAATGTCTGTATTTCCTCTTTGTGAGACCCTTTAGATGGGTCCCTTCATGGACAAATTCATTTCCACTGTGCACTGAAAGCACAGACTCAAACATACTTTTTGTAAAACCTTTTTCACTCCTTGCCTGGTGCAAATTAGAAGTTTAATGCTGTGTTAATGTGGGAAGTTCCTCAGTGAGACCTCTGTAGAATCACAGAATAACTTGAGTGGGAAGAGACCGCCAGGGATCACCCAGTCCAGCTCCCAGCCCTGCACAGACAGGCATAATGGGATTTTCATGCTGATGCTGCTGTTTGCATGGGGCACCCTGCTAGAAACAACAGAGGAGCAAGAGCTGTCAACATTGCACTTCAATTTTTTTCCAAGGAAAGTTGCATTTCCATGGGGGAACTGATTTTGGGGTTCCAGCATGGCCCAGGTGATGAAGCAGATGCACACAGTGTAACTAAAGATCCTCTCTGTTATCTGTGGGCCCTTTGAGCAGCACTGTGTGGTTTCAGCATCGTTTTTAGCAGTTGAATCTGTGCAAGAGATTGAGATGAAATGACCCATGGCCTGTCCACATTAAGTGTTCTCATGTGGGTTTGAGTGTAACTTTAGGTTCTTAAGAGAAGACAACGGGCACATTTCCATGCTTTACTTTTTAAATTTAACACAGATTGATGGGTTCTGGAATAAAATGTAAACCCTCAACAGTTTGGCACATGGAGAAACTCAACTTGGAAAAAAAGAAAGGAAAATAAGGAAAGCTTATAAATCTTAACTTGGCCTTATTTCTGAGTTTGCTGTCTAGTCCCTGCAGTTCACTTTTTTTTTTTTTTTCTACAGAGTTTTCAGGTTCAAATGTCTCCATCATGTTCTCTTACTCCTTGTAAATTGTGTCTAGAAAATTGACACCTGCTGGGTTTTTCTTCTCTTCTCTGTAAATAGCTGGAATTCGTGATGTAGAAGAATTATAAAACTGGGCTGTTATTATTAGTTAGCAAATAACTAATGTGTGAAGATTGTGTACAAACTAAATTTAGGTTCTAGAAATAAAATCTGAGACTGGAAAAAAATTCTTAACACCCCACTTTCAATAAGAGTTTTCCATCATTGGGCAGACGTTGACAAAAGACCAAGTCAGGGAAACTTGATCCATTTTCCTTTGGGTGGTTAAATGTTAAACTTGGGACCATAAAATTACAGGACACAGAGGTCCTAGATAAGATCAGTGAGTTATATATGAAGTGTAAGACTTCTTGAATTCGTTATCCTCCCCTCTGCCTCCAAGAGCTGCTCCCAAGATCTCTTAGATCTGACCGATAAACCGTTCCATTGGAAATAAAAATCATTTTACTGGAAATGTTCTGGCTGAGCTGTGGAATATTTAGTTTATTTATTGAATTGTAAGTGTCTGACAAATAGCTCTGGTGCTTCTGCTACATTTTCTTTGGGCTGAGAGTTTGCCTGTGCCATTTTTTGCTGTTGTGCTCGTGCATTGCAGCTCAGCTGTGCATTGGAACGTTTAGTTTCATGGACTTTATGTCCTTATTTTGATCTGACTGATAGAGAGCACCCAAAGCTTCCCTTTACTGGTGAGGGGAGTAAGGGATTAAGGAGAAGTGGCACACAAATACCAAACTTGCAGATGCAGTTTACTCTGGCTGTGGTAGAGAGAAAGTGATAACCTCTGGGTGAGGATGCTTTTTGTGCTCCTTCAGTGACCCTGGGAGTTAGGAGGAGTTGTTTGGTGTTTGTTGTATGGATATTGATAAGTGTACTAGATCTCTCATGAAATATTTCATTAGGTACCTCACCAAGTATTTTCTCTGCATTTAACTCTGCTTCCAGTGCATGATTTTAAGTCTAAATTTCTGAAAGAGACTTCTTGCCAGTATTAACCACCAGAGTTAGTTCAAACAAAGCATCAGCAAGGCTAAAAGAAAATTGTAATACATTCAAGCAAAATATAGGGAAGGATATTTTAAGACAAAGGTGTGCATTTTCAGCATTGCAGCGGATGTGGATCATCTCTTCCTCTTGCTCTCCAGGTGAACATGTGCTCGTGGACATGTGTAATGGGTGTCTGTGGTGAATGTTTCTCTCAGTACACTGCTGTGTAATGTGGTGACCTGAACAGTCCAAAGTGTAAGAGAAAGCAGATGTGTTCTCAATTGTAATGAAAATGTAGTTTAGGGCTTTTTGTAGGGTTTTTTTTGTTACAATGCCAGTAAAGTTCATTAAAGCTGGTTTGAAAAACAAAAGCAGTTTGATACCTATTAAGTAGATCCTGTTGTTTTATGAGCATTGAGGTTTGATTGTCGGAAATTGTTTAGAGTGCCAGGCAGTGTGGTTCAGGGCTAATCCAGCAAAAGAAAGGCTTCTCTGGAGTGGTGAACTCCTCTTCCCCTGGGGAGACTCCCATTGATCTCAGATCCTCAATGCTCTTGTGCTGTAATGAGGGAGGAACTGATGCTGTGAGTGCTGCACTGTGATGGAAACCAAAAGCTTCATCCATGGCAGAAATCCCTTGAGAAGTCTGAAAGTTTCCCAGAGGAAGGTCTCAAACTGTGATTTCCTTGGGACACAAGTGTTGCCTCCTCCTGCCTGCAGCAGCTGCAGCTCCCACGGGGGCCGTGGTGTCCAGGGCTGTCCGTGGTGTCCCTGGGGCCGTGCCCTGGCACAGGGACACGGTGCACTGGCACTGCCACCGAGCCATGCTGCTGCTGGGGCTGGGAGGGGATAAAGGACAGCGGGACAGGGGCACTCACCTGAACCAGGCTCAACTCTTGCTCTCTTTGTGTTTCCTCTCTGTGCAGCTCAAGCCAGGCCAGAACAGCTGCCGAGACAGCGACAGCGAGAGCGCCAGCGGCGAGTCCAAGGGCTTCCAGCGCAGCAGCTCCCGGGAGAGGCTCAGCGACGTAAGTGCAGCTCCTGCGGCTCAGCAGCTCGGGGATTGGGTTTCTGGGATGGCTCATTGCTAAAATCTCCTTCCCTTTGGGCGCTCAGGTGAGACAAGGGGGTCAGAACATTAACTTAGGGTAGGAAGAGATCCTGCATGCAGCCGGCGCTGAATAAAGATGCACACCTACTTTACAACTCCTAGGAGGTGTGGGGTTTTCCACAAATCACAGAGAGGAAAAAGACATTTAAAGTGTTTCTTGCCCCAGTTCAGTAAACTTCTTAAAGATTGATACAATGTCTTTGTGTGTGCAAACACTCGGCTGTTTGGAAACAGTTGAAGGCCATTTAATGAAGTTAAGATGTTCTGCATAGTTGAGAAGTGAGTAACATTTTTACCCCAAGTGCTGGAGGAAAAGAATGTATTTCTTTGGGCTACATACTGTCTTTATGAGAAGTATTTGAGTGTCTAGAGGGACTCAGTTATGTATAATGAATTGATATAACATGGCCAACAATAGCATAAGCTCTGCCTTTGTTGCTCTACCTAAAGTGCTGTGGAGGGGCCTGAGATGGCAGCCCTGTGGAGAGTGTTTTTCTCCATGGGAGAATGCTGGTCATTCACCAGTGACTCGCATGAGTTGTTCTGACAGAGCAATGACTACAGAAATCTTTCTGTTGCTGCAATTAGATTACTATTTATTATGTGTACCATCACAATCCTTGAGTGTTTTATTCATGGCTCTGTGTCCTCTGTGCCACATGCTTTACAACTCAGAATATAAAGAAAGCCCTGTCCCAACAGAGTGTCTAAATTGGGGATTTTGTAGGTCAGATCCTTTGCTGGTAAAAGCATGGATAGCTACATCAGTCAACCCAATTTGTACCAGCCAGCAATCTGGCCCTACTTTTAACTAACCCACATTTTGGAAATGGGGATTTTATCGATAGCATGTCTGTGTAGATTTGGATGACAGATACCAGATGGTGTCCTCTATAGGCCAATCCAATAAAACTGAACTGAGCAGGCATTAAAAGAAATACCTTTGTAAAGGATACATTTCGTTGTGCAAATTTAAGCCTGAAGGCACACAGCTAGCAATTTTTGCTGAATTGTGCATATCACTGGAACAGATGCCTGATTTTTTTTTTCTTCTGTGAAAGTGTGAAATCTGTAGCACTCTCTCTCCACATCCCTTTGTCACATTATTTTAGAGGTCCATTTCTTTCCCAGAGCCAGCCTTTATGGGTTACATTCAGCTAAACACTTCAGAGCTTGCCCTTCATAGCTGTCAGCTGAGGTCATTCTCAGGGCTGTGAGATCTCTTTGGAAGAGGAGAGTGAAACCAGAGAAGGTAGTAAGGAAATGCTCTGTACAGGTAGCAGTGGAAGGCAGCTGGATGTCAGCCTGTCGCCATCATCATCCTGGCTTGTCTGAGCCCTGTGGCAGCTGGGAAACCACTGCAACCAACTTCACAATTACACAGCACCTTCAGCAAAAAATTTCACAGCTCCTTACAAACGTGGATTTAATTTAGCTTTGTCGTTCCCTTGCAATGTACTGTGTGGAGAGCTCTGAGGTTTATTGGGCTTCTCAGCAGCTCACAGCATTGCACTGCCAGACCTGGCAGTGAGAGCAGAGTCCTGGGTCCCCTTCCACCCATCAAATCCAGTTTTTCTCTGATGTTTTTGCAATACTTTTCCTTTGTCTCGGTGCTGTGGCAAATTAAAAGGAAGTAGAGAGCAAATACAACTTCCCTAGTGCACCCAAGAGAGGACAGAGGGATTCACAGGTTGCTCAAAAGAAACGTTATGTAAATATATGTGGAGATGTATATTTTAAAGTGTTATACATAATTTATGTTTTGCTTAATAAGGAAAGTTCCTTTGCTTTGATAATTCATTGCAATACAAGCGTGTCTCTCTGGTCTGGCATTACCAGTTCAGCTGAGATTTAAAAAACACGCACGAGACAGCTCTCACTGTGCCTGGTCTGTGGTGGCCCTTGCCAGGCTCCTTCAGTTCAGAGCAGTACTTCCCACGGCCCCCTCCCAAAGTCAGCTCAGAGCTGTCCCTCCCATTGCCCCAAACTCTGTTCAGAGCTGTCCATCCCACTGCCCTCCCCCAAAATCAGCGCAGAGCTGTCCATCCCACTGCCCTCCCCCAAAATCAGCGCAGAGCTGTCCATCCCATTATCCCCCTCCCAAAGTCAGTTCAGAGCTGTCCATCCTATTGTTCCTCTCCCAAAGTCAGTTCACAGCTCTCCATCCCATTGCTCCAAAGTCAGTTCACAGCTGTCCATCCCATCATTCTCCTCCCAAAGTCAGTTCACAGCTGTCCATCCCATCATTCCCCTCCCAAAGTCAGTTCACAGCTGTCCATCCCATTGCTCCAAAGTCAGTTCACAGCTGTCATCCCATTGCTCCAAAGTCAGTTCACAGCTGTCCATCCCATCATTCCCCTCCCAAAGTCAGTTCACAGCTGTCCATCCCATTGCTCCAAAGTCAGTTCAGAGCTGTCCATCCCATTCCCCCCTCTCCTAAAGCCAGTTCAGAGCTGTCCATCCCATTGTTCCCCTCTCCCAAAGTCAGACACCCTGTGTGCTGAAATGACAGGACCTTCCCAATGTTTATTTTGAATAATAGTTTTTGAAGAACTCAGATGTCTAATGAGACCCACTATTTACTGTCCAGAAAAAGCTACAGACAACAGTGTAAGTTTTTCTCCGAAGCTTTGCTTCTGTTTTTACAGCCATTTTCCCAGGAAAAAAATATAGAAAAAGTGTACCCAACAGAAGATAGAACAAAAAATATAAAACATTGCAGGCATATTAATCCTGAGGTCAGAAATCAAATTTTGGCCATGAAATATAATGAATCTCCACTATTGTCACCTGGCAGCACTGTAAGGCTAGGCATGGCTCCTGTATGGAAATGTGGCTAATGACTGAAGTGCATGTTCTCCAGGTGGATGATCCATTTTCCCATCCCCAGTTTGAGCAGGCTGGTGAAGCAGGAATATTGGAGCTTCACAGGCCTTCCTGCAGGGCCTGGTGAGAGCTCAGTGACAGATGCAGAATGAGGGAGAGGGGATAATGAACACCCAGTTGCAAACTGACATGTCAGTGGCTTCATTCCCTCTCCTGTCAGGGATCTTTCAACTTTGCCTATTGTAAATGTACCTGCAGTCCTTGGATAATGCAGAGTGATGCAAAGTGTGTTTACAAGGAGTGACTCCTTTCCAGGCTAATGAGATCCAAGCAGGTAATTTGCAGCGTTTGTGAGAGGTGGGCAAAAATGAAAAGAAGATAATTCAATGAAAAGACCATGTTAAGCAGGAGATTTTTCTCATAATGAGGCTCGAAATAACATCAGACAGTAGGAAGGGGAATATCCTCAGTTCTTGTCAGATGCAATGCAGTGAGACTGATTTCTGTCAGCTCCTCTCTTTGTCCTCGCCTGCACACGTGTGCACACACCCACCCCTCTGTGAAAGAACATAATTAGCAGAGAATTTGACCTCTGCTAGATTAGGGATAATGATTGCTCAAATGCTCCAGTGCAAGCAGTGCCCTGATCCAGCTCCCCCTCTGAATTTCATAAACACATGGCTCTCTGCCTTTCTCCCCTGTATAGGTTTTTTTAGGAATGACAACTTGTTTTTTCCTTTATGGGCAGAGGTAGCTCCAGGGGCCTAAAAGAGAAATTGGAGAGCTGCTCCTCCTTTATATATAGGGTGCTGTAGTCAGTTTAATCTCATCAAAATCTTGCCAGTAGTAGAATTCATTTTGTTGAGATCTTGCTTGGAGACAAGATGGCAGCGCTTTCTCTTTTGCTCAGCTTGGAGCTCAGTCAACTTCTTTTCCTTATCTTCCTGTATGTATTTATTTTTAATTGAGTCTTCCGTCTTTGGAATACATTTTTGTCATGTTTTACAAAACAGCCAGGAGATTTACCTGAGGAAAACATGAGAGTTACAGCTGACCTGGGTGGTGAATGCACCAAGTATTCAGGGGTTCAGCCACCTCTTTGCTAATCAAAAATCAACCACCTGATTTCTTTGGAACACACTGCTGAATTCCTGATCTACCTGATCTCAGCCCTGCCTGCTGCCTCTGGTGTTGGTTGCAGGCTTTCAGTGAAGGGATGAACAGCAAAAGCCTCTCCCCATGGTCACTGGATGGGATTCAGCACCTCATCACCTCTTGCTGCAGTCGGCACCTTTCTGTCTGGAATGTTTTTCCAGTTCCTGCACAGAGTGTGGGACAGGAATATTTCCATTTGTCCCTACATTAAAGGTCTTCTCTTGGACTCTCAAAAAAGCTCATCAAAGCTGCTGCACCCTTCATGAGTGCTCCCCAGCTCCCAGTGCCCTGTAGCTCCTCCTGTGCTGGGAACTTTGTGCTTGAGAGGAGCCACGGTGAGGAGGTGACAATGAGGACCAAGTCCTGAAATCCTGAAGTCCCCTTCCCACCAGGTCTGTGGCTGTTTGCTTCAGGAAGAGACATGTCTACACCGCTCCAGTAGTGTAATCTTGTGGGCAGCTTATGGTTTCAGCCCCAAATACAGGATATTTGCAATTCTTTTGTCTCCCATCCCTCTCACCTGTAGAGAGCCAAAGACAAATTGAGGGACAGCTTTGGGTTATGTGCTCTGAAACCATCAGTGCTGCTCCCTCTCCAGAATATCACCAGTGATCCTGGCAGTGTGTGGAGTGCAGGCACACGAGCAGAGCTGTGTCTGTGTGTGTGCCAGAGCTGCTCAGCAGCAGTGGCTGTGCTTTGTGTGCGTGTGGCTGCGAGGGTGGGGATGTGTGTGTTTGTGTGTCTAAGGTTGGGTGCTTAAATGCTTTGTTGCATTATGTTAATTCCTCGGCAGTGCAATCAAATTCATGTCGTAATTAAAGCTGTCAGTTGGAAGGCAAGCCAATCGCCAAGAAAACACAGCATAACAAATGAAGTGAAATGATTCTGCGTGTAGCTATACAATGCTTCGCCAGGCATGAAATTAAATAAGTAATTTGATGTTGACATCAGAAATTGAAATGATACCCACTGTTCCTTCATTCAGTCAGACCTGCATAAACAATAGCCAGAACAAATATGTACAACACAGTCTTTCTCCCCACCCAGCTCCCCAAGTAATGCACAATATATATGCAAAATGGGTATAACTGTGCCTTCCAAGACCTCAAGGATGTAATTTTCTTTGGTACACAATAAACTAATGCTTACACGAGGGTTACTACATTTTTGCTTCTGGGCCAAAGTTCTTTTCTTTAAGAAAGCATGGAAACAAAAAGAAACAAACCAACCAAAAAAAAAAAAAAAAAAAAAAAAAAGCCCAGAACCCTGTCAATTTTAAGCAAGTGTATTTTGCTGATGGGCACCTGATGCAGGCTTCTGCTGGTGGTTGTGTGAATATCAAACAGTATTTCTAATGTCCTATTTTGCAAAGGGTTTCGGAAAGTGAAACCATTACCTCTATTATAGGCACACTTTATATAAGAGCTATAGAGCCAGCCAGTGCAGGATCACGACTCAGCACGGGCTTGTAAAGATGCCTGTACACTTGGTACCAAGGCTGGGCACTGGGTAGTGGGACCCTTTCGCTTTGGGAGTTCCCCAAAAGGTGAGAAGCTGTCTCCTTCATAGCCCTCGCTTCAGCCTCTGTGCTCTGCCAACACACAGTTCACAGCACAGCTGACAGTCATTCATGCATGTGCAGCACAGTCTTTCATACTTCAATTAAATAGAGTTTGCAAACTGTACTCTCCATATGCAGCATGCAATGTGTGAAGGGCTATATTTCCATCCAGCAAACTCAAGTTCCCTGAAAATGCACAGTTGTTCAGTGAAAGTCATTTGACTGCTATGTTTCGACTGTCCTCCCATAGCCATTGCAGCATTGCTTTTGAAGGAATGAAAATATTCAGTGGGAAATATTTTGTTTGCTTATTCTTTTTTCTTCCTCTTTATTGTTTTGTTTTGATACTCTATCCTTCCAAAACTTGGAATAAAAAGCAGACAAAAATTACACACAGATGCAGAATGCAAACTTTGGAGCTTTCAGCCAGTAAAGTAAGTTTAAAAAAAACTGTGAGTGAAAGAGTGGGACTCGCTTGGCATCTGTACATAGCTGAAACAAAAGTGGTTATAACAATTGCACGTGTTGTGTTTGTGGGTAGATGTCCAGCTGAAATGAAAGGAATCTCAATGGCATGGAGCAGAGAGCAGGGTGAGTGAAGAGGAAGGCAGTGTGTGTCCTGTTGGGCACTGAGCAGGGTGTGCTCTGTGCCAGGCTGCAGAGCTGCAGGGCCTCAGGGGCTCCCAGTGCTGCCAACAGTCACAAGCCAAACTATATTAAGATGACAAAAAGCTGTTACCTTAATAAAGGTCCTCCAGGTGCAAATATGGCAAAATGCACATGTGATACAGGACTTGGACAATTTTATAAGTTTAACAAATTAGCACACTTTAGAGAAAGTATCCAATTAGAGGAACAGCTAATTAAGTAACCCCCCCCCCTTGATTCTGCCCTCCACTGAAGCCACCCCCAGCTTCTAGCTCCACATTTATTATGTCTACAATATATGGAAAGAATAAATCATCCTTGGTTCACTATAGAGGCAAAAAAGACTAAATAAGAGTCCAGGAAGGTGAGCTTACTGTTGTAAAATCTAAGGAAAGGGTAGGAAAAGGACTAGAGTTAAGGAGCTATGTAACTATATAACAGTAGTCTACAGAGTTGTGAATATATGAAAAATGTATAAAAAGCAAAAATCTTTCTGGCATCCCCAAAGCAGGGCCTATGCCCACAGAGTGGCTGTGCCAGAGGGCTGTGCCCATCAGGGAGCAGGGTCAGGGCTGTGCCAGTGCCCAGGTCACTCCAGCAGGATGGTCATTCCCAGGGACAGCAGGGAAGCAGAGCTCTCAGGGACATCATCCCTGGCACCAGGGGGTCTCCTCTGGGTGACAGTGGCAAAGGGGAGCAGCAAGAGTGGGCACAGGAGGACTTTGGAGTGTCTTTGTTTGTGTGGAGTTCTCTTGCCTGCTGATAGCCAGAGCTGTGCACTGCAGATCTGCAGTTTGGGTTCCTGTCTTAGAACAGGGGTGAAGGGACAAAAATTCTGTGTCTTCCCAATGGTCTGCCCAGGTCCCTCTGCAGGTCTGGCTGTCCCCGGGCTGTGTCAGCATGGAAAGGTAGGCTGTGCTGAGGAACAGGAGTGGGAATGGAGCTGCAGGAGTGTGAACTGAGCTACAGGAGTGGGAATGGAGATACAGGAGTGGGAACTGAGCTACAGGAGTGGCAATGGAGCTACAGGAGTGGGAATGGAGATACAGCAGTGGGAATGGAGATACAGCAGTGGCAATGGAGCTACAGGAGTTCCACACTGGTTCTCTGGCAGCCTCACTAGAGAATGCTCCCCTGCTTTTGCTGCTGTGCCCATGGGCTGAGGAGCTGGGCACTGCTGCCCCTGTAATGGAACAGCCTGACCTGGATTAGCACCAGGATCCCCCATGTCTCTGAGAGAACCTGCTGTGTAATCCCCTTTTTGCTTAGATGAAAAACTAATGAAACAAAACCCTTTATCTCCTTAATTCCTGTGAATATAGAGGTTGTGATCATGTCCCACTTAAAAAGCATTTCATGATGCTTTTTTTTTTTAAAGCATTTAAACAAATTGATTATTTTCCATGGTAGTAATATTAGTTCTAATTATTTTTATAGGTTTGAGTTTTGAAATCTATTTCACACTGTAGATATTTGCTGTTTGCTTTTTTTGTGGTTGTTGTTTCTAAGTCCTTGGTTTGTCAAACAATGTGGACATCCAAATGGGAAATTGTAGTGACTGCATTCTCCAGAAAATGGTACATTGACTAAAGCAGCTTCTCTGTGCCCACGCATTCTTTACATTTCAGACTACTAATTATGTTTACAAAATGTCTCATTTTAGAAAAGCACTATGTGTGTACTAACCAGGGCCTTTCGGGAATAAATTGGCAAACAGGTCATACACTGAAAAAGTCATCCAAACCCACCGGGCTTTTTGTTTTGAAGTCAGTCTACTTTTTTTCCCTTTCTCCCCCTCCCTCGTGCCCCTTTGTGGCCATGAAGCTGAGGAGCTGAAGTCCAGGGCATTGAATGTCAGCATGTCAGGGAGGCTGGTTGATGAGTGTCTGTTTAGTCTCAGTGCAGGGCGAAATGCCATCATTAATTCATTACCCAGCTGCCTGTCAAATAAATTGGCAATTACGTCCACCGCAGACGCTTGGAATTCAGTAAATAGCACGTTACCATCTCCGAGTCGTTGAGAGATGTAAAGGGAAAAATTAAGCAACAGCGTGTTTGTTTCAGTAGCAGATGACAAGGGGCAGGACGCTGGTGCTGTGATGTGGTGATGAAAAGCTTGGAAAGGGCTGGTAATGAGCTGTGTGGATTGGAACGTGTTAAAAACCATCACTGACTTTCCACTTTGTCTTTGTGCTTTATTGCAGAGCTCAGCTCCTTCCAGCTTGGGAACAGGCTACTTTGTAAGTGTTCCTCCACTTTCACCCGTGTGCCTCAGCAGCAGAGTGCTCTCACACAAAATGCCTCACACAGGACACAGGACACCCCACAGCCCTTCTGCCCAGGGGCTCAGTGCACCCTTCTCATTTCTTCCTCCTCAAATGCCCTGCAAGTAACATTTCCAACATGGTGCTCTGTGTTTTCTTGACTAATCAGGTGTCATTTTAATTACTACATACATTTTAACAGCACTTAATTTACACAATTATAGCAAATAAAATGAGCCATGGTCTCACCAGCTCTCTAATGGGAGATGGTAGGATCTTGATTCCCCCTTGCACCCGTTCCTGTTGATTCAGAGATTTTCAAGAGCCCATTACAATGCTTTGCCTCATCTCCTGTGCACCACAGCCCAGAGAATGTGGCACAGTGATTTCTACCTGTTGCTTTCTAAAAAAGCCCGTGGCTCATGGACACTCTTGAAAAACACAGAAGTTATATTTATGCTAGATTTACATTTTATGTTCTGAGAAGCAGATCAGGTCCCAGCTGATTTGAAAATTGATCAGTTTTTTTTTGGGTTTGTGATTTATTTGCATGCACCTGTATTGATTTAACAGTCTATATTCATACCTTTCTGTTCATTCCCACATTCATCAATATACCTTTTACTTGCACAGATAAGTTTGGGAGTGAAAAAATTTTTCCATTCAATCCAATGTACTGCTTATTCTCTTCCAAGATTTATATCTAAATTGCTCATATCCTGTTTCTCTTGTAATTTATGCTGTATTCTCCAAGCACATCTTTTCTGCCTTTATAATAAGGAGGAGCAGAGCGTTGCATATGTCCAAAACCAGGTGGGTAAAATGGGAGCCTTGTCCCACAGCACTGCTCTGTGAAGTTACCAGTATAATCAAAGCCTCCTATCTTCTCATTGAACTCCAGGGAAAAGTAAACTCTATGGTATTCAATTACGTGATGGAAAAACTTGTTTGCACTCTTGTCACATTCCCAGAGAGTCATTTTCTTCTATTAGTTCATGGTGAATTTAGTCTTTTGTCACAGACGTCTGTGATCCTGTAAGAAAGTTATGGGATTAAATTGTAAACATGTGGTCTCACAAAAATTGCACAAAAATTGCTTAATACCTGGAGAAATGCTGTGTCCTGCTGGATTTACATTGGACTTCTGCCCAAACAGAACGTTCACAGTGCTGGTGGTGAGCTATGAAAAGAGCATCCTCAGGTGAAAAAGTTTTGTGTAGTTGTTCTAATTATACCAAGGCCTAGATCAGTGTAAGGTAAGTTGTGAAACAAAAACAAGATGGTTTCCTTTTTTTCATCACTTGCCCTGATTTGTGTTGTGCATTTTTAAGAGGGAGGGGATGAAGGGAAAAATGATACTAAATGGCTCAACACTTATTTAGAATTTAAAGTAAACCATTCTTGAATGTCTTTCCATAGTCCAAATGAATTGCTTTCCTTTGTCTGGGAAAATTCCAGTCATACAGAGGTCTGTAGATGCTCTCTGGAATGGGACAGGTGTATTATGGGCTGGGGGGGCTGTGCCATGGATAAATGAGCCTTGTTCTTGCAGGGAGAGCTGAATATGCATGGTTTGAGAGCAGTGCTCAGCTTCCTCTCTAGGCAGCAGAGGTAACAGAAGAGAAGCCATCTGCTGTTCCCTGCACCATGCTGTCTGTGGGTTGGTCCACTAAAGTGAAAATCTGGAAGGTGTCAGCATCCCCTATGCTCCAACAGAAAGCTTGAAAGTTTCCAGCTCTCCTGAGCAAGGGATTCAGTAACAAGAAGAAGCCTGACATCTTCTAGGGCTGATGGATTGGCACCTTAAATCATTCCAGTTTGGGTCTGTGTAGGTGGGGGAGGCATCCTTTGTTGGTGCCATTAATATATTTAACTGAGCTGTTTCTTTTCTATCGTCACAGTATTGAGAGTATTTAACTTCCTTTTTTTATTTCCTCACTAATAGCCAAGTAGGTAGAAAATGTGCTTCAGTTTCTATCTTAAAGTTCTTTTTACACTTACACAGTCTTTGATGAAACATGAAGGTTTTTTTCCCCTCCCTTTTCACTTTGGAAAATTGTTTTTAGGATTATCATGCTTGTTGTTTTAAAAAAGCCCATACTCTTATTAACTTACATGGGGTAAATAAAACCCAGATGTGTTTTGTGGTACCAGACAATGAGAAAAATGTTCCAGAGTGATCCAATTAGCATATGTTTCTGATCAATGTAATTATTGTATTATCAATGTGCAAAGGCATATGCACTTGAATTGACTTCTTTTTTCCAAAGCTTTTAACTAGGAAAGACTGTTAGTTTTTGTGTTTGGTGTTAACCCAGAACATCACAACAGGGGTCATTGGTCTCAAATACAGTAAAAACAACTTCTAGTTTAATAGATAATAATAAAGCTTTGGCCCTTGGAAATAATTTGGTGCATGTTGTACACTGGCCTATGAAATATTCTGTGCTGCAGCTCACCAGAGGGAACAGAGGAACCAGGTAGGTGAAAATGGACTGATGGACATCTACTGCAAAGGGAAGCAGGTTTCATTCAGAAAGGAATGAACACTGAGGTAGGGGTTAAGTAGCACATGTTTGCTGTTTAAATCAAATATTAATGAAATCTTCATGTTGCTAGCATAGAGATAATCCAGCTTGGAGTCCCCTCTGAGGACCCTGCTTGCACCAGGCACTCAGGTTTGAGGGATGGGATGGGCCATGTGTCTGCAGTGTTTGTGCATGCTACAGCAAAGCTAAAATGCCTTTTAGATCCTGTTCCTCTATAGAGATCACCGAGTGTTTAAGGAACATCTATAAAGCTGACATGTCCCAGGAACACAAAATCATTCCTCCAATATCTCTATGATAGCTCCATCCTAGTAATTCATTATGCAATTTCAGTGGTAGTGGTGAAGGCTGGAATCTTAGCTGATTTTATACTGTAAGTAGATCAATATCTGACTGGCAGAGCTGGAGACTGAATTCTTCTATCTTGTTGTCTCTGTGTAAGTGCTTCTGGAAGAGCAACAGGGAAAGGAAAAATGCACATGCTCTGGAGGGCATTCCCAGCCTGCTTTGGGAGTGGAGAGGGTTGGGAGTCTCCATCAGGTGATTCAGCCCAACCCACACCCAGCTGGGTGACAGAGCTGCCCTGGACTGAACAAACTTTGTGAGGAGCTGCCTTCAGCAACATGGGCCCAGTGTGAGTGGCCACTGAAGGAGAGGGGATGGTGCAAAGTTGTCAATGAGCTCTAAATTCACCTTCAAGTTTGGATTTCAGTTGGGAAATACTCTTTTCTACTCCTTTCACAGGTGTTGGTATTTCTGTAGATTCTGTTTAGAAGACATTTTTGTTGGAGTGTGTTTCACCTGTCTTGGTGCTCCTTGTCAGAGGAGACACTTTCCCATCCTTTTTGCATATTATTAAACCAATAATCAGAAAATAGGAGGTAAAAATAATTCCAATTCTCCTGGGAGCCTTTTGTGCTGGCCTGACTTTACTGCTTCCTGTGGGATCAGTCCAGTCTATGATTGGTGCATGTGAAAAAACATTTAGGTATGCTGTTAATATTGGTGCACCCTAAGAAATCATAACTTAATACTTCCTGGAAGATCTCCCAGTTGTCTTTGATATTTTTTGCATTGCAAATTGTCATTGTCTCTCATCAAAGACAGATTATAAAGTAGATTATTTCTCATCAAGATGTCAGATCGGATAATTGGAAAGCAGTTAGAATTTTAGAAAAAAAAATCACCATATTTTTAACTTTAAAAGGAAAGCTGTTTGAATTATGGGAGTTTTTAATGTTGTCCAGCTGTCTTGAGATTTCAGAAGGTTGAGATGTTTTAGAACACAATTAGAATTTGTATAACAGTAAAGCTTTTTCTCTTACCTAGCTTTGAAGGATGGTTTTTACTCATTTGTGTATCTTGCACACAGCCAAATTCCCATTGAAGTGGATAGAGGTTCATTGGTTTGCAACACAGAAGAGAGCAGAAATCAAAACTTAAATAACTGAGTCTTTTGCTTCTAAACAACAACCCTGATTCCCAAGATTGTCAGGTTCTTTGGCAAGTGTACAGTTTCTCTGCTTTTGGCAACTTATTTCCATTTCTGTATATGTCTGCTTCTTGAGTCTTTGTTCCAGTTTCTGAGCATTTTCTGTTCCTCTTCTAATGTTTTTTGGGGCTTCTTTTTGATTGCATGTTTGTGTTATTTTCTTTTCAAATGCAGAGAGTTTGTGAATTTTTCAGAACTGGGTAGAATTTGGTAAAGCTGGTGATGGAAATAACATTGGGAAGGCAGAAGACTCCTGTGACCCTTCTTTTCCAAACAGTGCTCTTGCTCCACCTTAAAAAAAAAAAGAAAGAAAAGCTAAAACTGTGCTTTGCACAGGGGCTGGTGACTCAGGCAAACATAAATCGTGAGCTTATTCCCCAAGGCTCTGGCTAATCAGTTGTGCTATCCAATTTGGCCCTGAGTGGGTTGGGTTCAGCAGATGTTTGTGCAGCTCCAGCGTGCCACTGGGACACTGGCTTGTGCAATGTTGCATTACATTACTCAGAGCTCTAAAAACCCATTCCAGGGGAATAAGGGGAGCACCAGTGGTGTTTGGTATGGATATGATGGGAAAACCAATCTCTGGCCTAGATAAGGCCAGCTATTTCTCTGTGCACTGGGAGGGATTTTCATCTGAGACATCATCCTGCAGAAGAAATGTGGAATTAGTTACAGCAGCACGTTCTGTGCTCTGAGAGTCCTTCAAAGAGCAGATTTTCCCTCGTTGCCTGGTCCATGTGTTTTGGCAGTGGTCCTGAGGAGCTGAGCTTTGTTCCTTGAGGTGGTCAGGTCTGTGATGCTGGGTGAGAGGCTGTGAAGAGACTCCAGGGAAGTGCAGTAGGACCCACTGGCTTCCCCAGGAGAGAACAGATCAGATCAAAAGTGTTGTTTGAAAGGAGCTCAACAAATCAACCTGCTAAATCTGCAGAAGGGATGCAGTCCTTTACTCCACATCATGTGCACAGTGGTGGTGGTAAATAAAAAACTGTTCTTGCAAGTAGGTTAAGCTGCTCAGTTAATTTTAGAGCTTGACTTTAGAAGCCAAAGATTTAAGTGTATTTTGCTGGTGTAAAGGTGTGTGTCCATCTGAAACAGCCTGAGGTCCACAAAGGCACTGCACAGTGGCTGTTGGGACAGCACCACACCATAAACTGTCATGTCCCCTGTGAATAGAGTTGGAAAGAGGATCCTTGTTATCCTCTCTCTGGCACTATAAATCATTGTTAACGAATCCTAATTTGCTTAGTAGGGTAATGAATGATCTCAAATTTTCTCCCTGTAATTAGTTTTACCAACTATTATTGTGAAGGGTATATTGAAATCCATTTTAACTTCACTTTAAATTCTCCATGTGCCCATTCTTTGCAGAAGTGAAGCTGACAACAGAGGTTATGAATCTTCTGACAGTAAATTCAGATTGGAGCAAAGTGGACAAGATCCCCAGTAGAAATCCCTCTGTGGGCTGTAATTACTCATTAGTGCTTGCAGCCCTCAGTGGAGTAGGTTTGGTGTGGTGCACTGAGGCCAGGAAACCTGGTGTTTCTTCATCTAAAATCTTTTAGGTGTTGTCTTTTGTTTTCCAGAAGCCATTAAAAATGCAGTTTATTCTAACTGCTGCTGTAAGGGAGACATCATCATTGGCAACTAAATACATTGCATGTAATAAAGTCTACCCCAGGTCTATTAATTTTAGCATTTATAAACCATAGTGCTGTTCCTAGGGAGAGCTGAGACTCATTAAAGAGTTTGCTAACAACATGACCAGCAAAGCAAGAAGAACAAGAGCAGCTGCATTTCCAGCATCCTGCTCAACACAATAAGAATACTTGGAGGAAAACAACAGTTTTTGGAGAAGAAAACTGTATATTTCACATATTATTAACTCAGTACTTGAGGAAAGATTAGGCAAGCAGAATAAATTACCTGGGCTGGAATTTGGTCAGGATAGGTCTCAGAAAATTTTGAGCAGAGATGGTGAAGTTTGGAGTTATTTTTACAGCCCTTCAGAATGGTATTTCCTCCAGCACTGTAGAATCCTGCCCTAATGCAGGCTTGTGCTTTTTGAATAACATGCTTTGAATTTAAGATATTAATCCATATTCTTTGGATGGTGTGTGTGAAACTGTGTTGTCCAAATGTTATAGAAGGAGAGCGGGGCACCACAGCAGTTTCTTACCCAACCAGACAGAACTGAGACCAGATTTCAGAACTTCAGGGCTTTCTGGTTTGTCCTCTCATTGCTGAAACACAGATTTTCACCCTCTGTCTGAACAATGAAACTTCTTAAATAACTTTATTGTAATTTCTTTAGGACAGCCCCCAGATCCTTTAGTGATTCAGGGGATGACATCCCCAAGGAGTTGTCACTCAGGATGGAGCAGAGTGTGCTCCTTGCCCAAGCCCACTCCTGCTGGAGTTCTTGAGCAGTTCTCTGCTTTGTCTAATTAATAATAATTAAATAATAACAAATATTTTAATTAATAACAAATATAATAGAAATATTTTATAAAATATAAATAATTTAATATAAATATAATTAAATAATAATTAATACGTATTCATCATTGATAAATAATTAAATTATTTGTGCTTTGCCTCAGTTTTGCACTTCTGTGTCTTTCCTATGTTTCTTTTTTATTTTATTTTTTAAATTTCTGGAATGGTGCTACATTTACTGCTCTTGCCTTTCTTCAGCAAATGCTTCCCTTTTCCTCCTGTTTCTGTGCATGTTCCTCAGTTACCTTGTGGGAGCCACCTCTTCCCCAAGGATTACAAGTGTGATGAATGGATATATCATAAAAAAAACAGAAGGGAAAAAGGAAGGAAATAAGAGGGTTTATGTATTTGGAGGGGTGATAAGAAAACCTCCATTATTTGCCAGAAGGGTGTCCCTCTTCTGTAATCAGTAGAAAGGGGAGGGTTGAAAGTGGCTGGTTGATTTACAATTTAGAACCCTGAAGGTGTTCTTGGTTTGTATTTTCTGTAGTACTTCGGGTGAACTTGCTTAATCATTTTTTTCCAGCAAAAATCAATTTAGAAAAATCAAGACAATCATTTATAGGCAAGTGTCTAATTTAATAATTTCTTCTTCTGGACATTATAAGATTTCTGTAAGCAGCAGAAAGACTTAAGATTTGCTGTCAGTCTGTTTGGTCTCAAATGCCCCATGTTACTGTGGCTCATGTTCTGCTCATCAACTGCAAAGCAGAAGGATTCTTTTTTGTGTTCCCCCTCTTTCTCTTTCCCATAACGCGTGACATAAATTGCAGATGTGAACCTGAATAATAAAGGATTGCTTCACTGATTGCTAAACATGCATTATGGTGCTTTTAAACTCATTTCAGGTCACCCTACTGCAAATTAGTTTGATTGCAAGCAGTTAAGCTGTCATACACAGAGCCTCCATCTCCAAGGGCCTCAGTTTCATATCAGAACAAGAGAATGCTCAGCAGCATTGCCTGCATTGTATGTGTGATATTTTGGATGAAAGAGTGTTGAGTCTCTAGAGGAGGTTCTGCATGGCTTCATGAAAAGGAAAGGGCTGTTCAGTCCCTCACTGGGGTGCTGCAGGGAGTCCTGGCTTTGTGTCATGTGCAAAGGGGGCTGACCACGCTCTGCATGACACAAGAGCCAGTTTTCCCTTGTTTGTGATGTTTTGGAACTTGGTGGAATTTGCAGCCCAGTGGAAAGAGTGACACTGGGCTGTTTGTGTTGGAAATTATCTCATGGCATTATTGTTTGTAGTGAGATTTTACTCAGTAAAATAGGATTTAACATTTTCAATTATGTGTCATTAACAGGAGAACCTTTCAAGATCTCTGCATGGAGTAAGACAGGAATTTATAGACCAGCTCACTCTTAGGCAAAATGGCAAAAAGCATTGTGGTAGAAAGGAGGTGAAAGGCTAAAGTGTGGTGGATTCCCTGGAAAGGTTTTGGTTTGTGGTGCCTGTTTGGGTGGGCCCCGTGTGGAGAGGGAGTGAAGCTCACCCCAGGGTGGGAGCCCTGTGCCAGCCTGGGCTGCCTTGCAGAGGAGAAATGCAGAGCTGCCCTGCAAACCTGGTGACCTTGGAGAGCACCAGAGCAGGCATGGACTGACTGACAGGATTTCTGTGGAGCAAGATAATGCAAAAGCCTCCAAGGAACCAGGAGTGTGCACTATGGATGGATGAGGAGGAGAAGCCATGTGCTGGTGTTATTCTGATGGCAGTTTCCAGAAGACTTTTATTTTGCCATTTTCTGAGAAATACAGTCTCTCTCTCTTAAATTTTGGAAGAATACATTTATTAATTTTGGCTGCATCATATTGTTTGTTTTTTAAAAACAGTAGTTTTTTTTTTTCTTCTTGCAAAATTCACAAGTAAGCAAATGCTGAGCTAGTTAAGTCAGGAGGAAAACACTGCTGTAATGCTGCAGGCACTCAGCTCTGAGCCTTGCCCAAAGCATGACTTGTTCCTATGCCAATGAGTGGTGTTAAGGTGAATATTAGGTTATTCTTCTTTTGAAGGTGAATATTGGGTTATTCTTTTGAGTCCCTTGGCTTGTACCTGAAGCAGAGAACACATCTCCTGATTGCAAGAATTAAGGCTGAATTTCAGAGAAAAGAGTCCAATCCCCTTTCTCAGCCTTTTATGTCAGAACTCAAAATTGCTGTCTGATAAAATGTAGGACACCAGATTGAATTACTTCATTGAACCACTGCTGTCCCCTGTTAATGGTAATTGCACGGATATAGCGGGCTTTCTTGGCAACATCTCAGATATTTACCTCCCACTGTTTTTCAATTCAAACCTTTGATGAAAATATTCCCAGTACTTCTTTAAAGCAGACACCCAACTGTCTTTCTTGACAAAGGCAAGGTCTTTAAATCAGATCCTGACAATTTGTGACACAGCAGTCTATCTAAATCACCTTTTACCTATGTCTCTGTGTCATTTCCTGGAAAAAAAATGTCCATCAGAAGAAGGTTGCTGAGGGCTTGGTGCACAGAGAGTCTGTGTGTGTGGCAGCACCGAGCTGGAAGATTTGTGTGTTTGTTTCAGTGGAAGTAATTAAATGAAGGCTTGTAAAGTTGCAATGCATGCTGTAATGGTTCATTACAAATATTTGGGAGTATTTTGTCCATAAGAAAATGATTATTAGGTTATTGCTGCTCTCAGACCATTAGGAAGTCAAGGTTTTTGATGGCCTTTCGTCTAGCAATGGTAAATCTGTTAAAAAAACCCAAAAAACCAGGGCAAATATTTTCATCTTTGCTCCACCTGAGGGTTAATGTGCATTCAGCTGAAGTAGCTTATATTCACCTCCTGAAATCTCATCTCTCCTGATCTGTGAACTCTCCCTCCCACAGAGGGGTGTGGATGCCACAGCGCTCCTCAGCCCAGCCGTGGCATGGTTTGGGGCCTGAGGTGAGCAGGGCTCTGACTCCTGTCTCAGTTTGAAAAGCCAGGGGATGCTAAGGAAGGCAGGAGCCTCCCCTGAAATGGAAAATGTAAACCCCCTCACTCTGAATTGCTATAATTTGAAATAAGGGGGCTCTCAGGCAAGGATATGGGACCAGGAATAATAGTTCTTTACTACAGAAGAAAATAAAAAGATAAAATAAACAATGCAGTAAACCAAAACAACACAGGCAGAGTCAGAACACAACCTGACACCCTGTGGGTCAGGATGCTGGCACAGTCCCATTGGAATTGTGGCTCAGCCCTCCTGCAGTGCCAGGGGTGGTTCTGCTGGAGCAGGGATCCTGGAGAAGGGTGGAGTCTTCCTCTGAAGATCCAGTGGAAGAGGCAGCTGCTGTTCCTCTGGGAAATCCAGTGGAGAAGCTGTCTTGCTGTCCCAGGATCTCAGATTATATCCAGGTAGGAATGCTGGGCTCCTCCCCTTGGGCTGCTGTAATTTGTATCAGCCATGCAGTGACATTCCATGGCCCGTTATCAGCAGCTGTCCCCCAGAGGGAGGAGTGGGTGTGGAAGAGATAAAGAAAAACTGCCCAATGAACAGAAGAGAGCTGCCCCAGCTCTAACAGATGGAAATAGAACACATGTTGCCTTGCAATCTGGGGCACTCATGCAGTCACAGCCCTGCCCTTGGCATTGCTGGGGCATTGCTGCCTGCCCCACTGCTGCCCCTGCTCGCTCCTCCTGGGGCTGTGCCAGCACATCTCTGCACTCCTGCCTGTGCTTCTGGGACACTCTCAAGGTTGGCATGGAATATCATGGACTTGGCCATGTTGTGCAGCATCACTGTAAAATAATTTATAGGAAAAACCTGTAAAAATCAGTTGTCTGTGAATGGAGAGTAGTTTCTGTGAGAATTTATTATGAATGTTTTGGCAGTTCATTTCATTCCATGGCCTGTATTTATTCCGTGGCACGATGTGTTTACTAAACCAAAACCATAAGAATATCTGCAAACTGCTGGGAAACACTGGGCAAATGAAGAGCCCTGGGCATGAATGAGGAAGGTTATTAAGAAACAGAGAGGGGAATCACAAGCAGGTGTGTTCATCATAGTGCCCACCTATGTGTTTGTGGAGTACTGGGCAAACAGATTTCAAGCTATTGCTCTAATAGAACCTCCTAATATTGATAGCATTAACTAATTGTTCCACCTCAGCAGCTGAAAAGAGGTTGTTGTTAAGTGGCAGAACAGATACCAGGCAAAATAAGAGATCAGCAGATAACTTCATTAGCAAAGTGTTAATCCTTGCCAAGGAGGACTTGTCTGTCAGGGACGGTGATGAAAGGTGAGCTTGGAGGGGGAAAAAGAACTGTTCTGGTGAGTGCATGTGCCAGGCTGGTTCAGAGAGTGAAGTTCATGTTTGGAGTGGCATCAGCACAGCACATGGTGACACTTGTGCCATTTGGAAATGCAAGGAACCTTTCAAACCAAGTGCTGGACTGGGGTAGATCAGTGAATGCAAGAGGAATGTGTTGCAGTTTCAAGGAATCATTTCTGATCCCAGGTGTGAGGGGTTTTGTGGTGCACAGCTGAAAGGAAAGAGAGGGATTTGAGATTTTTCAAGCATGTAAAAAAAATTCTTCCAGCAGAGATGATCATGTAAGTCCACGTTCCCTCTGTTGTGATGAAGAATAGAGAAGGGAAGAGAGCTGCTGCCTCCTGTTCTGCTTCCATGCTTTTGTTTTCTCCTGTGGCTTCTGAAGGTGGAAGTAACTGATTCTAGACAAACAGTTTGATGGCTTTGCCACATTTATGGTATCCAGGTTCTGCTTTCTTTTCTTTGCTGGAATATGGCATTAAATGTAACAAGTGAAGCATTTGTACTGCTGTACCTTGGCACAGCAGCAGTAGCCCCAGAAGTTTTCCACCTGCAGCCCCTGTTTCTGTAGATGGGCACATGCAGGGGTTGGAGAACTGGCAGCACAGATGCTGTGAAAGGGGCTGTGTGATGGGGCTCTCTGGAAGGCCATGATGGTGGCAGTCCCTGTGCAGAGAGATCACTCCCACCTGGTGAGAGCTGAGCCCTGCTCCTGCCTCCCTCCTTCCCTGCACAGCAGTAACATCTGCCTTGCAGGGCTGCTCCCCTCGGGGTGGCAGCTGTGCCAGGCTCTCACAGCCAGCCTGACCCCAAGCTGGCACATCCCTGCAGCCACCTCCCTGTCCTCAGCTGCCAGCTTGGAAGAGGCAGCCTGGAGCCCAGGATGCTGTTAAACAGCACCAGGACTCGTTTGCTCCCTCCCCACTGCCCCTTTCCCAGTGCACTCGGGCTGTGCCGAGTCCAAGAACCGCCGAGCTGCCAACGAGAGCAAAATTACTCACAGCTGCTGAGTGCCACCTGCTCCTGCCCAGCTTCAGCCAAAACAGCTTCCTCCCCGGAGTGCCCTGCAGTGGGGAATCCAAAAGCTGTTCAGAGCAGGCAATATTTAGTGTGGATGGGGAAGAGATACAGCAGTTCTTGCTTGGGAGCAGTGTGTGACGCAGGAGGTCTCCAGGACTAATCTGTCTCTTCCGTTCCAAGCTCCCTCAAATCACCCCTTCTCCTTCTTCCAGTATGTTGCTTATGAATATTAATTCAGCCCTCTCTCCCTTTATATGCCATTCTTTTTCCCCATCCAAGCTAATGCAAATTTAATGTTGTTAAAAAAAAAGGAAAAATTCTGCAAATGACAGTGAGAGCAGTGTGTCTTCCTTGGCTCTGTGATGTATTCATGCAATGACACCTGGTGTGACACTGCATTTTATTCTGTGGTAGAAGGACTCCTTGACCCTAAGAAAGCAAAATAACACACTTTCTTGTGATTCCCCCTCTGTTTCTTAATAACCTTCCTCCTTCATGCCCAGTACCCTTCATTTGCCCAGTGTTTCCCAGCAGTTTGCAGATATTTTTATGGTTTTGGTTTACTAAATACATTGTGCTTACTTACGTTGCCTGTGGTATAGAAACAGTAAATAAAAGGTTGACATCATTATGCATTCATAGCAAGAGGCCACTTGACAGCTCTCTGAGCACCATATTCTTTCTCAGAGAGTACTTCATTGCTTCAAAGGACTCTGTTTTCTTTGAATCAGTAGAAATTTTGTTGTATTTAACTAGAAGACCATGTTCTAATGTCTACATTCATTTATTTAAAAGGAAGATTTGAGGAAGGCTTGTTGTTGAGTTAACCTGCAGTTTTATCAAGTTTATGCCTGGCTTTAGGCTTAGGAGCTCGCTTGCTTAGGTGCCTTTCAGAGTCAAAGCTTAGGGTTAATTTTGTTACTTGTATCATCATTATCCATTGATTACTTCTTGCTTTCATCTTTGCAGTTCAGTTCCCAGTGTTTCTTTTTTCCTTCCTCTACTTTGCTATCATTGTCTGAGTGTCATTAAACTGCTTTGAATTTGCTCTTCATTCATTTCTGAGCTCGGTTATAAAGTCCTTTTCCCTGCCTGTCTGCAGTACAAATGCCTGGAGTGATAATAACTAAAGCCTCTTTATTATGTCTTGAAAATATCACCTGGGATGTTCAGCTGAAGGTGGGTTTGCTGCAGCTTGTTTGGAAAGATAAAGAGAACTTGAGGCAGCATGGGGAGAGCTGTGGGTACTCAGGCTGTCACATGCTCACTTGCATAAATAATGTCAGCTAGGAAATAAATCAGAGCACTCTTTTGCTTTTGCTAGCCTGCCTTCCTAAAACTTCTCCAGATCCTCTCCAGGGGCCTCTACCTGATGCTGGTGATGAATATGTAAGGGAACAATTGGAATACAGGGCTTTGAGAAGTGGCAATCCCAAGAAATTCCACTGACAACCTGTTCTGTTTCTCCCATCTATTTCTTCCTCATTGCACAGTACCAGGGAATTTGTTGTTTATAATACAGGATACCCCTTTGGAGGAGCTAATTGTTCCCTTTCTCTGCACAGCCCAGAGGAAGGGGAAATGCTTGTTCCCTGTAAAGGGATGATTGAGCTGCCTAAAAGCACATGGAAAGGCAGGATGGTAGAAATAGGTCACAGCCATTATCTGCAGGTCATTGCATCCAAACTCTGGTTTGCAGCTTTGCCTTGACAAGCAGCTTCCCTGGCCCAGGAGCTCGGTGCCTCCCCGTGTTCCTGTGCTCCTGCTTCCACAGGGTCTCTGTTTCTCCCTTCTTTCAATTATTGTGTCAGTTGACTGTGTTCACATAGCTAGAGAGCAGTAAAATATTTCATCTGTTGACTGCTGCATCTAAAATAGATTAAATTAGTGTTTATTCAACTTTTTACTGCTGACTTACAAAATTACTTTTAGTCTGGTTTGGATAGATAACTTTTTCTATTAATTTATTGCCATGCTCTGCTTTGATTGCTTTTTTTCATTGGTATCAAATCATATGCTGCTTTAATATTTCCTCCAAGATGTGCTCTTGATTAAGTCTATGTTGGATATTTATACCAGTGAGAAGATACTATTTAGAAATTCACTTTCTTAATAAATACCTCTTTTTAAAGCTCTCACTTCTCCAAATTAAGGTGCCTTGATTTAAGTGTAGTTAATCCTACTTTGTTTCAGGGAGCTTTTGCATATACATTGGGAGAAAATACTGCATCATGAATGGACACATATAGAATAAATGATACAGGATCAAAGGGGATGTGATTTTGGGACGAGGTGTAAAACAATTTTTTAAAAATTTTTATGTAGTGCCAGAATAATTTTCATTTTGGTACTATGGCAGAATCTGATATCCTCTTGTTAGTTTCTCTATATGAACAGTCCTTGTCTCAAAAAGCTCATAAGAGAAGTGATTTGTGAATTTTGAGATTAAAAAAACCCAAAACCATTGGAGAGAAGATAATATCAAGCAAAAATATTACATAATTATATAAAAATTAATTATATAATTATATCTTGTAAATAGCTACGTGATCTAATCAGTCAGAAGCCAGATCACAGTTGCTGTCCATAGCCATCAGTGTGGTCATGGATGTGCAAAGGCTCAGGAACCAAAAGAAAATCTGTCCAGGGCTGGTACCAGAGCTGCCAGTTCCCAGCCCTGCCAGGCTGAGCTGGTCTGGGGAGTCAGTGAGGAACAGACAGGCCCTAGATGTGTGGCACACCTCACAAATCACATTTTTCTGTGTAACTTTCTAGGAAAATGCTTTTTAAAAAAATATTATTTGCAGGGGTTTTGCTTGTTTTGCTCAAGAAGTTTATGTACAAAAAACCTGATGTTTTCAGGAGCTCTTCAATTTGTTTTTCAGCCTAGCCCATTACACTTGACCTTTCTTTACACCAAAAAAAAAAAAAAAAAAAATATATATATATATATATTCAAATGGTTGTAATTCTTGAGCCACACCATTTTTTTAATGTGTTTTCTTTGTCAGGTGCTACTTTTTGAAAAAAAAAAAAAAAACCCTGATATATCCCTCCCTAGTATAGAGCATGCATGTGAATCTTGAGGCCATGTAGCTGTGGTTGCTCTCACGGTCTGGAATCTCCTCCAGTACTGGGAGTGCTCCTGCACTGCCTTCCCTGCCCAGCCCTGCATAGATTTAATCACAGCTCCAGTTCATTTTGCTCTTTTAAGCTGATGTGGTTGATTTTGCTGGTAGTAGAGGAAGATGCATGAGCAGATCCTTCTGCTGGCTGCAGGGCACATCTGTAACTTGCATGGGGGAGCCGTAACACCCAGTGGGGAGCTTGCAATGGCTTCAGCTGCAGCAGCTGTTTGTGAGTCAACATCTGGCCTGGCCTCAGCCTCAACACTGTCAGTGTTCTCAAACCGATGAACAGAGAATTTGGATAGTTTATGTAAAAACATTCCGTTTTAATGGTTTTCTTTTGCTTTTTTTTCCACTCTTTATGTCCCTTTGAAGGAAAAGAAAAGGACTTGTATGTAGATTTTTTTCCTCAAAAATCTCCGTCTCTGTTCTCTGCTGATGGAAAAGCCTTGTTGCCTGGAAATAAAAGCACCATTTCTTGCATCAGTTTAAATTTCACTCTCCTCCTCACAGTCTCATCTCAACAAAGCAGAGGTTCAAGTTTAAACACATGCTTACATCTGTTTTATTCAGGAGAGCGTGTAAGCACACATGCATAACTGAAGTCAATGGGATTTAAGTGTGTGCTTCACTTTAAAGCACGTGCTTCAGCACTCCCCTGAATGCAGGGGGTTCATCTGAGTGCTTTGGAAATTGCAGTGGCCTTGCACATATTGGTTCTTTTATCCATCTGGAAGAAGGGCTACTGTGAAATTTAGTAAGTACTGTTCACACTTTGAAATTTTCATATAATGCATGCCTGTTTCTTTGCTTGCAGTAAGTTTAGTTTACACACAAAAGCACCCTGTGAAGGTGGTTGGAATTTGTTCCTGTGCCTTGGAATGGGCTGTGTGGAGGCTGATGGGGCAGGTGGGTGTTCAGCCTGTGCCTGTGCCCAGCTCTTCTGTCTAAAGCATGATGGCACCCAGCACTGCAATATTTAATCTGTGCCTGGCACTGGAGGTTTTCCAGTGGCCACTTGTGAATATTTAACTTGTCCAACACACCAGAACCTTTCCCCAGGCTGTGTTAGAATGAAGAGCTCAGAGGCACCTGAAGAGCAGTCGCTCTTAGCTGCCTGCCTGGGTGTTGGTGGTACTTGGAAACCTCTGTAATTTCCCTTCAGATGTGGAACTGCAGCTCCGCAGCTGGGCCCCAATGTTTTGAAAATCTTTGAGAACTAATTAGGCTCTCCTCAGAGTACAGCTCATCCAGCCAGTCTGAATAAACAAATGGCACCGTTTGTATTAGGAAATCTCTACAAATGACTGATCCCTGTCATGGGGTAACATTAATCTATTTAGTATAGATTTCCAATAGTTAACCATCTGGCTCCATGCAGTTTTCCAGAAAATACTCACTACTGGGTTGGTGCAAAGAAGAAGGTGGGATTAATAACCTGAATACATCATATGAAGCATTAATCTTTAGGATTGGCCATTTGTTTTTATCAAAACAACTCCCATAAGATAATATTTCACAGCATGTGGTGCTTGCCTGGACTTCTTTCAAAATGAGAAAATGTTTCGGTGCCTGCCATGATCTGCACTTTGCAAATTCAGTGTGAATGATAAAGGCTGGAAGAATTGTGTGTTCTCTTCTGCTTTATGTTGCATTTACAGTCCTGGCCAGTTCAGTGGAAATGTGTGTGCATTGTGATATTGGTTGTTAAAGCTTTCCATTCAGAACAGCACTTCTATATAGGACTCTAAAATCACCCAGGTCAATGCCAATAATTAACACACAGGCTGGGACAGGCACTGCGTTCACCCGATGGATGAATTTTGTCAACTGAGCTGTCCAGGCAAGTCCAGACTCTTGGTGCAGGTTAAATGGTCTCAGTCTGCCTGAGCATTTAGGCACCTGCTTGCCTTTAATCACTGCTTCTTCTGCAGATTTCACTGGTCCCAAGTGCTCTGTTGAAATGCAGCCCTGTGCCTTAGGTCCTGCCTCAGCTCCCTGACCTGCAAGCTGTGGCAAATTAAAGGCAAAAGCAGCTGAAGAGGTTGTGGCCCTCAGGCTGTCTGTCCTGCCCTGTGATGGAGATTACTCCTCTGCAAGGCAGGTGAGCGAATGGCTGCTAAAGCACACTAAGTTAAACTCAAATTGGAGACAAAATACTCCAAGCTGAAAAGCTGAGCACTCCAGAAGCTGCTTCATGAGCTGTGCCATTGTCTCTGTGTGGTGGGAGGACTGCTGCCACCAGGGGATGGGGAGATGGTCTAGGGGATGGTAACTGCTTTGGCCATCTGATTTTAATCCCTCCCTGCATGCAAAGCAGAGCTCCCAGTGCCATCCCTGCCAGCCTGGCTGTCTGCAGAGCTCCTGGCTCTGTGCTGCCTGCCCTCCCTGCACTGCTGGGGCTCTCCTGCCTTCAGCACTGCCCAGGACCAGAGCAGCAATTGCAGCTGGAATCTCCAGACAGGAGGGACTGCACCTTCCACGTGTTTGGCTGCAGCATATTGTGAACACCATCAGAACAGAACTAATAATTTTCCTAATCTGCATGTGACACGAGTGCACTTGAGTAATGTACAGCGCTCTGTACATAAACCATGTTTATACCTTCTCACCCAATCATGTCTGTTGCAGTATTTCCAAATAAATGGTGGGTTTCTCAGTGATTCTTCCTGATAGAGAGTGATTTGTAAAAATCTTGTCATGCCAAACTCATAATAATACTAAATGAAGACATTTGTTGAAGGAAGTGATTGTAAATTACAAGCAAATTCAAGCCTTGCTGGCATTAATCAATGCTGAAACACAACTTTTGCATTCCTTATATAATACTGCTGAATCTAATCCCATGGATTTTACAATTCCATGTGAATTAAGCACTTATTTTGATTTAAAACATTTTTTTTTCCCTCCTGGGAAAGGATAAGGATTTTTTGAGGTGGGTATTTTATCCAATCCTGACAGACCTGTACTTCCATATGCAGAGCTGGTAACTCTTGTAGACAGTGAGTTAACCTGTAGTGCTTGCTCTGCTTTGCATTTCTGTGTGGTTGTGCATTGAGCTGGTGTGGGTAAAGCTTGGCATAGTCAGGCTCTCTGAAAAACACCCTCTGACCTGAGAAACAAGGCATGGTTTTAGTTGTGTGGCAGTGTTTGACTGAGAACCTTCTCCTGGTGATGGTCACAGGGGTTTATTTTCAGCACATGAGCCCTCTCCACCCTGATTAGCACTGAAGGGCCATGGCATGACTCAGAGTGTACATTACACCCAAAGGGAATGGGTGGTATTGCAGCATTCTTTTAGATTATTATCTTTTTTTAAGATTTGGTAGAGCTAGAGTTCAAAGTGAACCACCAAAGCCATTTCAAGGTTATTACCTTTTTGTCAGGCATCTCAATACCAATTTATTTTGGTTCAGCAACCTCAATATTGCATACTTAGCAGCACAGTTGTAATGATATTTTCATATGTATATCCATTAAAAACAGAGGCTTCCATATCCTATGATCAGTTTTCCATTTAATCTTTCTTCTAGTATCAGCCACTCATTTTGGTTGAATGTGGAAAACGCAGTTGATTGTTTTTGATAACCACTAATGCATTCTGCCAGTGATTTCTTTCCACTCGTTACAGTAATACAAGAAGATTAATCGTACTTGATTTTATTTTAAAATATTAGACATCAATAATACAAAAGCTGACACTTCTGGGAATTTAACCTACTGGATTATTTATGTCACAGACAATTTTTTTATTTAAGCAATTGCTTCAGAGTAAATGCAGAGACTGTCAGCTGTTTATTCACAGCCATGTGCATAGACTGGTGTGTGTGTTTTCTAGGAACAGCACTGCTATGGCACATTTTCATTCTGCTAAACTGTAGCTTTTGAAATATTTAAGAGGCTATTGTACTTCAGTCCTACCAATCTCTTTATTTTAGGCCTGATTTAAAGCATATTGAAGTCAATGCCCATTCTTTGTTTGATCTCAGTACATATAATTCTCAGTGACTGGAAGTTAATGGAGCAGATCATCCTCTGTGATACCTGGAGTTGGTATTTATGTGTCTGCAGGAATGTGTGTCCGTGCCCAGGCACACAGCAAAGCTCAGAGCCTTGTGCTGGGAGCTCCTGCCCTTGGAGCAATTGATGTGGGAGCTGTTAGCTTACTGTAGAATGGGCAGCAGTGGAAGTAGCTGATGTGGCTCAGTGCAATTATTTTCAGCAGCTGGGGTTCAAAGGTCAGTCCATTTAGCACTGCAGGGCAGGACTGCAGCACCCTTGGTGCTGGGTGTCTGAACTTTGGTTAAAGAGGGGGCAAAGGGTCTGATGTGAAAGTCACTGACTTCGGTAGGCTTGGGGTCACAATCTAAATACAGTTTTTATCTGCTAGATTGTTCAACTATTACATTTTACAAGAATATTTGTGTTTCTTTTGTACTAATGGTCTGAGGGAAGTAATATTTTTCAGAATAATAAAACTGTTAAAGAAATATGGTCTGATTTTCTGTTTCTTTAACACTGACATCAGGATGGTGTAACTCTTTTGAAATCAATGCAGTTACACCAGAATAAAGCTGCTGTTAATGGAGTGCAGAAATTGATGTTAATGGAGTGGAGAAATCTGAGAACTTCTTTATATCAGACTCAATTGACTCTAATTTTGATCATCTCCCTTGAACTGGAATTAGTAAACACTGAAATAGATAGAATGCACTGGATGTAAAGCAGTGTAATGGCATGGAGAATCCATCCTTTGTCAGTCAAAATGACTGCTAAAGAACCATTCTAACTTGAATTTCCTTAGTGGAAATTATTCTTTAACCATTCCATTTAACTTGAATGGTTTTGGAAATTCAGCCAGCATTTCAGTGGCAGCTCAGATTCTGTGTTTTATGGAACAGGTTTTTGCCTCGAGAGCATCTTCTCCAAAAGCATCAGTGTTGTAAATCAGCTTCCTTCAGATGAAGTAGATGGAGGTAAATTTGGCATTCTGATGAAAGCCTGAAAACCAGAGTCTGCAAGTTTTAATAGATCTTCCAGACTTACAGCAGTAACAGTTAGAGATCACATAATGGGATTCAAAACATGCAGAAACCCAAATGAAGGCAATTTGCTTTCCAAGGTCTCCAATGCTTTGTGCTTAGATGTTTGCAGTTGCCCATTTGTTTGTGATAACTGTAAAACATCAGACTCTGAGAGGAAGCTCGTGTTCTTCTGTGCCTCCCTGGTGCTGCTGTAGAGCCATGGAGCTGCACAAGGCTGAAGTCATGCAGTGCAGATAACAGCAGTGAAGGTGTGATCTCTGGGAGAGTCTGTAAGTCATATGGAGGGGATAGTGTTGTCCCCTCCATATTTTCTATGTCTCTGTGCAGAAAAAGCACAGAACATCAGAACAGAACTAATGATTTTCCTAATCTGCATGAGACACGAGTGCACTTGAGTAATGTACAGCGCTCTGTACATAAACCATGTTTATACCTTCTCACCCAATCATGTCTATTGCAGTATTTCCAAATAAATAGTGGGATCTTGGTGATGCTTCCTGATCTGTGAAGGAGAGCAGCACCCAGAACCCCTTGTCACAGGAGTACACTGAATTCTCAGTGTTGTTGGCAAGCTGTTCCTCAGCTGTCACAGGACAGATGTGGCTCCTGGCACCACTTCTGTGCACACTGGTGATGATCCCATGGCCTGACTGTCCCTACTGACCCCAGTGCCTTGTAGGTCCCTGTACACTGCTGGTGCTTACTCAGAATGACCCCTCAGCTGCTCTGGGGGAAGCTGGGCTGGAGTTCAGGTGCCTTGAGCCAGAGGCTGCAGCACATTTTAACTTCTCTCCTTCCTGGTTATGCTGCAGACCTGGGGTAACAATTTGCAGAATTTGCTTCTGGAATGTTGGAGACTCAGACTACCTCTTTGGCCCGTGGATTTCATTGTCACTTCATACCTGTCTTTCAGCCAAGTACAGCAGAAAGGTGCTGGGGTTGCAGTCAGAGTGTGGAATGTCTTCCCTGTTGAGCTGTGATGTCATTTTCAACACTGCAGCTTTCTGTGTGTGAAGCAGACTTCAGAATAGTCTGAGATCAAATCCCTCCTATTCACAAAGCAGTGAGAACCATTGTTTGAGGTTCTAAATTGTGGTGGGGAGATGTGGGGGCAGGGACACTCCTTGGTTGAGAGGAGCTGATGTTAATGATCCACATTTCACTGCCATCCAGACTTCCTACATTGTTTTGAGCAATGACTGTGGAATATATAAGCTGTAAATGTCTCAGCAGATTGCACTGAACAGAGCTCAAGAGATGAAAGCTGTGATCCATGACTGGATCCTTACTTTTGAATAAGAAGTGACTACACCTGGAGCATCGCTCCTGGAGAGGAGTGAGTGATGACTGGCTGTTTTACTGGATTCCTCCTTGGGTCTGAGAGCCAGCCACTGAAAGAGAAGCCAAATGAAACATCAGGGACCTTGCAAGTGTAACTCATGATCTAGCATTGCAGTGAAGTTTAAAGCTAATGAAAAGAAAATAATGAGCCACTGGCTTAAAAGAGAGTCAGGAGTATTTATTACATCTGGCAATCTAAATCTAAAGTCTAAATCTTTACTGTATTCAACCAGAAGCCTAAAGGACTGGATTTTTCTTTTTCTGTGATATAAATCAATTTTCAGCGTTGTCTTGAGCATCTCAGTTGTGTGGCTTCAATTTCAGCGATTTGAGATCTGTGGATAAGAAAAGAGATGAAAATATCTTGATCTAAAGCAAATTGTTGTATGCAAGCAGAGACAGACCTGGGAGCAAAGAGAAGGTAGATGTCATCTGCACTGAACAGATAAAAGCTGTAGCTGACTTTGATAGGAGTTTTCTGTGGGTGAAATTTCCCCTCTTGAAAAGGGGTAGCAAAAGGCTGCCCATGTGTTTCCATGCTGGGCTTGGCCATGACACACAGTAATTTTAAAGCAAGATATTCGTACCTTGAAGCAAAGCTGAATTTTACCCCATGGCTGTGAGCACTGGCACTTGCTGCTTGCCCAGGGAGCACTGCAGCACCTCCTGCTCATCAGAGTTTGGCTGTGCAGGGTGGTTGTGTATCTTTTGTAGGTTGCTAAGTTATACACAATCCTTTTACTAAACACATATAGCAAATAAAATCAGCTAAGTGCTGCATAATGGATCGTGGGGTCAACATCTTTTTCTTTCTTCATTTTGTAGTTTATTTCAGCCTCTGAGAAATGTGAACAATTATGCAGGTGTTGTCGCTACCAAAAGTAAGAAAGATTGAATTTGCTATTTGTAGCACTATAAAGCAAATACAGAATTCAATAATGTGTATTTTCATTATCCTAATGGAAGATTTCAGTATGTTAAATGTGTTCAGATGTCCTTGGCAAAATTGGGGTCAGTCATGTGAAATGGAGACAAAATGTGTTTCATCATCTTCTGGTTATTATACTACAAGGATTTCATTGTAAAGTGCAACAAGTAATTGCAGCCACATTCCTGATGCTATTGACTGCTTTATCTAATGGAAATGATTTCTTTCTTGATTATTTAAAACGAACCTTTTACCATTGTCATGTAAGGAAGTTGTAAAGGCTTTTTTTATTTTAAATACATTACAGCACCACCATTAATAACAACAACAACAACAACAAATTGAGAGTGTGCACTTCTCAGATGGTTTCATCCAAGGATCTAAAGATGCTTTAGGAAGAATATCCAAATTAAAGTTCTTGTGTGGAGGAGGCAAATGGCAGGGAGGATTGATTTAAAACTGAGACTGTTCTTGTGCTAGGCCTGATGGAAGCTGCACAAGTCCATGGTGACTTGTGCATTAGTGCAGCTCCTTGGGCTGAGCTGTGCTGTGCCCAGGTGTGCCTCAGTCAGGGGCTGTTTTTGTCCCTTCTGGGGCTCAGGATGAGGTTCCCAAGAGGCTGCACCCACCTGGGCAGACCCTGTGCAGTTCTCACCCTGGGCAGAGTGCTTGGAGCTGTGTCCTGTCACAGTCATAATTTCTGGAAAAATCTCTTTGCCCAGGATTTCTCTCCTGGGAAGCTGAGAAGCCTCAGAGAAAAAGGAAAACAATATTATCTCATTTGCTTCTCCTGTGTTCTGCTGCTTTGGAATGTGTTTGGAGATTATTTACCCACAGGTGATTGTTTCATTGGTTTCATGTGAATTGTTTTGACTTAATGGCCAATCAGGGGCCAAGCTGTGTTGGGACTCTGGAAAGAGTCACGAGATTCATTAGTATCTTTTTAGCCTTCTGTAAATATCCTTTCTGAATTGTTTAGTATAGTATAGTTTAGTATTCTTTAATATAATATAGTATCATAAAATAATAAATTAGCCTCCTGAGAACATGGAATCAGATTCATCATTCCTTCCTTCTGGGTCTGGGATATAAAATAGCAAATATAATAGTGTCCCAAATTTTGGGGATTCACTGCTGCAAGAGCTGGACTCATTGCTTGGCTGGCAGGAGCTGGACTCATTTCCCCAGGGAGCTCTGCAGGAGTGCACTGCCCTGGGCTTTAGCTCCAGACCTGCCCTTGAGCCCAGGGCTAGCACACAGCAGACCATGGATGAGGGTCCTCCTTCATTAAATCACCTTCCCCCAGCTTCTTGTGTCCCAGAGTCACCCACTCCAGTGCCTGGTGAGGGTATGTGGACAGGCACTATTGCCAGCTGGGGTCTCTGTACAAATCACAAACAGGACAGGACTGCTAGGAACGTGTCTTGAGCTGTTGTATTTTCCAGCATCAGCCTCATTCCATGGTTACGAAAATGGGAAGATGCCAGCAGCTCACGTCCCTGGCAGCAGACAAAGAACTTAATGTTACAACTTATTTTAAAAGTTTTTTGACCAATCACACAAAGCAAAAGCACATTGAGAGTAGTTCTATCCAATCACTATAAGCACATGACCCTTTGGTTAAACAATGCTTGCTTGTTTTGAATACAATATCTGCTTGTAAGCCTTAAAACACAATGCACAGAGCTCCATTATTAAGCTTAGAACTTCCTAATATCTCACTAGATAGAATTTTCTGCAGCTTAGCGAGTTATTCTAGACAAGCATTAATACACAGACCATTGTTCTATTTGTCCTTACTTTCTATTTCTCATGTAACTTTTCTGCTGACCAATATCATGGCTACTGCTTAGCTCCAATCACAGTTCTGCTGCCTCTGAGGCCTGCCTTTTGCAGCTTTCCCAAAACCTCTGATTTTATGGATTCCCACAAGGCACGTGCACCCACTCAGGGGCAGCACTCCTGAGCCCAGAACCTGAGCCAGAAGTGCAGAGCTGCAGGAAGGGCTGGATTTCATTGCAAAGCAGCCTCAGGAAGATGGGGCAGCTTTAAAGCCCCAGAGGCAGAGGGGACCCAGCCTGTGCCTGGGCTGAGCTCAGCCTGCAGGACCTGCCTCTCAGAGATCCCTTCTCCAAAGGGTGTCAGAGGGACACAGTGGATTCTCACATCACACTGGAATGTATTGTTTGCTGTCAAAGGTCTGGACTCTCACTTCCCCCTGTTCTTCATGACTCAAGATGCACTTTGTGGCTACCAGTTTGCATATTTAGGATGCTCTGTAAAAGTCTTACTTGCAGGGTGTTTGTCTGGCAGCAAGCATGCATTGCTGTGGGCTTTGATTCACTGCAAATCTGATGTTCAGATACATCAGGTAAAAATTTCTCAGGTTGTCATAGCCAGCTTTTCTTTTAAAACATTCCTTGTTTGTTTTGCATTTCTCAGTTGGATGTATAATATCTGTATGTGTATATATAAATACAAAGGAATAAATAAATAAATCTGTTATTCATCCCAGAAACATGAGAGACCAAATACCAACACCCATAAGGCTGCATCTCTGCAGATGTGAAATAGCTGTTACTCAAAATGGGGTTATTCCAGATTTATACCTGTGGAGCTAAGTGCAACTTCACGTGGAGGAAGGCCCAAAACATATGGCAGTACCAATTTTGTTCAGAGCAAGTTTTTAATGATTTCTACCATTTGATCTACTGTATTGTAGATTTTATGGGTCAGTGTGGATAATAAAATAAAATAAACATCTGGTAATGTACAGCTTTTTTGGGGTAGATTTACAGAGCTGGGCAGGGATGCAGCTGGTGTGTGGTTGTGGAGCCAATAAACAGACACTGAAGTTATTTCTGCTTTTGGGGGAAGAGTTGATCAACTGCAAACATCCCCACTGCTGAGTTTGCTCAGCAAGCTGCTCGAGAGGCCCCAGCCAATACTGATGCTTTATGGAGGGATTTGTGCCTTCTCCCCACATGCAGATGGGGGGTTCAGCCCGGCCAGGAGCAGTGTGCCTGCATTTACAGGGTCCCCCGAGCACAGCCAGGGCAGCTTTAGGGCTATTAAGCTGCTCAGCCAGTGTCAGGATGGTTCTGCTTGCTTCTCTCACCCCATTAATTTGCTACCAGTTGTGACTGGTTCTTTCCACAGGGCAGTGAAAATAAACTTATGGAATGGAGTGCTGCAGCATCTTTTTGATCATTAGGCATGGATTGGTTTTTTTATTAATTTTATTTTAGTTTTGTTGCTTTTGAAGGAGGCTCTATTATTATTATTATTGTTATTATTATTATTATCATTATTAACATAGTCACCAGACAAAATTATTATGTTAAAGCAGAGACATCACATCACTTACATTTCGTAGCTCAGTGCAATTTTCATAAAGTGTGAGGCAACATCCAAAAAAACATGACTCAGAATTAGAGTTTCAGAAGATTATTATATAGACATTATTTCCCCCAGGTCATGGGCTTTAGTCAAATTTGGAAGAGAATGAAATTGCCAACAGTGAAAAGCAGACAGAAAGGTATGAGTTCATGAGCAGAGAAATAACATTTTCATTTGTTCCTTCCCCATGGGAAAGATTCAACATTCCGGTAAATGGAGACGGTTATAAGAAATGAATTTTTGTCAGCAGGGATGTGATTTTAAGGCTCACTTATCCATTGGCAATCTAGATTTCTAACCCCAGGAATCTAGGAAATTGCTACAGAATGTAGTCTTTATTATAAACAAGTTTTTTTCCTTTCTTTTCCTTTTTTTTTCCACCCTGTCTTTTTTAGTAGTTGAGATTTTTAAGGTGCAGGGCTCTGCTGCTCTGAGCATTTCAAGGGGTCATATTGCCACAGAATTTTTCTGTGTGGCTTGCTGTCCCTTTGAACTGTGCCTTCTGTGGTGCAGTGATCCCTCTCACCCAGAAATTCCTCTGATCATGGGAACAAGGTTGTTTTTGAGAGCTAAAAGCACCCCCAGCAATGTGGCGTTTGCAGCAGACTTTGCTCCCAAGGATCTAAGCACCATTCCTTGCTTTGTGCTTTTCTCCCTGGGCCATTTTTTAAGCTCTTCCATTCACACAGGCGAGGCAAACGAAGTAGCCAAGACTTTAGGGGGTGGTTCTTGGTTTTGGTGTGCACAAATAGCTGGGATTTGCAGGCTTTCCGTGGCACTGTCCCAGGCAGACTACTTTTTGTAATTAAAAGGATTTTCTTCCAAGAGAAATGTTCATTTTTTGCTTCATCTGACTCTTGTAACCTCAATCTGTATTTAGACTCTGTGAGGATGTTCAAATGCTGTTATTATGCCTGTGATTTTATATAACTCTAAGCCCTTCATTTCTGATGATGATGCAGATTGGTCTCTAATATTATTATCTTATTTTTTCCTTTTTTTTTTTTTTTTTTTTTAATAACAACTTGAAAATATATACATCTGATACCTCCTTTCCTTGGTGTGTTTTTGTCCATTTTAATATCTTTTCTTACAACCAAGACCTGTTTGCCTAAATATATTGTCATCAAGCAATGTTATTGCCCCTGCCTGCCAACATCTTACCACAAATTGCATTTGTTCTGTTAGCTTCATTATTATTGTGTCCAAACTGGGGTATAATGATTATGGAACATCATGATAGAGGCTGATTAATAAATAAGAATTGATTACTCTGACTTTGTCCATTGTATTAGGCCCAGGTGATTTATACTGTTGATGTCATTTTCTGAAAAACTGCAAATGCTTGAGAAAGACAGAGAGAGGGGAACATAATTTCCTCTTAGGAATGCACAGTTAAATTGCATTCCTTTGTCTCAGCTGGCATGTGAGGGCAATCAGAGCTGCAGCATTAAGAGCCTCTGAGTGATCACTGACTGTATTTTAGCATGGAACTATTTTCCATGTGCTTTCCTTTGTCCTAAGATGTGGGTATCCATGGAGTGTTTTCATGGTGTTGGCTGGCACCAAAGAAAGGGAAAGAGCTTTTCCTTCATGCACACATACAACTTTTATTGGTGTTTATTCACAGATAGTGCTCAAACATGCCTTAAGGAATGAAAAAAATGAAGCTAAAACAGAAAGTTTTGCAGCTGTACTGCTGCATCTGCATTTTCTTCTGTTGATCTGATTCTTGGGGGCCTGGAAAAATCCATGAAGAAACTGCAGCCTGCTCACGCAGGTGTCCTGCTCCTCCTTCCCTGCCAGCCCTGCGTGGTACCTGCAATACACACAATCCTTTCTAAAGGAGCACACTGTTACAGAGAGCTGTAAAGAAATTGGGAAATAAAGTGATGTTTGCAAGTTCTTTTTTGCTGTTTTACAAACCTTTCCTGCAAACTGAGTGCAAGTGGTTAAACCTTCAGGTTGCCCTGAGTGCTGCATGGCTGTGAGCTGTAACCTGGCCGGTCTGGTGGAAATGCTGTGGATTGTGTTTGAGTTCTCCAGCCATGCTGGATGATGTTCCCTGATCCACTGGGCAATGCTGCAGTTTTGGGTCCAGGAGTGTCTTGGTTTGAAAAGCCAGGAGTCTGCTAAGGAAGGCAGAAGCCTCCCCTGAAATGGAAAATGTAAACCCCCTCCCTCTGAATTATTATAATTTTGAAATTAACGGGCTCCAAGGCAAAGATATGGGAGTAGGAATAACAGTTCTTTACTAGGAAAATTAAAAAGAAATAGAAATGCAATGGTACAAAAAAAAACCAAAAAACCCAGAAAACAATCTGACAGATGGCAATAGAAGACACACATATTTTATAGCTCAGGACAGGGAGGGAGCTGTCATGACCCAGCCCTGTGGGTCCTGGGTAAGTGGTGACCCAGCTAAGAGTGGTCCTATCTATTAGTGATTAACTCATCTGCAAGTGAGAAATACAACTGGGCTGGAAAAGATCGAATTCTCTCTTTTAAGACAATTCTCATTAGTGCTGGAATGGAGGTGGGTTTGCCTTGCTTCCCCAGGCTGGTGCAGTGTCCTTGCCTGAATCAGGACTGGCTGAGCAGCTTTGAGAGGGGAAGGAAATGGAGTAGGAAGAGTAAAGCACTATCCTCACACTCTCAGGGTATCACTGAGTATTAAGTAAAAAATGTAGCAAACAATGTAATTTAACAGTTATTTGCCCCCTTCTGCTTTTGCAAGAAAAGCATAATTTTCTGTATGCACTTGGTTTAATTCTGGCTTGTGTCTGTCCTATGACTGACTAACCCTTGCTGTATCCAATACATTTTACAGTAGCAAGATTAATCCTTCTCAGGCTGTGAATTAGCTTTTTCCACCATCACTGTGGCCTTTATCACTGCCAGGGAGTCGGTGCATGGATAATGCATCCCAACCCTTGGAGATGTTTTGGGCAGCTTCCAGTGCCAGGAGGGGCTTGGCAGGGTCTGAAACAGGGCTAGGTGGGCTGGGCAGGCTCAGCTCTCCTCAGGGTTGGACAGGGACCCCCTTTGTTGCATCCTTGGTAGCCTGGGAGGAGCTGGGAAGGTGAGAAGCCTCAGAGGCTGTGGCTGGGGAGGGGGAGCATGTCCTGGGATCAGAGCCTGAATCCTGCAGGGATGGGGAAGGGGAAGGGGCTTCCCCTGATCAGTGTCCTTCTTATCTGAGAAACACCACTGAATAGGGCTATTCCAGGATTTGGTTTGGGGTTGTTTTTTTTTGTTTTTTGTTTAGTTTGGTTTGGTTTGTTTGTTTCTCTGCAAGGAAGCACTCAGTTTGGCAGTGGGCTCCTAGGAAAGCATGGCTTGTGTTCTGCAGTATTTATTGTAATTCCTAGAGCTGTCAGTCAGAGCACAGGCTGCGAGGTGCAGACACAGGCTCACATTGCTTACAGTCTATGAGAAATATAATGATCTGCACCTAGTCAAGGGAAGCATTTAATGAAATCTCTTTCAGACATGGGAAACTAAGGTTTTTACTGCTTGTTGATAAAGTCATTCTCTTCTTACTAAGTGTTCTGTTGGGAATGGAACTGAAAGCTCTTGTGTCTGATTGTTTCTTTTGCTGGAGCTAATGTTTTGAATACATGTTTGACTCTGGAATAAATGTTTTCTGTTATAGTGTGGTTGTTCCTGTGCAAAGAAGGAGCAAAAGACTTCTATTACTAAGTGATTTTGAGAGTCAACAGTTCAGGGCAATTGGAAATTATGAGCAAAAAAAAATCCTGAGAAATAACTGAGGTTCCTACAACCCCACCTGACCCCAAGCAGTCACTGGACTGGTGATGCTTTAATGCAGGGCACTGCCCTCGTGTATTTTCTTTTCCTGTGGTGCTCTGCTGCCTTGGCACATCCCTCTGAAGTGGATTAAACCCTGAGAGGAACAGGAGGCCCCTGTCCCAGATCCAGCGTGACCGCTCTCTCTGTGGGGTCTGGAGCACGCGTGAAATGGTCTCAGAGCCACCAAGATCCTCCTGTGAAAGTGCCCTTGGAGATCAGTCTTAATGGGGCAGGAAAGGAACACAGATCTGCAGTTTATTACCAGCAGAAGCCCTAAGAAAAGCAATAGCTCCTTCTTTTGTGGTTGGTGCAAGGCTTCACCAACACCAGCACACCGGTTCCTCCAGGAGCTGCCAGCTTCATTTGGCCCATGCAAGTGAGGCAGAAAAAACATTCCCAATTTACCACTAGAATTTTCTTTCTACACTTGGAGCTGGGTCTCAGTTTTGCTTTTGGGGCTTTGGTTTTTGCATATATATTTGGTATTTCAGTGTCCAAGCATGGCAACCCTGTTAAGAATTTGTTTTTCACAAGTGGCATTTCTTACTGCAGTCGTGGCATTTGATAGTTTCCTCCATCTGCAGATCTTCCAAAGTGTTTCTCCAGCCCAGCCTTTCTTGCAGGCTACAGGCAGAGACTGGAGAAGTGAATGTCACCTCCTTCCCCTTGCCCACGTTTGGACTCATGCCATTCACTCTTCAGCTGGTAGGGAAGAAATTGTGGCAATTTTTGCAGTGGTTCAATGTGAAATCCTTTCAGCCTCTTTCTTTGCTTCTCCAGGGAAACTAAATCTTGGGGAAAGTGTGTGTGGGGGGGGAAGGTTGACATACTGCAGATTTTTGTGATTTTTTTTCCCCTTACAGAGCTGGGAAAAGATGAGGCAGGCCTGTGTCTCTTGACTCCTGTTATTTTGGCTGGAATGTAACATGTTTCTCTCTGCCCTGTTCCAAGCAAGGGAAATCACACTCATCTTTGGCAGAAAATGCTTTGTGCAAGGGTTTTCTTATAAGGAAAGACTGTACCAAGACTGTACTGTACTTAACTTTAACTTCCACTGCCTTTTTTTGTAATAGGTGATTTCATGGTCTTGGTGAAAATACCAAACTGGTGCTCTTGGGCTCTGGAGTGCTCCTTGTGTTCTCTTAACTTCCACTGCCTTTTTTTGTAATAGGTGATTTCATGGTCTTCTGAAAATACCAACTGGTGCGCTTGGGCTCTGGAGTGTTCCTTGTGTTCTTAGTGCAGCTCCAGTGGGATGTGCTCTGTTCTGCAGCCCACCCTTCCCCTGGGTGTGCAGGCACAAAGGGACCAGCATGGTCTGTGCCCATTGTACCCTCAGAGAGGAGTTTTTGGGGGCTTTGAGCCTGTTTTCTGGTCTGTGAGGGTTTTCATGGTCGTGGGGTTTTTTCTTTGGGCGTTTCTTGTGGGGTGGTTTTTTTTTGTTTGTTTTTTTTTAATTAGAGAATCAGAGTGAGGAATCTGTGAAGTAAGATTGTGAGGGAAAATCTCATTTCAGAACAGCACTGTAAGCAATCCTCTGTTACACCACAAAACCTGCCAGCCCTTCAGAGCTGGTAAATGTTTGAGGAGAGGTGTTTTTCAAAGCATCCAGCTTGAAACATCCTGAAGTTATTTGATGATAGGTTTTATTTTTCATAGTCAGCTTTTTTCATAGAATCTCTATAAAGAAACTCAAGATCTGGACCACCTCAAGCTGCTAGCCAACCCCAACAACTTCTTGGAACTCTGGGATGGAAGACAGAAAGGTTGGTTGTGGGTGATGTGTAACAGGAGAACATGCTCTGTATATGTTTGCTGCTCCAAAAGAAATAAGAGAAATTAGACCAGTGGCTTGGTAAATTATATGAAAAATGGACTTTGCTTGCTAATAGACTGTGAAGAAACTGATGTAGTGAAGATGATCTGTAATACTTCAAATTTCTCTGAGGAGAAAAAATTATAAAGTTGATGGTGTGTGATTTATTCATGTTTCTGAACATAAAGAATAATCCCAAAGTCAGCTGTCTGTTTCACACTCCGAGGCCAGGAGCAAGATTTGCTCTGGGATTTGGTGGCTGGGGTTTGTTATGAGGACTGCAGAGGAGTAACCTGTTAATTAATGATGGAGTTGGAAAAGTCTGCAGATGGGATGGTTATGCAGAAAGTGCAGCCTTTTCCACATCCCCCAAAAGCATGATGACAAGTATGTTGGTGTTTGTTTTGGTGGTTTGTTGGGGTTTTGGGGTTTTTTTCCTATCACTCCTTCCTTTTTCTCCCATTCTCCTGGCACATCCAGGGGTTTGCCCTTCACTGCAGTCCTGTCCCTCGATTCATGCTGTGCCTCTCTGCTGAGATGCTTTTTGAGCCAAAGCCTGATGTAATTTAGAAATTCAGTGAACAGTTTCCTAGGACTGGAAGGGTTGTTTTCCTTTGTTCAGCTCCTGAAAGAGTGGATCTTCATCTGATTCCTGAGAGACCTCCATGGCTCAGAAAAGATCACAACTCCTTTTGCTTCTTGGCCTCAGGACCAACTGCTGTGATCATGGTCTTGAGGATGAAGTACATGAAAGCAAAGACCTTTGAAATCTGACACATTCTGCAATAGAAGAAAAAAGGAGAAAAAACCCAAACCCAGACCACAGAGAATGCCATAGAAGGTAGGCCAAAGAGAGGATATGTGCTTTTTTAGGGATTAAGTGGGATATCATGTATAGGGGGAAAAATACGTGTGCAGAGGCTTTTGGGTTCTTCAGTACTTTGCAGTATATTTGTACCCACAAATTTTCACACATTTCAAAAAATGTATGGTAGAAAACAAGAAAATTGTAGAAAACTTGTAGAAACAATAAAATTGTTGGCTGGAATCACACATATATGAAACAAAGTTGTGGTAGAGAAAGACCAAGCCCAAACTGTAGACTGCAGTAGTTTATGATTTACAGTGAGCTGTCTCCTAAGACATGAGGGACAGATAATAGATTTTGACTAGGCTTTCCTCAGCCCATGAAGAGAAAGCATGACAGAAATTGCAAAGGTGCTTGAGAGACAAGATGACAAGCGGACATTCAAAACTTCACTCTTTGGGTGTTGACATAATGCAAGCTGTAGTTAGGTGAGCAGTTGGAGTGTGACATAATAGTGCTGAAGGTTGTGAGAAGAGGGAGAAACCCCAACCTCCTCATAATGCTGTGTGTGTATTTTTCAGTGCCTGCAGCCTTACTCTGAAAAGGGCAAGTTCACAGATGTTAGGGCCAGAGGGCAGGCAGTGGGCTAGGAAACCTTCCACCTTTTGGGTCACCAGTTCAAAATTACCCTGCTCCATCTGAAAGTCATTGCCATCTGGTGGGTGGCTGCAGGCCAGCACGGAATGGATGAATGGCATCGGGCCAAGCACAGGCAGCAGCAAAGGTGGAGCAGACAGCAGGAGCTCCTCTGATGGCCCTGAGGTTAAAGGGGGCAAATGACCCCCTGTGCCCCCAAAGAGGCTCAGTGGCCAAGCAGAAAGTCTGTGGGAGGCAATGAGGAACTGCTGCATTTTAATTGGGTTGGATGGCAAAGGAGCAATTTGATGTCTAAGGCACGTCCTTGTAACCCTCTCCTTCAGCATTAGGTTACCATACTTTGTACTCTGGGTGCATGTGCATATTTTGCAAATAAATATTATTTAAAATTGGGAAAATCAAGGAGAGAACAGAATGCTTAGGGCACACGGAGTGAACTGTGTAAGTGCATGTACCTTTCACATGCAGGGTGCTCACAGGTGTGTTAGTTAAGCTCGTGATCTGTTCATTTCTCCCATTTTCCATTCAGAGTTCTTTTGCTGCAGGGTGCCCACTAAAGAGACCTTGTCTATAAGCACTCCTAAGTGACAGCTGGGAGACATGCAGCATGAGTTCATTTGTTTATTCTTATCTAGTAGCCCCCGAACAAACTGATGAACACTTTGATTTGACAAGGTCGTTCTGAGGATTTGTGAGGATTAACCTATATGTGGCATTTACTGAGAGATCAGACAGGTCCTGAAGATTGGCATTAGGGAGTCTAAGAAGATCCTTTTCCCCTCCCCTCTCCCCGAAAGCCTCAATCCAATTACTGTCTTATTTTTGACTCAATAAAAGGGAAATGAGCGTGTGCCATCCTTCAAGAGGGGTGGATGGGACTGTGATGAAACAAGGAGCAGGGCAGGACTGTCTAATGATCTGCCTCTCACCTGATGGTGGGAGATTATTCACACAGTTGTTGGAGTCATGGCTTCTAATGGCCTTTTCAGCTTCTATCACACTGCCTCCTCTTGGGAAGGGAGAAGTTACCTTTGTGTGTTGAATGAAGCACCGACATAATGGATATTGTTATTTACACTTGTGTGTTCAGAGATAACTGTGGGGTTTGAGGAAATGCCTTTGGAAGTGGCTATAAAAACACACCATCTAATTTCATCAAACACATCCTCCCTTGGGGCAGATGAGGATCTCTGTGCAGAGAGCACAGCCGAGGCCTGGCTCCCTGCACCCAGGACCTTTGCTCTGTGTGTCTGGGGATGGATGGTGACAGGGACAGGGACAGCCTTTACCTGCTCTGTGTGTCTGAGGGAGGGACAGGGACAGCCTTTATCTGCCCTTCTCTGGTGCTCACTGTGCAGACTCCAGGGCAGTGCCCCACAGCCATTTCTCGTGTCACCAGCTCCCTTCCTGTCAGGACATGTCTTATTTACTATTGCTCTTCCTGTGCACAACAGCACTGAAATGCCTTTTGTGAATGATGTTTAGTGCAGCCTGTTTATATTTCTGTAGCACTGCAAACACCAACTGCTCTATTGTGAGTGTGCTCTGCATCCCCTCTGCCAGAGGAAGATGTTCCTCAGAGGAACTTGGCAATCTTTTGCACAGGCTGGAAAAGGGTAGGATGGTGTTGTACCTGCCCAGGGGCACCACAGGAGGAGAGCCTTGACATGACAGTATTGGGGGTGTAAGGAACTGGGGGTGTAAGGAACAGCAAACACTTTCATCCTATAAAAAAACGAACCAAAAATTCAGACTTTACACTTTGATCTAGAAGGTCTGAATGCCAAACTCATTAAATCTCTGCTCTGTGCCAAAACCTGTGGAAAGGGGTTTTTTTCCTGATTTGTAGTGCTGTGTCACTGCTTGAGTGGGGCTTTACTCCTGGAGGGCTCTCTGGGGTGGTGGTCACTCACCAGGGGTGGGAATACAGGAGAGGACCGTGCTCCCTGAGATCTGACTTGTGAAAACCTCGTGGTGAGGGGTGGGAGTGGTAAGAAGGGGTATAGCTGCAGGGGGATGATGGATGGATGATGGATGGATGAGGGATGGATGAGGGATGGATGAGGGATGGATGAGGGATGGATGAGGGATGGATGAGGGATGGATGAGGGATGGATGAGGGATGGATGAGGGATGGATGAGGGATGGATGAGGGATGGATGAGGGATGGATGAGGGATGGATGAGGGATGGATGAGGGATGGATGAGGGATGGATGAGGGATGGATGAGGGATGGATGAGGGATGGATGAGGGATGGATGAGGGATGGATGAGGGATGGATGAGGGATGGATGAGGGATGGATGAGGGATGGATGAGGGATGGATGAGGGATGGATGAGGGATGGATGAGGGATGGATGAGGGATGGATGAGGGATGGATGAGGGATGGATGAGGGATGGATGAGGGATGGATGAGGGATGGATGAGGGATGGATGAGGGATGGATGAGGGATGGATGAGGGATGGATGAGGGATGGATGAGGGATGGATGAGGGATGGATGAGGGATGGATGAGGGATGGATGAGGGATGGATGAGGGATGGATGAGGGATGGATGGTTGATGAACGGATGGATGATGAACGGATGGATGATGGATGGATGGATGGATGGATGGATGGATGGATGGATGGATGGATTTATTGAGCTATGCTTAAACTCTGGCTCCCAAACTGTAGGATTTGTGAGCACTCCAAATTCTATTATCACTGATGGGGGTTAATTATTAATTTATTCTTTAATCAAAAATAATTAAAAATAGTTTTGAAGAGTAGGAAGCTGTTCATTAGGATGCCAAGAAGGAAATTACTCTATAAACTGGGCTGTGAGACATCCCCTAAACCCAGATGTTTGCTTTATTGCTGCTGCTGACTGAAGAATCCAGTTCCAAACTGCACATCTGCTTCACAGCACCACTGGTCAGGGGCTCCGCACTCCAGGGAGTGCTGCTGGGGAAAACCCCTGGTGAAAGGCAGGAGCAGGGTGTCCTGGGCTCAGCTGTATGGTCCTGACTGGCTTTCATCATATTTTGCCATGTGTCACAGGGCAGAGCTGGAAAGGGAGCTCCCATCTCTGCCTCCAGCAGTTTGGTTTGTGTGATATGTGGTGTCCCATAGGAATTTACAAGGTTACACCAGAAGGAACAAGATATTGGCTCAATTTCGTTGCCTTTTTTGCTTTCTCAAAATGAGAGCTGACAGGTTTGAGTTTGTTTCCAAACAGAGCTGCCACACAGTTAGGTTTTAGTGTTGGCTGGCCCTGCTCATGTTGTGGTGTGTGGTGGAGCTGCATATTCCAATTAACTTTTTATGGCTCTGCACAAGGGGAAGATAAGTAAATGTGAACCAAATGTGTGGTTAGCACCGTGGTACCTGCTGCTCCTCTCAGGGAATCCAGATAACAGCACTTTTGGCTCCAGAGAAAGGAGAGAGTAATTGCAAGTCAGGGCTTTATAGGAGAAACTTTGAATTGGATAGTTTAAGGCAGTTTCCAATTGAAAAGAAATGCAGAGCAGATACATGACCCCAAAAAATCCTGCAAGGTTTCTGAAATGTATTCAGAAAATATATTAAAACCATACTATGGGTTGTTTGAACAAATCAGGGCTTTCCCCCAAGAGCTTTCTGCACCTCCAGTTTCATCCCTCTGACTTGAGCAGGAGCCCTGAGCCCATGGGGGTGGCAGAGCTGCTTTGTGTGAGGCTGTGCCAGGCAGATACCTGTGCCCAGGAGAGGACTGGGCATCTTGACATGGGCTGGGCTGTGAATTGCAGCATCTCAACCAGACTGATGGTTGGATTCTCTGTGGAAGGGCTTCAATGTGCTGAAAATACTGCCTGTATCCTTCCTGGTGTGGTGCTTACTTCTGAACATAAAGGGATGCTGACTGAAATGATCATTTTCTACCTAATAAAAATCCCAGGGAGAAAAATGTTGATGTTTTCTATTTGTCATCTAGTTGCTGCTCTCCTTCACCTGTCTGCTCTTTCTTTATCATTTTAATAGTCAAAGATACAATAATGAAGGATGATCAGTCTTAAATCAATTAGCAGAGCTGCTAGTTAATGCATGGTGATTTTCCTCGAGTGAGGAAGCAGGTTTGAAGAGTGGCATCAGATGAAATAGGAAGCAAATTACCTTCTGCTTTCTTAAGGATGCTGTGAAAACCAATATTAAAATGCCTGTTTATTCTCAGTCCCTACCCCCCACCTTGTGACAGCTGTTCTTAACTCTTCGAAAAAGTCATAACCATCTTCTTTATGATCTATTCCTTTTTATAACATTTATGTTGCAGGGAAAGTTGTCTAGTTGTTTTAGTGATGCCTGGCTTCTCCTCCTGGCTCTGCTATTGTCTTTGGCCCTGATTCAGCAAAGCACTTAAGCACATGATTATCTTTACTTTTATGGGATGGTACATGTGTTTACAGCTAAGCATGTGCTTAAGTGCTTTGCTGAATCAGAGATTTTGTCTGTAACCTTGGATTTATGTCTCAACCTATTCACAAGTAAAATGAGCTTAATGGTTACCTGCAGTGATACTAGGAGATGCAAAGAAAACACAGAATGGCTCGAGTTTCTTTCACAAACAGCAAAACCCAAATGGCCAATATATTAGGTATTGCTTTGTTTCAGTATAAACAAGCCTGCAGTGGGTTTCTCTAGTTGGAGCCATCCAGACATTTCTGACATTATCAGTAATCCATTACATTTATTGTTCCCTATGGGTTTGTTGTTCTTGTCTTCACTGTTTTTGTCAAAACAACCCTCCCTTGCCTTTGGTTGTGGTTTCAGACACTTAGGTACGTGTGTGTGTGTGTATATATATATATATATATATATATATATAACTCTGCTTTCAAGTCCAGACTTGGAATCTTGGAATTACAGCTCCCCTTAAATAAATAAGGGTTGTGCATCTAAATCCCATTGGCAGCTTTGAAAAAAACACCCTCTGGATTGATAATAATCTGCTGGGATTGGATTGTGGTGCTTTGACTGATATGGCAGAAGTGACTTCTAAATCCTCACCAAAAACAACCAAAAAACAACAACCCAGTTTTCTTCTCTGGTTGATTTCCAGCACACTTTGGAGGGGCCCAAGGAGTGTTTTACACAGGAACAAACAAGGCAATATTCTGCTGGAAGCAGCAATTCCCATTCCTTTGGAGGAGAGCATATTCCTACCTTATTGTAACCTTTTTATCCACTCAGGCATAATAACCCAAAAATACCAGATTGCATCTGACACGATACCTGTGTGCCAAGGTGTGACCCCCAGCTTCAGCAGTGACAGAGCTCCTGAAAACCACTGAGCTTTTACTTTGTGTCCCACTGGCTCTCCCCAGGTCCCACTGCAGGGCTGCATCATTCCAAATAAATCACACAAAGCCTTTTTTAATCCCATCCTAAAAGCCCTGTGTACAACAGAAGGCTGTGTTACCCTTTATTATGATTTTCTGCTCCATGTTCTTAAGACAGGCTTTGCTGCCAAGAACACTGACAACTTTTAGTGTTTTGCAGTACTTTTCAAAAGCAGTTGAAATCCAAGTTCCGTTTGAGGAAGGTTATAACTCTACTTTCTTTTTCAAAGCCTTGGAATAACATTTCCTGTCTTGTTTCACATCCAGTGTGTAGAGTTGAAAATTCAGAGAAGGTCAGATTTTACATTACTGCTTCTTGGAGAAATACTAATTTTGGTATTGAGGTAATGATCTTCTTACACAGCCATTTGCATTTGGGCTTTACAAATGTTATATATATTTCTGGATAGAAAATAATTAATTAAATTCTGTCTCTTGACTGGCTCATAATGGCAGTTTGGAATATTCCCTAGAGATGCTTTGTACCAGCTGTCAGTCCCATCAAGTAGATTTTATCACACAGAGAGAATTGTTTGGGAATCCTTTTCACAAAATAAATAAAAATGCTGAGAAATCCTTAAAGTAACAGTGAATGTTTAAAGAGAAACAGGTATTCTGTGGAAAACTGTATATATTTTGCACTCTTCAAAAAGTATAACTTTAAACACTGAAATTTTACACACTGGAAAAGAGCTGCTATGTTGAAAGTTAGAGTTTCAGGGAAGTCTGGCACTAATACAGGCACAAGGACTGTTGTTGCACTGGAATACCCAGGCTCAGCACTTCAATCTGCCTTGGGGACTTAAACCCTCACTTCAATAAAGTTAAATTATTGTACAATAAATAGAGATAAAAAATGAGCATGCTTAATGCAGAGCTGCAAGACTAGTTCTCTGTTGTCTATCAAGGAAACCAAGATTAATTGAGCAGCACTCTAAAAATAAACTCCCTGGATCCCGTGTTTGTATTGCAGTAAACAGGGAAGGGTTGGCATGTTTGGCACCAGTGCCAGGCAGGTCTGAACCCTCAGCTCCTTCTCCTTTTGGGATTCTCATGTTTTCTGAGCATCCCAACACTTGGGACAGGATTCAGAGTGGCCAAGTCCACCCCTCAGAGTGTGTGGTTTCCTGGATTTTGATGGTTTTGTGTCCAAGCCAGAGTAGCCCTGGGTGAGAGGGGTTTCACCATTGGGGGTGTTCAGCTGATTTCTTGGTTGTTCTTTGTGGATTTAAATGCTGAATCTGAAAAGCTTTGAGACAGGACCAAGTGTGTGCAGTGTGTTGGGGTATTAGAAGGCACTCAAGGGCTTTCTCAAGAAAATTCAAGGAAAAAGTTGCGTGTGTCATATCCACATGAGATATGGATGGATCTTGGGTAATGGATGGAATAAAAGAAAAAGCAAACTTCTTTTTGCCTCTCCCATTAGGCTGCAGTTTCTAAAAGCTAGGTTAGTAGAGTCTTTGTAATTGTTTATGGGGCTTCAGAAGAAAATTCAGGCTAACAGAATAGCACCAAAGTTCCAGGAGCTTTTAATCCTCTCTCCGGTAATTACGAAGAATTTCAGTTACACAGAGGTAGAGATCAGCACAAAGCATTTCCTGCGGGTGACATCTCTCAGATGCTGGATTGCACTGGATTACCTGATGGCTTTTGGTTGTTAGAGCTGAGTAGCCAGTGGTTATCTCCTTGGTCCTGGCTGAGTTCCACCTGGATTTCCCACTCCTCCAGTGCAGTGTGCTCTGCAGCTGCTGCTGCCATAACCTGGGTGTCTCTGGCAGGCAGAGCCCTGTTTGCCCTCCTGCTGCAAGTGTGGGTGTTGCCTGAGCAACGTGAAGGTGATTTCTGCTCTGTGAAATGTCAGTGGAGAAAGGGCACAGTTATTTTCAGGTGAGGGCTTGGCTGTAAGAAGACTCTTAGGAAGTTATGCTGAGAAGTGTGATTTACACAGAAGTGGGCTGAAAAGCCATATTAAGCTCCTTACTTAAGTTTAGAACAGTGTTAATTCAGTTGTGTTTACATCCTAAATAGCTTTCATGTTAGTCAGGTGTTGTCTTGCAGCGTAGTTGGGATCATTTAAGAAATTGCCTATTCCCAGCTGGCAGTTGCCACCCATGGAGTCATTCCAGGTTGTTTCAGGTTCAAGAGAAACCATTTCTTACCCATTTTTATGTCTCAGGTCTCCCCTTGGTGACACTTCCATTGGTGCTATAGTCCAAGAACCTGCAGAAACAGGGAACAGCCATTTCCTAATTTCTCTATACTTCTTACTTTTTGACAGGCCCTGGAAGAGCTGCTTCTCCCACCCCTGCCTCTCTTGACCCTGTTGCTGAATTGAAAGAGTTGGGAGCAGAGCTTGCAGCCCCTCTCTGTGGGGAGGCAGACAAGTTCCCTTAGGCTGCTGGGAAAGTGAGGAGCCCTAAGCTGTTCCATTTCCCTCTGGAACAGGCCAGTGGGAGCAGCTGTATCAAGCTGTTCACTGCGCTTCAGGAGTGAGTAACTCCTCACCCTGCTTGGGTGACACCCCAAGAAATCTCTAGCCAGAGGAGAGCTGCTGTCCTTAGCAGTTGTGTCTGCACAGGGTTTTGCAGCACTGTTCAATTAACACATTTCACAAATTTATTCAGATTAACTTCCAGTTTGTAAGTGTGAACAGCAAGCCCTTGATGACACCTGGCTGTGCAATTCAGGGCTGTTAGCTGAAAGCCAGTGCTTAGGTAATTAATATGGTTGCACTTTCACTCATCAGTAAGCATTCAGCTACAAGGACCAAGTTAGAATATATTTCTTTGTCCTCTCTAAAATAGAAGAGAATTTTACACCTTTTTGACTGTCATTCAGCTGTGTGTTACAGCTTTCTGGTGATGCCAGCTAGAACTAATTTTAATCTTACCAAGCCTGCCAGAAGATGAGTATTTTTGACATAGGAGTTCCAGGGTGCCTAAAGGAATTCAGTTCTTTATAAAGACCTGTTTTCTTATTTACACCTGTCTACTTTGAGAATGTTTTTAAGTGCCTCAATTTGTTTATCAAGTGCAGAACATTTGTTCAAAACAATCTCTGTAAGAGTATCGCTGTCTATTAAAAAAGGTATAATTTTAGGTGAGAGAGCTGTTAAACTGAAGAATTTGGAGTATTAAGAGCTGTCACAGACAGGTGGCAGGGCCTGAGTGTCAGTGAGTCTCATCACTCCTGTAGTGCAGGGTGCCAGGGTTGGTGCAGGAACTTGAGAGAAGCATAAAACAAAACTGTCATTAAACTTACTCCAGTAGTTTTTCACTATTTACCTTCCTGTTTATTATTTCATATGACTTCACCCTGCCATTCCTTAGAGAATATTATTAAATATAATGAATTCAGTTAGTTACAGGCCCCATATCCAGGCTTAGCCTTAGAAGCTCCAGCTTCCCTTTGATCTTCGACATAGCAAAATGTGTGATTATGCTATAAAAAGATAATAGAGAGAACATCAAAGGAAAGTTGAAAAATGCCAATGTGGCTTAGTAACATAACAGCTTAAGAATAGCAGCATAACATGGAGACAACCCTAGTTATGTCTTAATGCATTTTAATATGTGCTCTGCAATAACACAGTAACACTGGTGTCTGCAAAGCAGGAAAGCTCTCCCTTCTCTGAGAAATCTTTTCAAATAGAGGATATATTTGCAAGTTACTATACAGTCATGATAGGCTGTGTGGAAGAAATTCTGTTCATGGAGGTGATCACTGGAGAGGCTTTCCCGCCTCATCCCTGAGCTCCTGTCATTCCACCTCTGGAGTTTAGTCAGGGTTTAACCTTTGAAGGCAGCAATAACTGTCTCCCATGGGAACATCAAAGCCACTTTTGGCCAAAGCAGTGATTTAGGTGTACTTACTGTACCTCAAGCTAAATGTCAAGTGTGATTAAACCTTACTATCATGTCGTGCTCCAAGTAACAAAGTACAGGAACTCAGGAGTGACTCCAAGCCCTGAAGGCATCTCTGGTTGGAGGGGTTTTCCATCTGGATGTTGTGCTGTCACACTTGGACAGCACAGCCCCTTTTCCTCAGGCAGATGGACCCTGTCTTGGGGAGGTGGGATGGATGCAGGCAGTGTTGTGTTAGGTGCTCTAAAGAAGAAGCTTCTTACCAAAAAAAATCAAAAATCAAGCCAAACTAAACCAAAATCTGAAGCACTCATGCTGCTTTTAGGAGTTTCCATCTTTCACCCAAGGATTGCACCTGCACAGATTATTCAGAGAAATCCAGTAATAGATGTCCCTCAACATCAGCCCCAGCTTAAAAAGGCAAAATCTGAAAGACAAACAGATAAAAGTGATGTTACCAGGGCCTGGCAGAAGGAGAGAAGCACTACTCAGCTCTGTAGGGCCATGAGAGAGCCAAGGCTTTGTTCCAAAATCGTTGCTGATCACTCAGTTGTTTATATGTGGAGCCTGGAGCACTCACAGTGTGTTCCATGTGTCTGGCAGAGAATTTCTGATGAGATTAGTGATACAGGACATCTCAGTTTTAAGAAAATTGCCCAAAATACCAAATTTAATACTGAGAGTTCTGTTTTGTGACAAAGGCTTGGCACCTAAAAATTAAGTTTGTGGGTAGCTTTTGAAGAGTCCAGTATTTGCTTATGTGGCCACACCTAGAAATTAAAGAATTCTGCTGGTTTTACCAGGCTGTGGAAACTAAAATATTCAAATTTCACTGAAGTATTTTCTGTCATTATGGCCATTGTTCAGAAATTCAGTATGTCGAGCAGAGACCATCCTTAACTCCTATGAGGGCATTAAGCAAATATTTTTTTCAAAATTGCCATGATGATGGGAGTTTTATGTGTGCAGTAGGTAAAACCTTAATAACCAAGGTCTTTCACCTTGGGGACAGGGATTTTTTTTTGGATAAAAGTTCAACTGGCTTTAAACTGAAAAAGAGTAGATTTAGATTAGAGATTAGGAAAAAATTATTCCCTGTAAGGCTGGGGAGACCCTGGCACAGGGTGCCCAGAGCAGCTGTGGCTGCCCCTGGATCCCTGGCAGTGCCCAAGGCCAGGCTGGATGGGGCTTGGAGCAGCCTGGGACAGTGGGAGGTGTCCCTGCCATGGCAGGGGGGGCACTGGATGAGTTTTTAGGTTCTTTCCAACCCAAACCATTGCTTGATGCTATGATTCTGTTCATATTCTCTGCATGTTCCCGTGGCTGTACATTGGATACTGTTAAGAACCCAGCATTTATTTATATTTTTGTTATAAAGGTGGTAGGCCTGGTCCTCTTTTTTAACAGACATTTCAGAGTCTTTTGAGGATGGTAGAAAGTTGTCCCACACAGACATAAGAAAGTTTTAAAAAAGAAAGTAAAAGAAGAGTTGTCCAAGGTGGTTTTGCTTTGGTTTGTTTTAGGATGCTTTTTTTTAGCCCCAAACCTTTCCAAACAACTGAAATAGACTGACTGGGTGCTGAACATTATCTGCTGAGATCCTGCTCTTCAATCAGCAAAAAGGAGACTCAGCCAGCTCTGCTGCCCTTCAGCCCCTCCTCCCCTGTCACACTGCCTCCAGCAGGGAGGGGATGGGCCCAATTCCCCACCCCTCATCCTCACTCGGATTCTTTAAGATCTGAAGAAAACTAAGGTCCCCCTCTATTCAGTGCTGTTTAGGGAAAATAACTACTGTGTCCAGACAGTTTACATAGCCCAGGCTACATAAAATGAGATATTACATTTTTTTATTGTAGGAAGACACCCACTAGTGAAGGTGTCTGGGGCACTGAGAACTGTGAGAACTCCTGTTACCTCCAGCTCAACATCATCCCTCCCTCTGCTGAATTCTATCTTTCACTGAGGAGAAAAACATAGGGAACCACTCTCCTCTGTTGAATTAATGCATTGGTGGTTTAGTTTTCTTTATTGCTTCACTTTGGGTTCTTTCATTCCCAAAATGTTGTTTATTTGCTCATATCTTGTGTACACAGCTCTCACCTGATACAGTCCTGATGATTTTAAGCATTTTAAATGGATTTTAAATAGGAAATGGAAGTGTTTCACTTCCTCTTCACAGCACATTATTAAGCTAGAACTTTTACTAGACAGTCAGATGAGTAGTGACCCAGGATGGGATTTCTGCTTGTCATAAAGAAGTGTGATTTTTACTTCTCTGTACTTATTTATTGTTATTTTTAAAAATTATGTAACTCAATGGAAAAAAAAAAAGAATAAAAAATACCTTAAACCATCACAGCCTAACCATAAAATATTCCTTACTTTCTTTTTAAATGCTTCTCAAAAAGTCTTGCAGAGCTGTGGTGCAGCAGGGAACGGAGGCAGCTGCCAGACAGCACCAGTGACGAGAGAGCTCCTCAGGGACCTGGAGTTTGTGTCCCTCTGCTGTGGGACCAGGGCATGGTGACCCTGAAAACTTCAGGGCACAGGAGAAGCAGGCTTTTGCCTTTCTCTTCCCTCAGACCTGCAGTTTCCAGAGAGGATCCTTCTCTCTGATTTTGCAGAATCAAAGCCCTCCCTAGCAGGGCTTGCTGTGCCCTGGCAGCCTTTTGTGCCCATCCAGCCCTTTCTCCCCCTCTGAGGAGCCTTGGCATGCCCTCAGTTGTTGTTTCTCAGAACCATCAGTGCAGTAAGTGCCTGCTGCTGTAAGGAATGGGGGAATCATAGAATAATTCAGGCTGAAGGGACTCCAGGCATGCTGGAACGCTGTTTGCTGAGAATTTTAGCCTTTCTGTGCCGGCAGGCACTGACCCCCAGGAGAACACTGCATTTGACCTGAGGCCGTGGAGAAGGCTTCCAGAATGGACTGATAGAACTGGGATTGTGGGTGTGGAGTTTGAATAGAAGTGTGTGATATCACAGGGTGGAAAACTTACAGTTTAAGGTTTTAGAATGTAATAATATATATAAAGCAAGATGGAGGTTTAAGGGCAGAGGCTGGTGCTTCTTCTTCACCTTTTTCTCCATGGGTTTGGGTGGTTTTGTGTGATTGGATAAAAAAGTCCTCATTTAGGGCCACAGGTGACTGGTTATTGGGTTAAAAGTAAAAATAATTTCGGTGTCATTTCTTAATTGGACAGTTTATCCTTAAAAGGCCTTGTCGAGAGGGAGATACAGGGCTCCATTTTCAGTTTGTTTGAATGAAGTGCTGTAGAACTCAGGGTTTGTGACACTGTGACAGAGCTAAGAACTGATAAACATCTGGGTCCCAACAAGAAATTCTGTCTCGTGATTTAATCCCGACCTTGGCAGAAAAGAAGCAAAGAATCCATAACTGGCAGACCTCAGTCCAGCCCCTGCCCAAGCTCTGAGATCAGACCAGGCTTCTCAGGGTTTCATCCTCCCAGGGCTCCCCTGGCTCGCCCAGGCCAGGCTGTGCCACCTCCTGTCCCCCAGGGTCTGTCACCAGCCTTGGGCCCTGCAGAGAGTCAGCCCTTCCCTGTGAAGGGGTGTGAAGGTTTTTTCCCTTGCTTCATCATTTTACATTCCAGAAACTTCAGAATAGCATTTTAGGAGGGAAAACCAAAAAACAAACAAACAAATTTAAAAAAATTAAAAAAAAAAATTAAAAAAAAAAAAAAACCAAACCAAAAGAAACCCCAACCAACCAACCAACCAACCAACCAAAAAGCCAAAACAAACAAACAAAAAAACAAAACCAAGAAAAAACCAACCAAGCAAAAAAAGATTATGGTTTGCTTTCTGTGGATGCCTGTAAGAGATCTGCCACTGCAGCCTGCCCCAGCTGGAGTAAAGCTGCCTTCCAGTGCCAGATGACAAAGGCAGCTCAGACCAGCCCTGCCTGGACTCCTCCGTGAGCAGTACCTTGTCCCCAGCAGCTGTGTGGGGCTTTATAAATATGACAGTAAAATTCACCTCAAAATCCTCCTACTTTTGAACCTCATCACCTGCAAACATTGGCACTTTTCCTGTACCATTTAATGTTTTTGTTTAGAGAATGGGTGCTTGATAACTGGACTTCAGCTGTCTGTGACAGGCACTGAAAGGGAGTGATACAGAAACCCAAAAGCAATAGGATTTAGGAGAAAAAGAGAGGCAGAAGATCATGTTTTGATGAACAATTCACACAAGTGTCTTTTCTGAAGCAGCAGTTTTCTTTTTTTGCTGGAGACCTGGCCTGTTGCACATGCATAGAAATAACAGGGTGCGACTGAAAATAAGGAAAAAAATAGATCATGTTATACAAAAATCATTGAAATCATTGACACATTAAGAAAGAACACTTGTTAAGCCTTGAAGGGATCTAGTAGCATTCATGCCAGCAGGCATAGCTACAAGATTGTGTTTTTAATTCCATTTTATGTTGTTGTGATGAAAGATGAAGCTGGGAGGATGTTGTGGTCCATGGTGGTGGTTGGGGCAACCTTCCCTGAGAGTCTCTCGTGCCAAGGGGTGGGAGCCATGAGAGCACAGCACACACACAGACAGACACACAGAGAGACACACACACACACACAAAGCAACTCAGCAGTGAAGACATGGGAGGGTCCAGGCATGGAGTTCCAAAGAGAGTTCATTGGAGTCAAACACTGAAGGGGTCCAAGGGCCAAAGACACAGACTAAGGAGGGTCCAGGGTATAAATCCAGGGAAGGGACCAATAGGGAATGCCAGGGTGGATGGGTGGGGTTACACCAACCAGTGGGAACCCAGGGAAGGGAGAACTCTCTAGAACATGCACATATAGGGGAAAAAGGGGCAGGGAAGGCCAACGGGGAGGACAGAACTGGGACAAATTAACATCGTGCTGCAGGGCACCATGGGGGAAGTCTCTTTTCTCATTCTGAGCTCTGAGGGGTGCCCAGAGCCTACAGTACATCTCTCCAGGCATTGTGGCTGCTCTCTTCCCAGCAGGCTCATGGGCCTGCACAGGAGGGCACCTGGGAGGGCTGGGAGGTGAGGGAGGGGCCCGCAGGTGAGCAGGAGGGGAAGGAGAAGCCCAGCAGGTGCAGGAGAAGCCCTCAGGTGAGCAGGAGGTGAAGGAAGGCCCGGGAGGAGCCCCCAGGTGAGCAGGAGGTGAAGGAAGGCCCGGGAGGAGCCCCCAGGTGAGCAGGAGGTGAAGGAAGGCCCGGGAGGAGCCCCCAGGTGAGCGTGCCGTGGTGCTCAGCCCAGCAGTCAGTAGGTGGTAGTGAAGGCTCGCAGTGGAGGGGGTCTCCTAATGCCTCGTTAGCCACTTGGATTTTGCGTGGAGGATGGGAGAGAGGAGTGGGAAGAGCTGTGGTCTGTTTGGGGAAAAAAAATATCACAGCCTATTAGTTAGAAGCAATGAAATGGAGACAACTTGAGGGACTCCATTAAGCGCGGCGTGTTTAGGCAGCCCGGGTCCCCAGGTGAGCTGGGCTCTTCTGGAGGATTGTGTACGGCAAAATAATTGGACTTGGGAAATCAACTGGCTTCAGTGGCCTCGTGTAGCCTGATACCCGGGAAGGAGTACGGGGGGAGAACACTTTCTTTTCCTTAGTTTTCTTTTTTTCCCCCTTCCAGTCTAAAGGCTGCAATGAATACAAAGAGGAAACGTCATGCTGGATAGATTTACTGTCAATAGTCGTTTGAATAATACAAACAATGGCTATAATTAAATTTTGTTTTGGCAGGGGATTATTTGAAGCATGTCATCATAACACCAGCTTGTAGTATATTATTCTCTTGGCATCCTGGACTTTTCCTATTCCATTCGCTGAGTAAAAATGATCCAGAATTCAATCAGAAAAGGCTGAATCTGCAGGGATGCATGTTAATGCATTGATATGTCTAGAATCAGATTCTTAAATAAAACATCCCTGCTTATTTGTTTATTTATTTATTAAAGAAGATAAATTAGAAATGGCAGAACAAGTTGAACCAGAGCCACTTTTGGCACCTAGACCAATTGCCAGATAAAATCATATTGACAGTGCTACTGAAAGGCTCCAGTGGTACGTGAATCACAGGTAAGGGCTGTGTCTCTTCCTTCAGGTGAGCAAAGCCACTGTTTAATGAAGTAAAAGTTGTCCCACAGTGAGCCCCAGCACTCCCAGCAGTGTGTGTGACAAAGATACCCTCTATTCCCACATATTCCCATTGGCTCCAAACAACACCTTGACCCAAGAGTGATATTAATAAAATGCAACATTGCTAAAATGCAAGTTTTGTTTTTCTGATGTATGTTAAGAAATGTTGTGAGGCATCAGCATTATTCAGTAAGTCATGAAAACTGGCAAGTTTGGTCTGAGAGTGAGAATGCAGGTCCAGAGCAGATCTGCAGATGTGTGGGGACCCCATCAGTCACTGTAAACAGCTGCAAAGGTGAAAGGAAGAGAGATTTGTGACAGTGCCTAAGCCCCTCAGTACTCTCACTAAATGTCTTCTCTGCTCTGCTCTTGATGACTGCAGAACCTCAGGTATTAATTTGGTCCTTGTAGGCAAGACTTCAGGAAATAATGCATTATTGAGTTAAAAGGCCCAGTGTAAGGTGCTATTGGATTAAGAATGGGTGTGCTGCAGTGTAAGTTAATGGAACAGTAATAGTGAGAAGTGACCTTCTTCCCCTCCAGAAATGGAAAAAAAGCAACACTTAGCAGCAGAAAATAAGATGGGAACCTCTGAGTGTAAGGTCACTGCAGCTCCCAGCACATGTGGCCCTGCAGTAATAAAATGGTGTCTGTGGCAAACCAGTCCATCACTCGTTGCTATTAGGGCATAAACAGGATCATATTATATTGCTCAACTCCTCTAATAATAGATAAGTACTTCATGTGTCTCTTCCTTAAAATACCAGTTGCGAATTAAGAAAAAACTTACACAGAATAAAAAAGGAAGATGTGATCTTATTCAAGAGTCATCTTTTCCTCTTAGCTGAAACCATTTCTGTGGCACTCCTGCTTAGTCTTGCCTGCTCCACCAAAAATGAGGACAAAACCCCAACTCAGAGCAAGCAGAGAAAGCAAAACTCCAGAAAAATGCCCTTCAACACTGCATTTCTTGGGTGCAGGATTTTTTTAGATAAGCTAGAAGACAGAGTAATTATCCTATGCATTTCCTCATTAAAATGTCATTAGTAAAGGCATCGTTCCTTCAAGATGGTGCACACAAGGTTTATTGCATTGTGTTGTGTCACAGAGAGAGCTGTAGTCTGTGAGTTTGAAGAGGCACAGGAAGACTTGTCTGGGCCTAGTGTGGCCTTGATTACAGCAATATTGTCATTCACATGGTTTTAGCTGCTTAGACAGGGTTGGTCAGTGACCAGGGGACCCTGGGCTGTGACTTCTTGGAAAACATTGGATATATTATTTTAGATAAATAATATTAATATAATATATAATAATTATTATATTATATAGATATTATTATTACTACACCATATATATATGTACTATATGTATATGTTGTATATTATATTGATATATTATTATTATATATATTGCTCTAAGTAAACTGGTGCTTCCATTGACTGACAAGTGTTAGAAGCAGTTGTATTTTTCATCTACTTGGTTATTGCACCGTGGATTTAACTTTGTAATGTGTATTTAAACACCAATTTGTGCAAAATTAGCAAAATCCATGTTTCCTGATTGTGACATCAGACTTCAAGGAACTATTACGTGACTTATTTGTAATAACTGAACTATTTTAGAATTTCTGTGGATAGCATTCTCTGTGCAAGTGGCATTGCTTTGCTCACAGCTTGTCTCACCAGAGTATCTACCCTGTGTTGCTCATTGTGCACTTAACAGGCACAATTTGTGTAATATCCATCCACTGGAATCACACTTGCACTGTGGTATCAGCAGCTCAAAAGGTATTTTAAAAAAGTAAAACCCAGCACCTTGGATTTCAAGGGCTGGAAGTGCCCTGGCAGCAATCTCACTGTGAAGATTCCCCAGCTCTGTAAAAGGCCAGTGTGGTGGGTGACACTGCTTTAAAAAGCCCCTGTCAGAGCCGTGGTGTGTGTGCTTGGATGTAGAGAACAGTCCTTAACAGCAGCTGCACAGTTTGCTGTACTGGAGACCAAAAGGAAGGATTCCTCCTGAATCCCAGAGTTCTCCAAGACTGGAATTTGAGGATTTGGGTGGAGGAGCCAGTGCTGGAATCTCAAGAAGCAGCTGCAGACAAGGTTCTTCTTCAGGTGTGGAGAGGGACCTTGCTGCCACGTGGAACTGCTCTTGTTTCCATCAACAGCAGCTCCCTGAGATCCCAGTGAGGAGATGCTGGCTCTGAGAAGGATGGAATCACTTCTTCCCTCCCTTTTCTCCTCCCTAATAGCTCTTCTTGCTGATACAGCAAATTTCCAAGCAAACTTTCTGAGCTACCTTGTTACTCAAATGAAAGTACTTTCCTACTGTGATTAGCATCTGTTTATGGGATGGGTTCTGTTTTTCATAATTAAATCCTGAGCAGAAATGCAAAGTCTGCTGTGTAAAAGTGTAATGAATCTTTATTGCACCAGTGCAAATCAGATTTGTGCAAAAGGCCCTTTGAAAACAGTAATAAGCCAAGACATGTATTAAGTCCCCAAGATAAGGTTGTTGCTTTTCTATTTTCCTTTTATAAATGGAAATTGTAACTACCCAGTGGATTTCATGTGACCTTTCCTGCCACTAAAAGAGATTTTAGCCTTGACCTTAAGCTTAGCACATGCCAGCCCCACCTTTTTTATGGCCAAGCCTCTAAAAATACATATATATATTTTAAGGAGTAGGAGCAAGGATGGGCTTTGTCTGCTTTCTTTGTGTGTCTTCAGTAGCAGTGAGAAGTGGGGAGGAAGGGAGGCACTTGAAAGGTCTGAGATACGATCTAATCAGCCATCCCAATGTCCATTTAGCACGAGCTGTAACATTTTAAGCATCTCCTGGCCACTCTCTCAGAAGGGAAGGCTCATGTCATCCCTTGTATTTTCCCATTGTACACATCATTTCCTGGCGAGCGCAGGATTTATTCCCCAGCTAAACCCTTCTTGACAGGTTTGTTATCTGTTCACCCGGTCGGCGAGCCCCTGAGAGCAGAGCAGGGCTGTTAGAGAGAGGGGGAGAGGGGAGGGAGGAGGGAGAAGAAAGAGGACTGGGAAGCAGGGCAAGGAAATGTCAAGCGAGCTGCCAAGGATGGATATTATAGCTGCTGGGGACCTTAGAGAGTATCATGTGTCTTTTGTGTCTATTTTACAGTCAGTGCTTCATGTAAGATGGCAGTCTCGCCTGGACTGTGCTTAGTATTGATTTACTTCCAGGCAATGCACAGACCATTTTAGGCGTACGTGGGAGACTAGGAAAAAAATCCTCCCACCCCCCCATTCCAGCCTGCTTTTTTTTGTCTATAAGGATACACATATAAAGTGGTTTTTATTAAGTTCACTCTCCATTTTGGTTTTTTTCAATTTTTTTTTTCAAATTAGCTACTTGATCAGCAGCTTCTCACTGCCCGTAGATGCCTAGAAAGTAATGTGGGTTATTGTCTTGTGTGCAGGCTGCAAACTGTGGCCTTTCTGCTGCTGGAGAAAGAACCAGAGCTCCTATAACTCAACCCCTGGTCCTGGATCACAGCTACCAAGCAGCAGCTGAAAGGTGCAGGCATGCTCAATTGGAGAACCTGGGGTTTTTTTTAATCTCCACGTGATATATAGCCCTTATTATTTGCCGTCTGTTGTTTTCTGCAGTTGCTGCTCAGCCCTGGGAGCAGCATGTTGGCTGGGAAGCAGCCGTATGGCTGTGTGAGCAGCCAGCAGCTGCTCTGCTCTTGGAGCAGCCTTGGGCTGGCTCTGCTTCCCCCTGGCAGCCTCCCTGCTCCCTCCCAGGGCTGCCCTCGCTCTGTGGATGCTGCTGAGCCTCTTGCTTCCACCTTCCCGTGGTTCTGCACCTTCCTCCTGCAGCTTGTCCCTGTCCTTGCTCCAGGAGGAGCTGCTGGGAGGTTTCAACCTGAGGCTGAGCTGCTCTGCAGGGTCAGAGCCTGGAGTCCCTTCTTCATGCTGTTGGCAGTGGAGGCTTGCTGTGCTGGTCACCAGGGGCAGCTGCTTGTGGCTTTCCACCAAAATAAATCCAAGTATTGCTGCCCCTGTACATCTATTTACATTTACGCTTGTTTGCTGTTTGGAAATGAAAATAATTGAAAGGCTTTTACTTTGAAGGCTTACCAAAGTTGTCATGGTTTTGTGGGTTCTGAATTTAAGCAGGATTATTTTATCAAAGAGGGGCTTGTGTGTGCTGATGGGTTTTTCCAGGCTGTATTGAACACGGAGCATTCTCAGGGTGCTGCAGGCTCCTCTCCTCTCCCTGGGAGCAGGGGAGTGGGAGTTTGACAGGCAGCCCAGGGGAGCAGCACGCTGGGGACAGAGAGCTGGGCTGTGAGCTCCATATGCTGTTTGAAAAGTCTCTGTGGAGGAGGAGAGTGCTGGGACAAGATGGGGTGTCCAGGGAAATGCTGGAAAAATCTGCGATCTACCTTCACTCCCTGCCAGCAGTGCAGGGGAGCCAGGGGGTGCAGCTGCCCCGTGAAGGCTGCAGGGGTGGATTTCCCACCTCTGACACCCCCTTGGCCCCTGGAGAGCTGGGGGATCAGGTCCTTCTCCAGCTTCTCCTGGAAGCTCAGAGAAGCAAAATCAATTTCTGCTGGCAAAAAATATTGACAATTTTAATAGAAGATCATTACAGGAGTGAAATATTCAGTTTTGAAGGTAGAGACCAAACAAAAATGTTCAAAGTGTTCCACATGTGTTAATTAATTTAGCAGGGCAATGCTTTTTTAATGAAGTCATGCAACAAGTTAAAACCTGGGAATAAATGGAGTTCTGAGCTTTCTTCCCGGTTTTATAAGAAACCACAACACATTTCTCCACTCAGATTCCACTGGAGGGTTTCAGCACGAGGAGCTAAGTACAGAGATGTTAGCAAAGCGCTCAAAATGCTCTGTATTACAGCACCACACATCATTCTCTTTCTCTTTTCAGAAGCAAGAACAATTTGTTTCAAAGTCTCATTATTTCTAACTGGCTGCCTCATTAAGCAAGCACTGTGACGGCAGCAGAGTCTGTGATTATAAACACCAGGACAATATGTTACTGTGTTTGTAACTCCACAGATAGAGGGAAAAGGAATGTTTTTCCACCCTTCTGTGTCTAGTCAAGGTTTTTTTTTTCCTCCTCCCTTCCCTCAATCCCTCCCAAGCTAATTCTAATAGTAAAGCGTATCACTTATAATCTGCTAATTAAATCATTTCACTCCATTTTATATAATTTTTAATTTAGCATTCATTTTCAACTTAGCTTTTGGCTTCATTTACTGATAATAAACAGCATTGCACACAACACATGTTCCTCAAAACAGTCATTCACACACATACAGATGCCAGTAATTTTGCCAGTATGCCATGCGTATAAATATTAAATAAAACATCCCACCCTCATTTTACCCGTGATTGAATGTGCATGTTGCTGTTTCACTGTAATCAGGCAAAACATGACAAATTTGGGTGAAGAGGCTTCGGAGCTCTGTTGTTCAGCAGCCCTGGACCTCAGGAAATGTGCTGGCTGGAATGTTCTGGCACAGGGGCAGCTCTCCCTGTGCTGGAAAACAGGACCTGAGCTGACTCTTTCTGCTCCACCCCTTGCTTTTAACACATCCATCAGCAGGCCTTTTTTGAGGATCATGGAATATCCTGGGCTGGAAGGTACCCAAAGGATCATCAAAGTCCAATTCCTGTCCCTGCTCAGGGCACCCCAACCCTCCCACCCTGTGCTCCTCGGGGCTGTGCTGTTCCAGGAGTGGGGCTTTGATGGACTCCTGACCATTAGATGGATTAATGGATTCATGACCCAGGGTGAAAGGATGGTGTTCGTGATGCCAGCCTTTGACTGCTGGAGGCCAGGCAGTCTCATCAGAGCTGGCATCCCATGACAGTCCAGCAGGCTGAGCTTTAGCTGCAGGTTCCATTCCAAGGTTTGATCACATCCAGCTCAAATCAAGCACAGATTTATAAAGTTTATGTCATCTGAAAAAAACAACTTCAAATTTTATATGGCTTCCTTTGGGGCCTTTGTTAAAACATCCCTGATGCTTTAGTTCCTTTAGAGGCATGAATATTGAGAATATTTGGCAGTTAATCACTTCTGTCCAGAGACAAGCACCCACCCCAAGGAAACTGAATTATTTTCTTTCTTGAATCTTAAAACTCCTGACGTTGTAGTGTACGTTTTCATGCTATGTACAGTGCACATCTGCAGAGCAGCGCAGCCTCCTGAGAGCTGCAGTGCTTTGGTGATCAATTTGATTTTGTATTTGATCCTGTGTGTCACAATTTGATTTAGTGTTTCACCTGTGTGTCACAATACCTGTCACACTCTGCAGCAGGAGCTGTTGTGTGCCAGGGCAGTGGGAAATGGACAGAGCTGCTGCACTGATCAACACATCAGGCAGTGGGAGATAAACAGAGGGCATTATCTCCTGGTGCTCCAGAATATATGTCAGGGTGTCCAGGGTTTACAAGGTATCCGGTCTGCTGTTTGTAAAGGAAGACAAAAAACAAAGTCAAGAGTCGGTAGTGATCGTGTGTGGCAGTGCTTTGAAGAGCACTGCAGGGAAGGTAAAGAGGCAAAGCTCCCCCTCATTTATTTGAGCTTGTGAAAATTGCCATTGCTGCTGGATCTGCAGCTCCAAAATGGATTTTCTGAGGCTGCAAGGTCAGCGTGCCTCCCACCACCCCCACCCCAGCCACCGTGGAGCGGGGGAGAAGTGATATCACAGACAAGATGTGCTGCTGGTACTTGCTGTTCTGTTAATTAATCACCACACCACTTTCCATTATTTCCTTTTAATTATAACATTATTTGACCATTCAGATTTGTGCTGATTAAACCATCATTTAATTGACAAAGTGTACAGCAATGCTAATGTTTCCTGTCAGCTTGAATTACACACGTGGCCCTCGTTTGTGCTGCCCCAGATGAGAGGGAAGGGCCCTTCGCCCAGCAGCTCCAGAGCTGTGCCCTGCCCCGGCCACTGCCGGGCCCTGCTCACAGGGAATGTGGAAAGGTAGTATTAAAAACCAGGAAAAACCCCTGTACATCACAGTAAAATGGACCTGAGTGTCATCAGGTGTATTACAGCATCTGCTGCAGAGACTTCCTCTGGAATTCAGGGGAAGAAAATCTATTCAGATTTCCAGGAGTGGTTGGTTGCCTGTTTCCTTGTTCTTTTGCTCATCATATTTTTTTAACCAAGTGCAAGATTAGCTTGTCTTTCCACAATCTCTCATTATTCTTATCTTTTTTTCTTCCCCCTTTTCTTTTTTTCTCTCTTTTTAACAGATTTGTTTTCCGCTCAATTAGACTTGTGATCACAAGAACACAAAGTAGTATTTTTCTCCTTCTGGAAAGACTCTTGCAGTGTGATGGGCAAATTGTCAGGAATAATTATACCAAATGGTGGCAAAAAATCGACAGAATAAATCTCTCCCTCCCAGTGATACATTTATTTAAGACACAGTGAGCATCAAGCACATTTGTGACAAGGTGAAACCAGCAAGTGGAGCTTTGCCATGGGTTTATTTTTAATTGCTGGTGAACCAATTAGACAGCACAAAATGTTACATAAACCACAGACACACACAAACCTAACAATGTGGATTGTGTTCTTCAGTAAAGGAACAGATGAGTTGGATGTGAGGAAGGATAATACAAGACACTTTAGCACACCACCTGTCCTGCCAGAAGGGCTCGAGATTGCTGCTGTCACTGCTGCTGGGGGAGTTTGAAGGCATTTGAAGTTTTTGGTGCTACTTACTCATCAAATCAAGCAGCCCTCAGGATGAGGATATTTTTTCTTTGCACTGTTTCCTTGGCACAGTGTAGTAGAATGTTAGTGTGAATGGACATTTGCAGCTGATGAAAGGTATAAAGACCAGATTTTGTCTGTAAGCTTCACCACTGAGCTGTGGCTCAGATCTGTAAAGGCAGGGGCTTAGGAGCCTGAGGCTTTTAGCAAAAGGTGGCTCATCTCTTGCAGTCCTAAATTTTCTTGGGGGACAGCAAAGGTCAGGCTCCTCAGTGGCTGAATTTACTTACAGAAATAGAAACTGGATTTTAGAGCACTAATGTGCATTTGAATTTTGCCCATGTAGTTTCCAGTAGTAGAATTTTCAGAAAACCTCAGTGACTGGTTACTTTTAGTCTTGCTAAATATATTTTTTTAATATCTGAGTAGTTTTTCGAGTAGGGAGTCTAAGAAAAAATAAATTCTGGTGTAAACCCATTTAAATTTGGGGAGTTAACAGGAATCTGCTGGTATGGTAGGGTAGTATTTATCCTACCTTTCTCCAAATATAAAAGATCAGATGCTCATCTACCATACATGAGTGTAGATTCCCTGAATTCAGTGGAACTCCATTTGCACTGCCTTGTATTTACAGAAATAGCAGCATCTTCCTTGTGTGGTTTCTATGATCAGCATATCAGTTACAGTGCATCTCCTATTTTTAAGTGACATTAGATTGATTTTAGATTTCTCAGCTTAAAGAGTAAATATTTCCCCCACTTGGACTGTCTCACAAAGGAGCCACTCAGTCATCCTACCTCAGTTATTTCTGGCCATGGTAACATCTCATTGATAGACATTTGGCATTCCCTCTGTAATGGGACATCTGCCTGTCTGCCTGTGTTTGGAATACTGATGGCACTGAGCGTTTCTGTGGTTACAGTGTGGCCCTCCATGGACTGATCAGTCTGGGATTACTATAGCAAAATAGCTGTGTATTTTGGATATCACCTTTTCATCTCCTATTGGTCAAAATAAGATGGGGTTTGTGGATTAATATCCAGTGTATAATAAGTTTTTCAGTGTAAATTGACTTTCTGTTAAAAAACAGTGTAAGTATTATTCCAGGAAACAGCAATGAGGGTGTGCACTGATTTTATTAATAACTTTTGAAATGTTCACATTTGTGTGAGCAGGAAACTGGCTTCATTCTAGGGACAGAAACCACAAGCAGAATTACCTTTCCCTATTCTGTTTGCAGTGACAGTCTGAGGGAACCCTCTTGTTTTTTAAATACATGAAGAAGAAAGACATGGTACTTGCTGTAAGCCAGAAAAAGGCCTGGAGCAAGTTATTGGTGGAATGTTTATTTCAAAGTGAAACTCTCACTGAAGTCCAGTTCTTGAGTACCTTTTACATAATCATTTCAACAGTAACCTGTTATGGCTACCCAAAATAGATTTAAAATGGTTTAAAATTGTTTTAAATATTTTAAATGGTTTTAATAGTTTTAAATTTACATTTATTGGCCACTTACTCTACCAGGACTTCTACTGAACAGCAGGTATTTGGATGTTCAGTGGTGGAGCCCAGTAATTTGTGTGGGTTTATCTTTTCTCAGTACCTGGAGGTTTCTGGAGGTTTTTTGTGGATGCTGTGTGGAGGAAGTCTGACAGCAGACCTCTGTACCAGCTGAGCACAGAGGCTGTGAATGGCTTTAATGTGTAAAAAGCAGGAAAACCTGCCTACCTTCAGTGAAAACCCATTAATTGGTTCTGTCTGTTGCATTTCCCTCTCATTTACTGATACATATTTGTTCTAAATAGGGTGCTTGTTCCCAGCTTCTGTTCATTGGCTGTGTGAAGTTTACAGTTGGATTTAATGATCTTAAAAGGTCTTTCCCAGCATAAATGATTCACTGATTCTCAGCCTGTTCCCCTCCTTCCATTGAAGCCCTTGGTCGTTTTTGGAAGCAAATGCTAAGTGAAAAGGCTGCACTGGCTGTGGGAGGTGAAGGCTCTGCAGTCCCTGCAGCAGGAGATTGGCTCCCTTGGCTCTCCAGCAGCTTCTCTAAGTTTTCCTTGGCCACTCATCAGAGTAACTGCCTTACCCAGGAGCTGCAGAACCCCGGGGAATATTGATCCTTGTGCTGGAGGCCTTGTGCAAGACAGACAGGGATGAACACAGCTGATGTTCACCAAGGTGGATGAAACTTCACAGACTTCTCATGGAGTCCCGGGGGAAGACCAACACCAAATAAAACCTCTCTCTAATTGTCTCCTAGAGGAGCCCTCCTCTGGCTGCAGCCAGGCCAAGTTAGCACTGGGGAGTCCTGGGAGACAACTCAAAGTGGTGAAGGGAATCTTTAATGCAGGAGGAAATTGGGGCCCTTAGGACTGGGTCGCCTCCCTGTGTGGCAGGGGCTTGGCTCAGGGGGCTCTGGGGCAGTGGGAGAAGAGCTTTGTGGTGTTTCTTTGTGCTTGTGGTGTGAATAACTGAGTGGGAACACATCTTTCCCAGCTGTGCTGAATCAGGGAGACATGGAAATTCCTCCCTCTCCCAGCCTGGCCCAGCTGGACAGCTGGATTTTCCTTTGGTTATCAGTTCTGAGTTGGAAGGACGGCCCTGCCTGTCCCCTTGCACACTGGATGACTCTGTGTTCCTCACTCCTGATTATTTTTTGTGACACTGAAGAATCACAAAGTTTTCCCATGGACTTCCATAAAAAAAAAAAATGACTGGTGTGATTTTTATGATATTGGAGGAGTAACAGCATAGCTCTAGACCATCCTGACTAGATTCAGTAGATACAACTACATTTCCAAATCAAATTGCTTTTCTAGAAAATTACACGGGCACAGTCACGTGTTACCTCTACTTCCAGCAGGTCTGTATTTATTCATTTATTTATACATGTGCATACTTATCTCTGAACAACTGAAGATTCTTCAAGTTTCTGAGGAAAATATAACAACCCTGCTTGAATGGACAGCCAGGTGTTGGTATTCAGAGTTCAGCCTGGCTGTGTCCCTGCAGCCCAGCATAGGGGAGAGCTTCTTGGAAAGGGCAGGATGAGAGTCTGTCACTATAGGACACGAAATAAAACTACATGCATGCTGGAACCTCCAAGGTAAAAAGAAGGGAAGTTTATTTTCTGACTCCAACATTTACAGATTTTCAAAAGTGACAGTGGATTGGAGAATAACAGTGCCACCTCTCCAATGACACTGGACAAACCAACAGTCCATCAAGTTTCTCCTCCTCCGGAGAAGAATGTAAAACAATAATTATTTACATAAAAATGCGTGAGAAAGTTTGTTACAAAAATGTAAACATCAGAAGGCTTAGAAGAACTTAGAAGAACAGGGTGACAAGAGCCCTGACCCAGTGTCACATCCTTGTTAGACAAGTGCATTTCATTGTAAGGTTAACCTTGTCTGCCATGGAATAGGATGGGGCCTCCACCCCCCCAATGAAAATCAGGGATATTGCTTGAAGTCAGCTGTAGAAAGTCATGTGGAGAGCCGTGTTTGCTTTGTGGGAAGAGAGAATGGAGCTGAGAGCCAAGAAATACAGAAACCATTGTAAAATGGACCAGTTAAACATGAGAAGTATTGAATATTTTCAATGGAAAATAGACTTTCTAGGTAGTTTTTGTTGCTAGAATCTTCACTGTTGCAAATCTCAGAGCCAGTTTGAAGAGTGTGAGTGTTGTATTTGGGCTGCGACAAACAGAGGATCCCAAAGGGCCTGGAGTTGGCTGTAATGGCTTTTACTCACCAGTTCTGCTGAGAATGGACAGCACATAAGGTTTAGAGTAGATCTTGGGAGGGAATTCTTGGCTGTCAGGGTAGTGATGCCCTGGCACAGGGTACCCAGAGCAGCTGTGGCTGCCCCATCCCTGGCAGTGTCCAAGGCCAGGATGGGGAGAGCCTGTGATGCCTCAGGTTTTGGCTTTTCTATTTTTCACATTCTGTGCTGCTTTAGTGTGTGACTCTGGGCTTCATGTAAGGGACGGTGAGCTCTCTGCACAGAGTAGGGAGACAAAACAATTCCTTCTCTAGCTGGGGACCAAGGACAATGATCCAGATCTCAGGCCCAAGAGCACAAACAACGTGGGCTGAAGAGAGAAAAACAAACAGGATGGGACTTCATGGGCTGGAGCTGTAATTGGACAATTAACTCCAATATGCAAATGGAGCAAAACTTATAAAAGTGAGAGACCCCGTGACCTGTCTGGTATAGTGGAAGATGTCCCTGCCCATGGCAGGGGGTGGAACTGGATGACCTTTAAGGTCCCTTCCAGCCCAAACAACTCCTTGATTCTATGATTAACGTGGAGGGAAAACAGAACTATAGATTCCCAAGAAATAATAAATACATGCTATCAAAACCCACACAAAAATATATTAAATTTTAAAGATTTCTGTTAAAATTAAACATAGAAATTCCATGTCTAGCATAAAAGAAATGAAAAAAGAGTTCAAGTCCCTGTGTTATGTTTTAGGTGCTGTGGGAGAGATCCCTGAGCAGTTAAAGGCTCGTGTGACTGGAGGAGCAGGAGCAGGAGCACACACTGAGCAGGGCTCTGGCTGCCCTGGTGCTCACAGTCTGAGAGGCTGCCTGAGAAAACTCCCAGTTTGCATTTTGAGACAGATTCTTTCAATCTTTCCATGGCTGTTGCTGTTCTTGGGGGTTTTGTGAGAGCGTCTGGGCTGGCTTTCCTTGCTGCTCTCTGTCTGCGTCCTGGCAGTCGTGTTTGCGGTCTCAGCTTCACTGTCTGCAAGTTTGTCATCATTGCTTTGTCATGAGCTTAATATGTCACCCAGATTTGACTGCTGTATGCCTGCACCATCTGCAGAGGCAGTGCTGGCCTGTGTGCAGCGAGCTGGGAGAGCTGCACTTTGGCTGGGCTCAGTGTAAACTCCATGTGCTCAGACCTTTAGCCATGGCTCCTGCCTAGGTCCTGGCTGTGTTTTCATTACTTTGTAAAACCTGTTTTGAGCAGTTTATAAGTTGGCCGTAAAAAACACTCCCAGGCAATGAAAGTTGGCTGAGAATGTCTCTTGTCTGGGATGTTTTTAATTTGGTTTTTTTGAAACATGCTTGAAAGGGACCTTTTTCCCTTCAGTGAAAGAAAAGTCAGAGAGGTTCACAGTTCCAGGAGTTTGATTTTCTGTGCATACCTGCAGCTGGGAAAATTAAAGATGGCCCCATTTTCCTCATGGAATGTTTCAAATGGGGCTATTTTGCCTTTTTTTATCATGTATCACCCCCATGGTGGTGGATTGCCCCAGGCACCCCCCAAAACCCCTCTGGCCCTGCCCTCCTTTGCTGGCCGGTGAGAGGAAATACAACAAAAGGCTCATGGGGTGCAGAAAAGGGCAGAGAGAGATCACTCACCAGTTACCAACACAGGCAGGTAACTGATACATCCCAGTAAAACTGGTATATTAACAAATAACCAAAATGCAGCGATGGATCTTACATTCATTTTGCTAAACTGGGAGTTTGTTGAGCTGAATCTCCAAAGGGCACACGCTCAGACGTCTCTGGGAATTGCTCTTTTCAGCAGCCAAAGTAGTTGGGGAAAATGCAAAATGTATGCATCAAAATAAGTCTGCTAATAATTTTCTTTATTCTAATTCTCAAACAAATGGGGTGCATGTGTAGTTAGAAATTAATACATATACCAGCCTTGAGGTGATTGCTGGCTGGAACTTCATTTATCCTGGGAATTTGGTGCATTTTCCTACCTTGTGACCAGGCCCCAACTGCAGTCAGCACGTGTGTCAGTGAAGAGCAGCTCTTCAGCACTAGCCCAGGCTTAACATCAGCTCTACTCCTCTGGATGCCCTGAGCAGGGGTCTACTCTGTCATCAGGCATACTTTGAAGACAGGAAATTTTATGTCAGAACAGGCCATTACTTGGAAAACAATGCAGAGACCAGACCCCTGTCATTTGGGTCCCTGTCTTTTACACCAAGGTCTCCATGTGCCACAACTTCCTACAAGTGCTGCAAGGCTGTGGGAAATGGATTTGGAGAGAATTTTTAAAACTTGACAGGAGGCTTACATAGTGTGTATTTGTATGTAAACTTTGACATAAGAAATATTGACTTAGAAACGCCATGGAATAGGAGAGATATTGCTGAGAGAGAAATGGAGCTAGAAACAAGTTTGCAAGGATGGTTTTGTAAATAAGATTAGCTATTTTTGAGAAATAGAATTATGAAAGATGCATTGTAGTAGGACACTGGGGTAATTTTAGGACAAAGGGTAATTTTAGATGATTGGCTTTAAGGCATTTACAGCATTGTGTGACAAAAGGTGATAGGCCAAGGAACACTTACAGTGTATTGTAATTAGGAAATAGTTGGCTTCTGATTGTGATGGCGTGAATTATAACTTGTATTGTCTCACCCTTCACATGAGACTGAAAATAGAATAAAAGTTTTTAAAACACCTCTCAGTTGTCCCATCTCTGGGTCAGAAAAGGGCATAATCTGACAAAAGGCCACACAACTCTACAGAGCACTTCTGTCCAGCTACAAATGATTTCCATTCCCCAGAGAGCCTTTTACCTCAGTGACTCCCTGGCCCTTACATATTTTCATTTCTAGCAGGTTTCTGATCTTGGAAAACTTCTGCTTAAGTCGAGCTGAAGCATGGGAGGGTGGCACTGTCCTCTGATTGCCCCCAGGGGTCTGGTCGGAAGTTGTGTGGTCATTTTGGCATTTTCCTGCTTGCTTTTCCGACCGAAGTTACAGTAGGACATCCCTACAGGAAATTCCAAGAAGCCAATGTAATTATATAGTGATTTTACCTTCCTGACGAGGTCACGGAGAGTGCCAATGCAATTAGCAAATATTGCTCTACGTTCCCTGATGGCAGCACACCTCTCTGCTGCCTGGGCCACCCTTGGGGCTGCTGCTCTGGGGTTTGTCCCCTCTCCTTAGACTGTGCCCCAGGCTGGAGCTCCTGTCACCACCCCAACAAGGCCATCCAGGAGCAGTTATCTCAACACCTGTCGTGTTCTGCTTAGCAGGCTGTGAAGGCAGAAATGTTCTGCACAGTTTTCATCCTTTTGAGAATGGGATCAGCTGTACTGTATTAATTTAACGTGGAAATGAGAGCCCAGCTGTGACAGGACAGCATCTTCATGGCATGTATTAACTACATGGCAGCAGCAAGTGTGTTCAGGGATGTTCAGTATCTGACTGGGACATACGGTGGCTGGGGTTTGCCTTCCTGCTGCCTGGCTTTCTTTATTCACTTCAGTGAAGTCAGGAGTAAGGGGGATGTGCTGCTCTTTGGAGACCTTTCAGGAGCTGTGCTCTGCATGTCAGAAACAGCAACCTCAGGTGTGGTTATTGGCTACAGTGGATCACAATTCCAGAACAAGGAGAAGTTCCAAGAAGTGAGAATTCCAAAATTAAGAGCAAGCAAGGGATTTTTTTTCTTCTTTTTTTTTTTCTTTTTCTTTTTTTAAGCTCAGGAGAAAAATTATACCTCAGGTCAGGCTTTGAGAAGGATTTGGTGTTGATTCATATCAACAAGAGTGTCTCCAGCTGTTACAGTAAATACTAGAAATAAAGAAGAGTTTTAGGAGGGAGCTGTCAAGCATCCAACCTTAAGTGAGGCTATAAATCTTGTGTGACAGCAGGAAAGTTTATTCGGTGGAGGTTTATCCTATGACTTGGAGATATTTCTGTCTCTTCCTCTGAAACAGATTGGAGACAGGAGGTTAGGCTGAATGGACCATTATCCCAACCTGTTTTGGCTGTTCTTCTGACCCTGAAAGTCTTGAACACGTAATTTCATCTGTCCAGAATGATATCAGTAAGGCACATGGAGTGTTAAATAGGAAAGTTGAAGCTTAAGTGTCATCACTGGTATTATACAGATAAGTGTTTCTGCAAAGAGGTTTCTTAATCTGCTGATAAGGATAATATGACATCTGAGCACAGGGGCAGCAGAAGGGCAGGCAGAGAAAGAAGTGTGTAAACAGGCCAGTGTAATTGAAGCCTGGCCTTCAAATCCCTGAGCTCTGCAGCAGCCAACTTCAGGGATGGAGCTGCAGTCTGGTAGACTTGCAGACTTTGACCAAACCTCCAGCTTTTCATCCAATTTTCCATTCACAATGTAATTTTCATCCATTTTTTTACATTTACAATATGTCTCTTTTACCTCCAAGACACAGTTATGTTTACTTATGCATTATTTTGGGTGGGGTTTTTGCTTCAATGGGGTGCTAATAGAAGTAGAGTAAGGAGTAAGGATTTTTGGCAGCTCTTTCTTTCCTTGTGGAGGATCCCCAGTTGTGAGGCTGTGGCTCAACCCAGCTTAGCAGAGCCAGTGAAGGAACATGGACCTCTTGCTGACAAACCCACATGTGAGGTGCAGTGGGAGACCTCAGTCAGTATGAAAATTGACATCTGCATTGTGTCAGTTCCATAGATTTGGAAAATATGTTGAACCAGTGCTTCAACAAGTGATTAATTTGGTAATTGTGAGGTAAATAATACACATGAAAATCAAAGCTTTGTGGCCTTTCCCTCAAGATTTAGTGACCACCGTATTACAAAAGTTAATTTACATATGAAAATTCTATAATTTCAGGCATGAAAAAAAATTGCTGTCACAGTAGTAATTTACTTAATATTTCTACTGAAGCAATAAGTTTTGATCAGAATGGATCTCAGTGTTCTAGATACTGCACAACTTGTTGAATTGCTGACTGTTTAAAAATCACTCACAATGAAAATATTTGTCATTTGGAGTTATAATGCTTTAGGAGTCTCAAAGATGTTTTCAAACATAAATTGATTCTGTCAGCATCTCAGAGAAATAACAAAGTAAGAATTCAATAAACCTGGAGTTCAGATCTGGCCTAATGCTTCATCCACTGAATGGTAAAATTTTCATTAATTTCCAGAAGCAGAAACGGCAGAATGATGAACTCTTTTAGAAATCTCCAAACCTGCCCAGGGAAACACACAGGGAATGTGTGAAAACATTTATTAACAGGAATTAAAACTTCATCCCTACAGTCAGCATGGTACCTTAAAGGAAAGTTAGTCTTTTTCCTGTGAAATAAAAGTGATGAACCTGTTGAAAATGGGTGGGATTGAAGCTCAGGGCTGTTCCTCACTTCAGCAGCTCAGTGGATTCCAGGCTCCTCTCATGAAGTTTCAGCACTGTTGGCCTCTCTCAGGCTGGAGGTTTCTGACATTTGCAAAAGGCACTGTTGTCCACATGGAGGGCAGTGCCCGTGTCCATCAGCTGCTCCCAAACAGCTCCTGGGTCCTGACTATGTTGTTATTTTATCCTTTATTTAATATTTTCTGTAGACAGAGATGTCTGGGGGCCGGAGAAGCAGCCAGGGAAAGGCTGGCTCTGCTCCCTGGAGAGCCAACCTCTAAGGCACAGCCCTCAGTCAGGGGGAGCCAGTGCTCACTCCAGAGGCCCTTGCAGCCTTATGTTGATTTCTTCCACCCCACTGGTCCTTCCCCTTTGCCCTGCCCCTGCACCCTCATCCCAATGGTCCCAGTGTTTTGTCCCACCCTGCCTTTCCCATAGAAATCCCTGCTTTCCCTCCCGAGGGGCTGCTTTGTCACTGACTCCTTCGGGGAAGGAGCTCAATAAATCTCTCCTTGGAACCCCCCACACAGACCCCGTCTCTCCTTCTGCATCAGCTGGATCCCAGAAGAGCTGAAATCAGCCGGGGTGAGCACAGACCTGCCTGTGCCCCTGAGGTGCCTTCTCCAGGACACTTCTTTGGGAAGGTCACTGCACTCTGAACAACACCCACCGCAACAGGATGAGAAGAAACAGCCTCAAGCTGTGCCAGGGCATGTCTGGGTCGGTTACTGGTGGAAGTGTCTCCACTGAAAGGTTGTTCAGGACTTGGAGCAGGCTGCCCAGGGCACTGGGAGTCACCAGCCCTGGAAGGAAGTGTTCAAGAAGGACATGGATGTGGCACTTGGGGACATGGGTTGGTGGTGAACATGGTGGGGCTGGGTTATTGGTTGGACTTGATGATCTTGGAGGTATTTTCCAACCTTACTGATTCTGTGACATCAGAAAGCATCCTGTGTGAGGGCAGGAGCAGGGCCAGAGCCCTCCTGTCTCCCACCCCACTGAGCTGGGGCTGGGGCAGCTCTGGGTGTGCACCCTGTGGGATGTGGGGCCGTTGTGGATCTGCTGCAGGCTCTGTGGGCAGGGAAACATGAAGCTGGATGAATCAGACATCACAGGGTAGCACACTTGGGTATGGTGGTTTTTAAATTGTTGTTATTTTTGTTGTTTGATTTAAAAGCCTGAAAAACTGATGTGATCCTTCCACATGCTTTCTTCTAGCCAAGATCTGGGTTTTGACCCCTTGAAAAACGAGTGTACAGTTCAAATATGGCAAAACACTGAGGTTTTCATCCAGGCTGGGAACCCACTGTGAAAATTGGAGTTTGTAGGAAAAGTTTGTCGTTGTCCCTCTTCTCCAAGGCCAGGTTGGATGGGACTTGGAGCAACCTGGCGTAGTGGAAGGTGTCCCTGGCCATGGCAGGGGGTGGAACTGAATGATTTTTTAGATCCATTCCAGCCCAAATCATTCCATGATTCTAAAACAAGGTCAGGAAGGCTGGTCAGGAGCAAGATCAAGGATGAACAATGTGGGAAGTGATGCAGAAATCTAGACTGGGAGCAGGCAGCCTTGACAAATGCATGTATGGTACATCTTTGGGCACCAGGTTGAGAAAAGAGGTGGGGTTATGTGTGCAGGATGGATGCCATGAGCAGGAATTGGAAATACCTGGTGTGAAGTGTTTTCCTGCTCTCTCTCTGTATCCCATCCACAGACAGAATCCCCCCAAAGAATGGCCCATCACGGATTTTGCTCTGTGGGTCTGTGGTAGGTGAGTGGAGCTGTCCTCTGGCCATGCCTGGCTCTTCCATCTGGCTGTAGAAAAAACCCAAGCAACCAATGTGAATGAGGCATTTCAATTTTGACTGACTAAAACTGGGTAAAATTGAATTGGACAGGTGGTTGAAATCACTGTTCTTTTGGAGATAAATTCAGAACATGGCCTGCTGAAAGCCAATAGTTTGTGGGTTCTCATGGACATTTGGGAGTTGAATTCCTGGCAACATGGCATCAGGATATGGCATTGACTCCAGAGAGTGGTGAGTTTTAAGTCAGACTCCCTTTCAGTGGATGTTCAAGAGACGGTGTCAGCAGTGGAGAAAAGCAGCTGTAATCTCATATTAAAGTATGCATTGTTAGATAACACAGTGTTCTGCTGCTGCCAAATATTCCTTTGTTATGCAATTTGTCATGCTGCTTACAGCCAGTTCATCATCAGCGTGTATCAGCACAGTCACAGCAGTTTTTCCAGGGAGGGTCAGGGCCTCTGGGTTTCTTCAGAACTCGTTGGAACTCAGTTATCCTGTCTCCTGGCATTGCAGGTGGTGGAAGTAGTAAAAAAATTCAAATTTAACACAAAATCCTTCATGATACATTGTTCCCTCACCTTTTAGTAAGTACAAAATTTCTGTATGTATTTCCACTGATTTAATTAATAAAATGTTTGAAATTTTATTCATGATTTACAACTAAACAAATCTGCATAAATCCTGCAGAGACATTTAATCTAGGAAAAACCTACCTGCCAATTTTCACCCACAGTCACCCTGACCTGGAGATCTGACTTCAGCTCTGCTGCTTCTTCTAAACGTACACTCAGGCTTCAAGTTTGCTGCCAAGCTGAGTCTCTGTGACTTCAGCCCCAGCCAGTGGGTGTGTTTATATATAAATTGAAATTTAACATAGTGGGATGAGTCACACTCTGTGGGCAATTATGTTACAAGTAGTTTTTAAAAGAAAAGTCCAATTCCATCACTTAACACTCACCTCCTTTACAAACCCCCCGCCTGGAGCTCAGCTCTGTCAGACAGAGCCTGTCCCTGGATGCCATCTCTGATAACTCAGACATTCAGGAGTTATTGAAACCAACAGTACTGCCTGTGCTGCTAAAAAGGGACCCTCGTCTTCTGCTCACATTGCTGCCTGTGTCCAAAGTGTAATATTTAATTGCATTTTCTTAATCTTTACCACTGTATTGCTAAGCTTTCTAATACCTTCAAAATACCAAATCTCAGGCTTATCCTAATTAAAGAATCTCAATTTAATCCATATTGCATGACAATTCAATTTGTTGATTGCTTTTTCTCCCCCCTCTTTGTGAAATTCCCGTCAAATGTATTAATTCAACATGATGAATCCTGTATTCAACCCACTGGAGTGAATAATTAAAATTAGCTGATAAAACTTTCAGCAGAATTACTTTGTGAAATTGCTGAACAGATGTGTCATTTTAATGAAAATCCACAGACAAGCGCCTTCCCCCCTCGGCAGGATAAAAATATTATCCCCACGGCACATACTTAATTTGGTGGTAAATACACTCCGAGCGATTGCTGGAAGGGAAGAAAAAGCAACTTGTCACACTTAGTAACTTGATTTTTCCCCAGCATGCAGTAACAGCTATCTACAGTAATTCATAGTGCTCTATTGTTGCTGCAAGTCCCAAAGAGAACTTATTAAAATGCAATAATCTCCTATTTAAACAGAAACAATAACCATTAAATTTCCTGTGGATCCAAAATTGAGCACAAGCCCCATCTGGTAAGAGTGATTAGAGGCCTGATGAGGGAATTTAATTTGCAACATTCAAAGACTAAATCTGAGCAGATCTTGTCACCTGGGACCGGAGTGCTGCTTGCTGTCTTCTTAAAAATCTCGACCTAAACTGAAAATGGAATGTAGAAGTGAAAATGTTACCCAGGGGCTGAGCTTGACAGGATTGTATTTCATTATGTGTCTCCATCAGGCCTGGAGAGCTGCGAGGAATGTCGGCGTTGGGCTGGGATCTCCTCGCCAGGGCACTGACAGGGGCTGCTGCTCCCTGCGTGGGAACAGTCATTAGAGGAGCCTCCAGCCTGCCCTCGCGCCTCCCACCACCTCATTTCATCACTTGCCCAAATGACACCAGCTTTTCTATCCCATTAGGAGGAGCCAAGATAATTTTAGCATCTCCTACAACAAACAAGCATCTCACGGATGTGTTTGTTTCTGTTCCTGGCAGAACAACAGCAGTCCCTTATTACTGACTCTTCTTAATGGCATGCCATGGATCCCTGTCATTTGGAGCTCGTTTCCCAAACTGGCTAGCTGAGATGTGGAATGTGCTGGTGTAGGCTGCAGAAGTTCATGCTCAAAATCTGGTGGTTTGTGTTTTTGCGCTTTGTTTGGCTGGCTTTTCAGGTGAGGCTTCTGTTTGCTCTAATTGTTCGAATTTGGTCAGCTAGTGTAGTGCCACAGCTGTCAGTTTGTATATTATTATAAGCTCCTAATTAAGAACCTGTTTGTAATGGCAAATCTCTAGTTCATTAAAACATATGTTGCTAGGGAGATAGAGGTAACCAGGAAAATAGATGCATAAGGCTTTTTCAGAGTCAAGACTTCTTCTCACATTAAGAGTCTGAACTCTGCAGATGGAGTTTGGTGGTGTCCAGCAGGGTCTTGGTTTGCTCTCTGAAAGCTGCATCCTGAAGGTGCTGTCAGAGCTGAGTCTCCCTGTGCTCAGAGCAGTGGGAAAAATGTGATGGATTGGGCATGGGTCTCCAGGTTCTGTTCCACCACCCTTGGCAGTGCATGGAATTGCTTTGGGACATCAGGCTTTCCCAGCATTTTGGCCACTCCAGCTGCCTGTTTGTTGGAAGCTCTGTTTGCAGTAACAGAGATATGAACACTTGCCCTGTAAAAAATCTGAAATTGTAATTTGGAGAGTAGCTGTCACATAGGAGTAACCACTGACCTTGGTCAGACACAGACCACTGAGTGCTGGGGCCATTACCAGCCGCCTGAGCAATCCAGCCTGCAAGCCATTAGTTGCTTTAACTATTGCAAATTACCTTGGTCTTTTGTTCTTGTGCAGAAGCAGACCATGCAGTTGTTAAAAAATTGCCTTTTTTTTTTTTTTTTCTGGTGCTCCTCGCATTTCATAAAGATGGTGTGTGAGACTCCAGGGTATTGTGAAGGGAGGAGTCATGCAGGAATTAATAAAAAGAGAACATGAACTGCCAACTTACCAATCAATTTTCTCCTCTCATTAAATTATAAATTAGTGTGAGGGGAGGGGGCTGAATGACAGCACCAGCACTTGTCCCTTTGTGCCACTGTGCACACATGGACTGCTGAGTTCTGGCGTGGGACGATGGTGGTGCTGCTGCTGTCGTGAGCCATTTTGTAGTGCAGGATCCTAGGAATGAATCCCAGCCTCAGCTGGGTTCTTTCTGCCTCCTAATCTTGATTCTCATGTTTCTGTGGACTAGGGAAGAGCACAGGTCTGAAAACAGGATTCTGGCTTCTCTGGGATGGTGTATTATTAACGAACCTGTGAAGGAATCTGGTTCTTTTTTGCTACCCAAGGATATGCAGCTCATTCTTTGTCTGCAAGCAGAGCTGACCCCTGTTACATTGCAAACAGGTTTTCCATCAATGCCTTTTCTGAAGGTTTCTGTGAGTGATTCCAGGTACGTGCTTTTCCTGGCCTCAAGTGTTCCGTCTTGAAAATCTTCCAATGCACCCTGGTGCCTCGAGCCAGCCTACACCACTGATGAACTTGGCCCATTGTCACCTGTCATCTTGAAGCTGATTTTTCTTTTCCAGAATATAAGGTTGACACTGAGACAAAACTTCCCATCTGTGTGCTTTACTGGCATGTAATTGCTCCAAAGAAGGGAGGAGGTTCCCTAGATAAAAGTGCTCACTGCTTTCCTTGAAATTATTTTCTGTAGATAAAACTCTTTCATCTTTGAACTTAAATATATTTCAACCCCAATTTAGGTTCTTTTTTTCCCCTCTTAGTCCTGGACCTCTCTAAGTTATTAAAAAAAAATTTAAAAAATACTTTCTTAATAAGCCCCAAAGGTAATCAGAAAGAAGACAGCAAAATGAAACAACTCGTAAAATATTCTTCAGCATCTTTAGGGAATACTTAATGCACACAGGGTCAGGGCTTTGTAATGGTAATTTAAGAGTTGTAGGAAGTGATCCATCATTTTAAAGAGCAACATTGCCATCCTTGACAAAAAGTTTATGTTTCGGAATCAGCTTGAGTCCCTGCTCACCTCAGGAAAACAAATGCTGGCACATCTTCTTGTAGGACATAATGAAGGAGATTTTCTATAATGTTATGCAAATGTCATGCTAAATGGTACATAGGCTTTGAGAAGTGACAGGCAATTGCAGCTGTCCAGTTTTCTGGAAAGCACTAATGCTGTTCTGGATTAATTTTTCTTTCTGGAGCAGACGTTGTATGGAAATTACCCTTGACTGAAAGCCATCGTTGGAAAGGTCACAGCAGTAGATACAAAATCCATAGGCAGTCAATTGCCTTCCACGGATTCAGCATTACTGCTCTTGCCTATTTTACCCTTAGGCATCTTTTATTTTTTGCACAGATGGTCTCACTCAGCCCTAACAAAATGTTTTAAGCTGTTGCATAAATTAAAATAAGAGGCCCCGAAGTACAAAAGTGCAACTCGTTGGGAAGAAGTTGGGGGTGGGGAGGGAGTGCAGAATAGGCAAGGAGAGAAAATGACACAGGGCTCTGCTTCCCCATCTGGCACCTCTTCCCTTGGCTACAGCAGGTCAGTCACAGGTATCTCCATCAGCACAGCTGAACCCATGGCTTGGGGAGGAACCGGGGGGTAAGGCTGCAGGGGATTGATTGCAGTGGTCACATGCAAAACATCATAGATGTGCACCAAAGTATTGAGAAAAGATGGTCAATAATTTTTTACGTACTTTACGTATTGGAAAGGGTGATTTGATCAGGCTCAGCCTTCAACCTTTGGTAAAATGAAGCTCCTCAGAAGTATTTCAAAGATAATTTTAAATTTCTGATTTTCATCTCCAGCATGGATGTTGTGGTTTAACCCCAGGTGCAACTCAGCCCCACACAGCTGCGCCCTCACTGCCAGAGAGATGGGGAAGGGGAAAAACTGAGAAAACTCAGGGGCTGAGATAAAGCATGTTTAATTGGACAGTAAAGGAAGAAAATAATAATAATGATGCTAATACTACTAATACAATTAGAATATATAATACAAGTGATAGACAGTGCAGTTGTTCACCACTCACTGACTGGTGCCCAGCCAGTTCCTGAGCAAAAAGTGAAATCCCAAATTTTCCTTTGAAAGTCTTAGACCTCACCTGTAGAGTGAAAAGGAGCATATCCCTGAGCAAACCATTGTGTATGTGCTTTGTTCTTTACTTGATGTATTTTTTAGTTCAGCTTGCCATTGATGGTAAAATACTCCTGTGTTGTTTGCTTGTGGACTGGTTTGCAAGTAAATTGAGGTGACTGGAGTAAAAGTGTTGCCTGGGGCCTCAAGGCTTCCCCTTGGCTGTGGTCCCACAGCCCCAGCTATTCCTGTCTGCCTCCAACACCCAGGCTCAGTTTTGATGCCTTAGGCTTCCACCAGAGTTTAGCTCTGCTGTTGTCTTCAAATCTCTCAGAAGTGTGAGCCTCCTGATTTACAGCTAAAATCTTCAGAGGATTTTTGAAGCTGTGTAACAGAGGTGGAAATGAGGTTTATATAGTAGTACATGTTGGTATCTTACCTAAAGATGAACTACAAGGGTTTGCAGCTCCCTTGGTGGGGTGGAAACCCCCTTAAACAGTATAGGACTTCTTAAATTCAGTGTCTTTACCTGACTTTCCCTTTTGCTGCTGTTCTGGGGGGTCACTGATTCAGGGAGGCAGCACTCTTCTGTTCCACTGAGCTGAGGTTGATCTGTGCTGCTCGGATTGTGCCTTGTACCCACTGCAGTGTGATCCTCTAATCAGCCATTAGCAGGTTCAAGCTTAATCAGGTTTCTGTGACTTTCAAAATGCATGGGGATCTTCCCTCAGTGGAAGTTAGCCACAGATAATATTTCAAAGCTGTAGCTATTAGGTCAGTGATCCTCTCTTGAGGCATGTGCCAATACCTTGGGAGTTTCATTTGAAAGGCCAGTCTGGCAACTCAAACACAGCCTGATACTCAAAGAATTCATGAGAGGGGCAGGGCTGGCATGTAGAGAGTGCTTAAAAAAGGTGCTGTGAAATTGTTCTCAGCCAAACTGAGGTTTGGCTGTTGAGGCACCCGGAGTGGTGGTACACAAAGTCCTGCCAGTTCCTATTTCCCATAGGATAACAGCAGCACTGTGTGGGGTGGGGAAAGGCTCCAGGATATGGGCTGGCACTGCTGGGGCAGGGGAGTAGTTCCTGAGGCCATGACACTGCCTGGTCACTGGGATGGAAGGGAATGTTGAAACCTGGAATATGGGGAACTCACCCTGGCATCAGCCACATCCTATCCCCAATTCTTCACTAATTTCTCACAATGCCTGTAAACAATGGCAGAATACTGGTCCTCGTACCCAGTTAATAGTCAATCAAAAAGAAAATTCTTCAAATTATTCAGGTGAGTCCTAGGAGAGGTCTAGTGCTCGTAATTCCTGCTCCCAAATCCAGTTCTCCTGACTTCTGTATTGCAAATTCTTGTCCTTACTGGTCAGCAGGATGGTTGTTACCACACCACCCTGTACCATAGTTCTTGCTTCTGTTGAGAGAGCAGAGAGAGCAGCACAGAAGCACTTGGACATTGTGCATTAGTCACTGTCACTGTTACCTCTGACAGTGAAATCTAATAAATAATGACTTTATAGGTCATTGAATACCACCAGGTAGATTCCTGGAGAAACAGAGTACAGCACTGTTGTAACGTGGGCTCCTTCCTTCACCCCCATCCTGCAGCATTCCCTCTGTTTGCTCAGCAGTCATTTTCTCCTCGCCATTTACTGGTTGTATCTGTGATGGTTTGTTCTTTATTGGTTGAAATTAGGTTTTGACAATGATGTAAGCTTCTGTTTGTGTAACCATATTTTGATGTGGGGTGTGTTGCTTATTTCCTTGAATATTGTGGTAGCTGGGTTCTTCAGTGTCTTTTGACTGAGAATATTTCTGTACTGTACAGCACATGAAACTCAAGGTGACCAGTGCTGTTTTAATGTCTCTTCTCCTTCTAGGCTGGAGGTTTCTTCCCTTCCTTTTGGACAGGTAGCAGAGAGAAGAGATAGTGTTCTCCTTCAACTAATTAAATGATGCATTTCAGAGTAGTTATGTTTAGTCACTTAATGATTTGTGTTTTGCCAGTTTGCAGGGTTGATCGGCAGACAAAGAATCCAAATCCAAAAGAGAAAAAGGAAGCAATCATAGTTGTATTATTAAAGAAGTATTGACAAAGACAAATGGAGATGTTAGATGATGTAACAGCTAGGCTACACTCATAATTATGCAATCATAATTAGAAAGGACCAGTTTCATTTTTACAAGGTTTAGATGCTTTTTGTAGCATTGTACTTCAAATTTTGGCAGGTTTTTATCATACAGAACAAAACCCTCAGATTTTTCATGTATATTGGTGGGGCTTTTTGCTGCAGTTTTTCGAGCTGTGGGGTAATGCATGTGTAGGAAGTTAATGATGTGGTCTCTGGGTGTTGCTTTCCTGTATGGAGTACTGATAATGAGCTTCGAGTAATAGGGTACGAGTCCCAGAAGATGAATTCTGATTACCTTTGTGGTACCGTCCCCTGTATGCCCCTTCTTCCTTGATGTTTCTGTAAAGAACATTTGGATTTTGATGAGGGTATTGCCTATTTGACTTTTAATTAGATTTGCAGTATGTTATGTTAATAAACCGTGACTCTCTGTTTAGATGGTTTGTTTTGTTTCCATTTTCTTAAAGTGTATATTCATGAAATCATATGGTGGCAGGCAGCAGTTGAAATATTTTGCTTCTCCATGTCTAAAGCTTATATTTATGGGTCCAGAGAGGGTGAATTTTGCCCCATACTCAATAATAATCAGTAAACAGTAGTTAAATTGTAAAGAGACTAGCAAACTGGGGCATACTGTGAAAATGCAGAGAAGAATCCGCCAAGGAAATTGCATGATAGGTCTTAAATAATACCTTATAGTCATGGGCTATGCCATTATAGGCACTAAAATTAAATGTACAGCTTCCCTAAACAGCAGGTTGTCTTTCCCACTGCCCCTTTTTAATAAAAACTCTGGGACTTTCTCATGTTGACAGGTCAAGTGTAGTCTTTTTATAATCTCCATGGTTTATCCCATTTGGAGTTCTTGAAATTCGTTTACCTTGTACTCGCTCGTTTTCCCCTATATAATTTACTTGTTACTGCGTACTTTTAATTGAGATTTAGAGAGCAAGATGAAACCCCAACCTTTTGCCAAATCCCACATAACAGGGAGGCATTTGGATGCCTGCTGGTTTGTAGCTCTGACTCGTGGTGCCTGTCTCCCCACTTGTGTTGGGTTTGTTCAGCGGGCTGCTCTGCCACTTGAATCACCAGGCTGTTCTGGGCTGGGCTGTGATTTCTCTGCTGTTTGGGATGTGGGATGAGATTGGTTATGGCAGGGCTGCAATGCCCTGTCAGCACAGGTTATTCCTGCTGCTGCTGCCCAGACTGGTGTCACTGCAGGGCTGCTGGACAGCGGTGACACCGTGGCCCCTGAGCAACCGCGACCACGAGGGTGAGGAGGGGCAGCACTGGGCAGGACATGCTGAACTGGGCAGCTGCAGGTGTCATCATGGAAAAGTTCATTCTAATTATTTTTATCCTCTTGTGTGGATGCTGGCAGTCTGGTCAGAGAGTAAGTCAGATCAACTTTCCCAGGCATTGTTCTGGGGAGTTTTGAGAAAGCTCAGAGAAAGAATTAAAAATAATCCTTAATCTTTGTAGCTGGTGTTTTGAACTTGTTGTTTACTTGTAAGAGGTTTACAAGAAGGGTGTTGTTCCTAATTAGCCAATGGTGTGAGCGGTGTTGATTGAGGACCAATTAGGTCCAGCTTCTTTGAACAGTCTATAAAAGAATGTGATGTGTAATAAACTTTGCAGTTGCCTTCTGAGAAGACCTTGGAGTCTCCGTTGCTTCATTCAGCTGTCCCTAATACAAGAGCGACCCTCTTGGGATGTTCTCCTGGTCTAACTGCCCTTGTTAGCTCCTAAGCAGAGGTGCTGGTGGTGGTCCTGAGGACACAGCTCCACAGGAGAGCTGGTGATGGATGCACAGACTCAGTGCTGTGCCCTGCTCAGTGTCCTGGAGGGCCCAGGCTCTGCTCAGCACACGCCTGTTGGCTGAAATTGCTGCATTTGGTGGCATTTTTTGTCATGCACAAGCCCATTGTGGATGGGCTGAGTCCCCCTAACTCAAGTCACACAGATCCTAGAATTTTCATCTAATTCTGCCTTCCAAAGTGTCAACTTGGGGTGAGTTTTAATATTTAATGAAGAATCAAAAGCTCAATTTTCTGTTGTGGATTGTTGAAGATATCCTTTCATAACAAGACTTGGTTCTCTTAGGCTTCTAGTAAGCCAGAGATTTTTCTAAGACAGAAAATGCTTTGCCTCTGGATTTCTGAACCTTATATTATTTTTTCCATCTGGAGTTGTGTTTCTTTCTAGATACAAATAGTAAGTTTCCAAAATGGATAAAATACTTTTAAAAATCTGCACACATCTTTTGAGGGGATGGGAAAAAATATTTTTGGGAGTGTTCCATTGCCATTAGAAATTACACAGTTTCACTGTCCTGTCTGTATAAATGATAGTAAAATAAATGAGGGGAAGCCCTACTTGGGTGGACCAAGCTCTTGAATTAAACTATTCAGATTAAATGACTTCAAGGTCTGGGCCTTTATGCAGCACTTCCTGGTATTTTATTAATAAATGCTATTTTGGAGGGATTTGGAGGTAATAAATGCTATTGGAGGGATTTTTGCATGTGTTTGTCTTTAATAAATTCAGAAGCAGGCACAGATATGCAGAGACATTTCTATCCATGGTTATTTAGTTTAGGGCACTGTGTCATGGTCATAGCATGTAAAGCCCACCTTGCTTTCCACACAGCCCAGACTGGTGCTGCTTGTTTGGTGCTGAGGCAGCCGTGAGCCTTTCCCTTCCGTCGATGCAAAGTTTAGGATCTAGTATGGAAAGTTGTGCATTTGTCTCCTTGTGTGTCCCTGGCAGCTCTTGGGGGTCCCTGTGTGAGGTGTTGGCAGAGGCAGGTGTTGCTGCCAGCAGGAGAACAGCCACCACTTCACACATGGTGGAGATAACTGGCCTTTGGGGGGTTTGATGGCGATGGAAGAGGTAAATAAAAATATTCTAATTGGTTTTTTATAAATAAAATTTATTGCCAGTGCTTTAAATTCTTGGGAGATGAGCATTTGGGTCCTGTCCCTGAGGCAGGGGAGTCCTGTTTGAGTTGAGCATGGGGTGAGACTGGAGGAGAAACCTCAGCTGCTGGTGCTGACTGTGAGGAGGGATGGGGAAATCAGGGGGATTGGGGTGGGGGCTCAGCAGGGACAGCAAAGCACCAGCAGCCCCAGTGGCTGGGGGAGCCTGGGAACTGTGGCTGTGGCACTGTGTCCACCTGAGGGACAGGGCAGGGCAGCGCTTCCGAAGGGTTCCTCACGGGAAGGTGAGGTGATCCCTGTGGGAAGGAAAGGTGTTCCTTGTGGGAAAGTGTTCCCTGTGGGAAGGAGAGGTGTTCCCTGTGGGAAAGTGTTCCCTGTGGGAAGGTGATCCCTGTGGGAAGGAGAGGTGTTCCATGTGGGAAGGTGATCCCTGTGGGAAGGTGTTCCCTGTGGGAAGAGGTGTTCCCTGTGGGAAGGTGAGGTGAGGTGTTCCCTGTGGGAAAGTGTTCCCTGTGGGAAGGAGAGGTGTTCCCTGTGGGAAGGTGAGGTGTTCCCTGTGGGAAAGTGTTCCCTGTGGGAAGAGGTGTTCCCTGTGGGAAGGTGAGGTGTTCCTGCTGCAGGCTTGGGGAGGGCAGAGGAGACCCATGGCCTGCAGGGCCAGGGCATGTTATAGCTGACTAAAACACCTCCTGCCTGCTCCACCCTCCTGCAAAAGGGTTCATCATCCTTCAGTCCCATGCTGCCAACCCACATGGCTTTGCTTCACTCTACCACTGGGAATGTTTCTTTTCATGCAAAAGGGGCTTCTCACAAACACACATGAAACACAAACTTGAATCTTTTCAAGCAAAGGGGTGTTTAACACTGGATTTCTGATGGAACCATGTAGTTGTCAGGCTTGATCATTTTCTCAGGCAATTTGTTTTGTTAGGCTTAGACATTCATCACTCTGAGCTGTGCCTCAGTGTGGATGTACCCCCGTGGGCTCTCCTGCTGCCCAGGGGCCTGGCAGGGCTGAGGGGGAGCAGGCTTCACCCTCTGCCTGTGCCATCAGCCCCACAACCCCACCAAAACTCACGGAAAAGTTTTCTCTCAACTTTGGATCCCACTGCAGCTTGATGGCATCAGAAGAGAGATGTGCAGTTGAGCTGACAATCAGTGATTGGCATCGTGCACAACTCATTATTGTGTCAAGGATTTGGCATGTCCGTGGAGAGGAAACCATGTGCGTTGTGTTGACACTGAGCTTAATTCGTATCCCACCAGCAGCAATGCCAAACCCTTATCTCATCGGTGCTCGTGCCAGAGCGCCTGCCGGCGTGCCAGCTCCTTGTCAGAATAATGACTTATGCCTAATACCAATCATTCCATGGCAGATGCCGCCTGCTGTAGCCATTTTGTAAGTTGGGAGCCTGTGCAAAATGGCTGGGTTTCCATGCTGGGATTCCATGCTGGGCTTCCAGTGATGCCTCAGGTTTTAGCTTTTCTATTTTTCAGATTCTGTGCTGCTTTATTGTGTGGGTCTGGGCTTCCTATTAGGGGATGGTGAGCTCTCTGCACAGAGCAGGGAGACAAAACAATTCCTTCTCTAGCTGGGGACCAAGGACAAATGATCCAAATCTCAGGCCCAAGAGCACAAACAACGTGGGCTGAAGAGAGAAAAACAAGAAGGATGAGACTGCATGGGCTGGAGCTGTAATTGGACAATTAACTCCAATATGCTAATGGACCAAAACTTAGAAAAGTGTGAGACCTCATGACCTGTTATCCATTTTTGTGGCCATTTTGGGTTGTGCTGCCCAAGGTGGTTCTATTTGAGGCCTCTTAATAAATCCCTGCTTTATTCTTTAGCTCCATCTAGTCTCTGGTCTAGGTCAGCCTTCACAAGGCTTCACCATGCAGAGTGTGGCATGGCCAGAGCTCTCTGGTAGGGCCAGGAAAGGCAGAAGTATTTCAAATGGCATCCAAATGATCTGCTGGGTTTTATGGCAACTTTCTTAAAAAAATATATATTCCTGTAGTTTTTCTCTTCTATACCCTCCCCTAAATATGCAACACCCCCTCAATATGTTCATTATCTTTCTGCTTTTAAGATCTTCAAAATTGCATTTGTGGATGTGGCACTCTGAGCACCATTGCCTTTCCTTCATCTTCCCCGTTATTAATGCAGCTAATTTTTGTAGACAGCCCTGATTCTTCCCCATGCTCACAAAGAGTTTACCTGCAGTGCTTGCAAAGGCACAGGCCTGGGTGTCAGCCTACCACAGCCCAGGGTTTTGCCAGTTCCACTTAACCAGGAGATTGTCAAGGGAGATGTGCTGTCTCCCTGCGGAAAATAACTCTTTATCTCTCTAGCACTGTAGAAGGCAGGAAGGACTCGCAAGGAAAAGAGAATCCAAAATGTGGCTTTGACTTTTCCCTGTGGGAGAAGTTCAAAGTGCCACCAAAGTGGGAGAGAACATTTGAGCTGATATTGAACTTATAATCAAACTCTTTGTTGTGGGAACTGAATACTGTGGGAACGGGAAAGGAAAACTTCCATGGGGTACAGCAATAATGTGTGTCTGTAAGGAACCACAGACACACAGTGCAGAGTAACTCCTGTTTACCTCTTTGGCTTGAGTGGGTAATTTGCTGGAATAAAAAGAGCAAGAAAAAGCTGAATGCTCAGTAGTTCGATTTGTTTTGAAATCAAGAGGCCCCCAAACCATTTTGGTGTTCTGTGTTACAGAGATATGAGAGTTTATACACAGGTGCTCTCATACATACGTTAAAAAAATAATCACATCACACTCATAGCCTCGTCATCATTTGTTCTCAAACCACGTTCAAGTGACAGGGCTTGAAGATAGGTTATTCATAATCATGTTGTTGTTTAAGCTGCATGACTATTTTGTGTCCAGCCTATTGATTTTTCAGGATTCTTCTGCATGAGGCTTTTTCATTAGTGTGTTATATAGAACAAAAACCCCTTAGTGGATTCAGAAAATAGTGTTCTTACAAAACCTCCATAATTTTCTGTTTTTAATAGAAAAATAAATGCACCTGGGCTTGCAGTTATGATGCCAAGATTTTCCATAATTTAATTTGAAACAGTTCAAGAGCTTTATTTTGGACATCAGCAGAAATGAGGGCCAAATTCAGATATAGTTTAATTTGGTACAAATCACTTGGCTCCCTAGAATTACTTTAACTCACATAAAATCCACTTTAATTGGATATTTTAAACATATAAACATTTGCATTTCTTTAATAAGTCAGATGATTATAACACAATTCTAAACAGACACTTCCTGGGACAGACAGCCTGGTTTCCTGAACCTAGGAGAGAATCACTGCACTGTGAGGGGGCAGCCAGGCAGAAGGGCTAGAAGAGATAAAGGATGATTACAGACGACTTTTCTGTTGAAAACATGTCAAAAAACATAGATGAAAGCAAAAAATTTGGTGTGAGTTGTACCTTCTCTTATGAAAAATTTCCCTTGGATGAGCTGGCCCATCACCATCAGGGCCAGCACGGGTTCTTGGTGTGCCACCCCTTCACTGCAGTTACAGCCACACTTCCTGGGAAATGTTTTCCATGGGAAGACCAGGCAGATGCGATACATCCCTAAAGTTACTTTTGGCTCCAAGGGGCTGTGGTATCCAGTTAGCCCTTGAGTCTGTGAATATTTACACAGCATAGATGGGGAAATCGGTGGGTTCCCTTGGTGGAAATGTGATATTGGTATTTTTTTAAGTAAACTTAAATAAGGTCAGAATTTTTTATCCTCTAGAGAAAATTTCACGTCTGATTAAATAGTTTACATAAACTTAATCTTTTTCTGCTAGATGCATTATAGTCTCAGATATTATTCATGTAGCTATTCCTCTGTGAACCATAAAATGTTCATTTCTTCAAAATGAATATGAAGCTCAAAGCATTAGTGGTCTTAAGAGCATAAAAAGTTTATTGCTTTGTGCTTAACATTTTTCAAGTAACTTTCGAAAGCTGAACAAATTTTGCATTTAGATTAATGGAAGATGTTTTCCATTTGAAGGAACTAGCAAGGGAGCAGCAATAACAAAAATCCCCCAAGGTTAAAAATGTAGTGCTTTTGATTTTTACCAGAACTGTGTTAGCAGAACAATCATTTCTCAGCATGGAAAGGTAACATAATTGGTCTATACAGTGGCAATATAGAAAACGAGTATGCTTCAGAGAAAGCTAATATGGCTCTACTTAATAATTTCCTTCAAGAGCCTGAATTTGAATGTATATTTCACCCAGCTTGAGGCAAACAATTTGTACCCAGAAGTTCTAGTGGAAGTTACCAGGGGGTCACGCAATTTATTTTAGTTCTTGAAGTTTTCAGAACTGAAGACCTAAGTGCACATTCACTTGCGTGTTTCACCCGTAATTTGATCCAATTGGGCACCATTTTCCTTCTCTCCTCTTATGTTAGTTGTAGTGCAAAAAAACCCCCAACACTCTCATGAAATACTGTGAAAGAAAAGTTTTCTTGGAAGAAAAACTACTTCTCAAATTTGCACAAGCAGTCTCTTTAAGAATTGCTCCAGCCCTTTCATTCCCTGGCACCTGTAGCCTGCTGTGTTGGTTTCTTAAAAACTGATGTTACTGTGTGAATTCACTTTACTTTGGAGCCTGTGATTGTGGAAAATAGTGGAAAGTGCTTTTTTTCAGAATAGACAGGAGCACGTATTTGCCCTTAAACTCAGGACAGTGCTTCCCCCAGCCTGGTTGCTGTGCCCACACTCCATGGGCAGACAGCGCCTGCTCCCCTCTGTGCTCTGGGCAGAGTCACCTCACTGGGTAAACCCAGTGTCTGTAAATCTCAGGGATTTGCTGGGACAGGAGCTGAGAGGGCCTTTCCTGTAAAAGTGGCATTGAATAAAAGGAATGTGCTTTTCTGATTTTTAAGAAAAGCTCTTTGTCCTCTGGGCTGCATCAGGGCACTGGGGGCTGTTCAGTTCCCCAGCTGAGGGCACTGGGGGGTGGTTTATAGCTCATCACCATACCCAGGAGCAGGAGGTGAGAAGGGGCCAGTGAGTTTCACTGAATTTATCAGAATCTTTTATCTCAAATGTTCTGGAGAGATGCATTAGGAGAAAGAGATTTTAAAGACAAGAATTGCTCTGCTGGGTCTCTCCCTGTGCTGGTTGGTGTGAGCAACTGGGATAAGAAGGCAGGTGCATGTTTCTTGTAGGGGAGAGGACAACACAATTCTGGAAGATTCTTTCTCAGAACGTGACAGTATCTTGCCTTACAGTACAGAGGTGTATATTTACAACAGTTATTGTTTAGTCATGGGTTTTTTTAGTCAGTTGTTAGTCATGGCCCTTCCTTTTAGAGCTGTTTTGTTCTATTTGTTTTCTCAGGTGTGTTTATGTCTTCTTTAAATATTAACTTACCTTTTCAGTTGTGTATTTTTATTTTAGTGGGATGATGCTTTGGTTTGTAAAAAAGACTTTCTGGTCTTTTTTACCATGTCCAGGTTCTTAGGGAAGAAGATCTTTTGCGAGTGTTTTGATAGACCTCTTACATTCTGCCTCAGCCAAGGTAGCAAATGCTCTAAAGTTAGTGCTAATTTTATGGAATTCTTCATCTGTTGCATTTCTAAAAATCCTTCCTGTGCTTTTGAAGCCAACAGAATTTCGACCATTGACTTTCAATAAAGTCACTCTGCTTTTCTTTCTTGGATGCCAAATGTACCTGAACAAATCTTACAGGCACAAGGTAGAATATAAAATAAATCCATCACTCTGGTAATTGCCACCAAGAATTAATGTGTCTTTCTTCTGAAGCCAGCAACAGTCCTGCTGGAAGCCTGCCTCTGGGAAATGCTGGTTTACCCTTCCCTGGCTCTCTGAGGTTCTGTGATCCCCCCCTTCCCAGAGCCATGTGGCCATTTGTTACCACGCTGCTCTCAGAGCCGTGGTTGGGTTTTTGCTGTGGTGGGTAAGGGGATTCTTCTCCCTTTAAGAGGACATGATGGGGAAAACATGGCCTGAATTTCGTTAGCAGTGTGACAATGAGAGAGATAAGTAGATGTGACAGTTATGAATGACACACTGTCATGCACTTCTGCGTTCTGACTCAGATAAATTGACACTGCTGTCAAACACAAGCTATGGAGAGGAGAGACCTCTGATGAACCTTCTAATATGGTAAATGGGAGTCTTAATTCTTCATTAACTGGAAAAAGGAGATTTGGCCATGTAATTTTCTCCTTGCTGCCTGTTTTAAAGATTCCAATAACCCAGCATTTACAGTTGACTAGGCAGGGATTGCTTTTTCCTATGCTAGCGCCATGTAGGCTGCGAAATCTAAGGAAGTGCCGCTTAAACACAGACTTATTGCCTTGGTTATCTTTAATGACTTTGAAATGTATTGGCCTCATTATGGAACAGTGCAGTTATCAATTCCTCTAATTAGGTGATGTGGTCCCATAAGAAATTTAACATTAAAGTGCAAAAATGAGTTAGTGGCATCAATTGCTGGCAACCTGGATGTTGGCATGGAATTTAAAGCAACAGTGCTCTTTTTCTGTGTAGTTATTCTGCATCAGTCTTATTCCTTCAAATATCAACAGTAATTGTTTTCAATTCATTAATTTTGGCCCGTGTGAAGAGCTGTTTATTTACCTGAGCATTTCTTTGCCCTCTGAAGCTCTATGCTGTGGCACACAGTTGGTGTAGATACCAGTGAACCACAGACCAGCTGATGCAGAGTGAACTCTCTTCACTGGCAGGTCAAGCTGGGCAGTAAAACTGCCAGTCCACATTTGCATTTTCAGTGGCCCTTTCAATCTGAAGATCTTGCAGCAGTTTATAAGCACTGAAATGCCTTGCCCACAGTCCTACCTCCCAGCAGAGCTGGAAACAAAGCACGATCCCCGCAGTTCAGTCACCTTCCCAGATTCGTAATGCTGCTGCCTCCCACAAGGGTCTGCTGGAGGTTGCATTTCGCTTTTCCACCATATGGAAAGGATTATTGGTGGCCAATTTAGAACAGACAGTCTCCTGTCTTGCTGGGAGGAAAGGAAGGTCTGAGGAACCTTATTCTAATGTTGTCTGGTTTGTGCAAGTGTTTTGGTATGGCTGTATATAAAAGCAAGTGCACAGTATTTTATCTCTTGTTATCCTTCTCTTTAAATCACACAGCACAAACCCATAGATTATTTGTGCATGAAGATAATCTCCACTTTCTGTGAGTTTGTAAAGCTTGGTGGGGATAATGTCTGGCAGGGCAGTGTGTGATGTCACATGGAGTAGGTATCTGTGAACACAGTGTGAGACCGTTCTGCCAAAAAATTGGAATTTTTTTATACTTTAAAATAAATGGCTCCAAAGACATCTAAAAACCTCGAATTGCAAACCACAAATGGTCACAAACCCAGCATGGAGTTGGGTTTCTGTCTGGTTGGGTGAGTTGTGAGCCAGGGATGGAAATCTCACCCTATGCTTCCCACGCATGGATCTGTACTGGCCTCACTTAACTGCACTGGAGGCTGCCCCTCTTTGCTTCCCTTACCAAAGAACAACATCAGTGGGTTGCTCTTGATGCTTTTGCAGGACAGGCATTTGTTAAAGACTCAAGGCTGAGAAGAGGGTGAATGGATGGATTCCCTTTGCCTGCTCAGGTAGCTAGGCTGGGAATTCTGCGTTCCACTGCAGCTCCTCTCTGTTTGACTGACTGTTTTGTAAGCTTGTGGATCACAGTGAGATATTTGGCACAGTGAACACAATCCTACCACCCTTTCACCCCTTCCATCATTTGTGCCTGGTCTGGAAGGGTGGTGGCTGCTGACCTGTCCCAGCACAGTCAGTCTGAGCCATCCCAGCATTTCCATCCCTGGGCAGGTTGTGCAGGGGCTCCTGCTCTGTTTGGCCAGGTCACTGAACCTCTGACTGCCCCATCCTGCAGAGTCTATCATGGATATAATGATTTGTTCAAGTGCAGGTGATGCCCTTCCCTGCAGCAGGGCCCAAGCCCTCCCAGCAGTGTGTGAAACACAGCCACTGCCATCACTGGGTATCAGGGCTGGTTTGTTCTCTCCAGTTCAGAAAGATAAGTAAGGGCACTCTACTTTCTGCTGTAAATAAACAATCATGCCCACATGCAGTCCCACCCAGTGTTTGTTGCTGCAGAATTTACAGAATTATGTAAGAATCACAGATCACAAATAGTTATGGGTGGAAGTTAGGGTTGGTTTTCTCCTTTTTCTTGGACAGCAGGGAAAGAGGTCTGGGGTAATTCTGCTTCCCAAGGGAGCCAATTCTGCTCTCCTGCATTAGCTTTCAAGATATTTTTACTTCCCTTGTAGACAGTCCCTGTTCTGGCAATGGATATCATCACCGAAGCATGGTCATTATCTACACTTGACTAAGAAATTTTAAAAAATTGTATCATTCCAGTTTTCTCCCGTATGTTGCTTATTCTCAGATGGAGTTGGTGAGTCTCCTGCTCTGGAAAGGATATTTTCAATGATGACGCTTCATACCCAACCATACCTTTGGACAGTCAATGAAAGAAAAAAGGGCCAATGGCAGGAGAAGGGCCACCTGTTAATTCTGTGTGTTGTGCAGGAGGCAGAAAGTTGGCAGAAAAAATTGAACCACGGTTAACCTTTGTTTAAGCATTTTCTGCAGTCCCAGGTGATAGCCAGCATGTGCTGCACGTTCTTAAACCATACCTCTTATCCTCAGCTCATGTGAAATACTTCTGTATTGTTCGTTCAGATGTTTCATGAAAATCAATGAAAATGATTTGTCTAAGTAAAAAAATGAGGCCCAGGTTAAGGCCAAGACAGACAATAACTGCATCCCAGTCCTGCAGGCCCTGGAAGAACATCTCCCACAAAAGAGACGCTGTCGCTTTAACACGGGCTGCTGTTTCCTTGAATGGAGTTACCCAATCTTTCATCAAAGAAACATATCTCCCATATCCCTGTCTTTAAAAACAGCAATTATGTGTAAATGCCTTCTGATTTATTTGAGCCAGGGCCACCGGCCAGTGTGAGTCACCACAATTTATTGCTAACCGTCACTTTTACATGATAGGTTTGTAACAAATATCTGCCGCATATTGTTAAATTAATCTTCCATTTAAAATTAATGGAGTTAGACTCCCCAGGTTCAATGTAATTTCGTGTTCACGGGCAGGGAGTGATGTGAGCTGCATACGGAATGAGCCGAGGCCAAACGCCCTAATCTTTCATCACCTTGAACCTAGTGACTAGGACGCCTTCTCAGCACCAACTAATGAGATTGAGCTTGCTTCTCTCCTGAGGACGCCAGCTCAAAGAAGCTTTTCTGCTCAGATACAGCAGGCTCCGTCTTATTTTAATAATTCCTCAGATATGACATGCCTGATGTTATGTATGAAAGACTCAGGCTTGAAAAAGAGATGAAATGAATTTTATATCATTACTTCAAAACCGAAACCAGCTAAAGGAAGTATGTCACAGTTAAAAATGCAGTAAGCATTTTAACTATGAAATATTTTGAAAGTAAACAGGAGTCATTCTTTCATTTATTATTATAATGCAGCCTCACCTTAGACTCATCTTCTGTAATTCCAGTCTCATTCATAAATTAATAACAATAATGTAGATGAAAGCAGGAGACTGTCCAATGAACATGTGGATGGGACCATCAGAGAGAAGAGATTTAATTCCTAATGGAATATGCCATGCTATAGTGCTGAGCTCTCTCATTTCTCTTTGTGGGCATTTGTAGAAAATGAGCCTGTCTTTTTTACATTGGCCTACTGCACATCCATCACATATTGTTTAAAAATAATTGACTGGAATTGTATCAGTGTACCTTTCTGTCTGTCCTTTATTGCAGCTTTAAAGAAGTCGTAATTTCACTTATATTTTAGTGTTTACCAGTGTGGGAGATGAAGAGCATCAGTGGTATCTGCTCAAGGGCCCGTGCTGCTGTGTGCTGTGCCCAGTGCCTGTGTCACCCCTGCTGACTCCCAGTGTCCCTGGAGCTGCTGCTCCATCCACACTGGATGTGTCCTGGCCATGGATGAGTCCAGGTGAGGGTGGGGCTGGCCTGGCCTCCTGCCCTGGGCAGTTCCTGCTTCCAGAGCCAGGTGCCCAGAGGTTCACCTCCTCTGCTCCACCTCTCACAGGGGCTCTGCACAGTGGAGAGCAGCTGCTGGCAGCTCCTGGGAAGCAAGAATAGAAAAGTAGCATTTTTCAATCTAGAGGAATGGCTCAGGAGAGAAAGGAGAAAGGTCTTTCCACAAGCTGCTGTCAAATGGAGAAGAGCAGGCTTTGTTCTGGGGCATGTGGGTAGGAAGAGGGATGACAGAATGCACAGGTTTCCAAATCTTCCTCTTATTTTCATATGTATGTATGGGGGGAAGGAAGTTTGAGCCCATCTGGGCAGCTGAAGAGAATCAGTGAAGATTTCTTTCCATTGTGCTGCTTTGATTTAAAATCTCTATCAGTCTTCCCATATATCCCACCTGGGGCAGTTTTCCATTGCTGAGCAGATCTCACCCAGGTTCATTCATGTCTTTTATCCCTTTGTATCACTCACAGCTATTCTGATTTCTGTGGAATTATAATTCTGATTAAACCATGTAACCAGTATCAGGCACTTTTGTGTTTGTGGGGGTTTTGTTGCTGAGAAATTAATCACAATTTTAGTCATTTAGCAGAACTACTGATTTTGACTTTTTAGATTTTCCCTTGCTTATTTAAAATCAATTGTAAGGATATGACCTTGTTCTCTATACTATCTCACCTGATTAAATCTTTAAAATTGGTCAACTCTTATTTTTTAATTATTCTTTTATTTTTGGAGTGAAGTATTTGCATGCACACCCTCACTTATCAGTCCTGTTTGTTCTCTTGGAAACCCGGTGCTCCAAGCTGTGATTCACCAGCTCCCACATCCACAGGTGCCCCGTTTCCTCCTTCTCTGCCTGATTGCTGCCAACTGCCTGCTCAGGTGCAGTCCTGGGGCAGGGCAGGGTATGCCCAGGTATCCTGAGTGTGTGGTGTTTGTGACCCCACACTCTCCAAGGGAACTGCTGGGTACAGAATGTGGCTGTGGCTGCAGCAGCTGGGACCATTCCAGGTGTTTGGCCCCAAGGGAATTATGCAGGGTGTCCCAGTCACACTGGACAGGGACAGTGGGAGAAGCTGCAGTCCCTGCAGTGCCAGCAGTGCCCACCTGTGCAGGACCAGCTGCTTGTGTCCAGCAGGAGCTCTCCTGCATTGCCTTTGTAGCAGGTTGCTCTGTGTGTAAAAAATATGGTGCCAGCAAGGACTGGCTCTGCTGCCTTGCAGGAGAGAGAAGGATAAATCAAGTTCCTTTTCTGCTTTATTTACTTGCTATTCATTTTTATTCCAGGCTTTTCAGCAGACAGCAATGAAACTTCTAGATATTCATAAACAAAAATCTGGTCTTCTGTCCACTGATATAGATCAGCAAGGCCAGAGTGTATGTTGAGAAAGAAGAGAGTTGTAAAAAATGTTGAAATAGATTTATTGGAGACTTCAATATCTGTTGAAGTCAGCAAAGCTGGAATAAGCTTTAAGTAAACACTATCAATTTCGGTGATAAGATTTAGAAAGTGGCTTCTATTTTTTTTTTTTTTTTTTGCACTAGATGAAACAATATCACAAAGCTTGTCTTCATGGAAATGTGATCAAGATGTAAGCACTGCAACCACTAACTCCTTTACTTTAGGTTTAGTTACACTCAGTTACTTCTTTGAATAGCAGAAGATGTATCTCAGCACTGGAATTTTTCATTATGTGGGCTTTGCATCTTAATGTTTTTCCTGTCTCCTCATATTCTGGATAGATGCCATTTTGCAAGGTGAAAAGGTTACCAGTTCCAGGTCTTGCATCAGTGCTGTGCTGGACTACAGGATACCCTTGGAAGCTTTCATCTTTGTTTTTTCTTTCTTTCTTTTTTATTAAGGAAAAACCCCTCTATTCAGGTGAAATGAGTTTCTTAGTTTCAGCATCCAGAAGTATAAAAAAGTTCCCTTCTATGCAGTGCATTTGATTGGGAATAAAAATGACTGATGACAGCCCATACTGGACCCTTTTGTTCAATTCAGCTATGATTATGGAGCCTATTAGCTGGAGTTACAACCTATTTAAGAGCAGTGCTTACTAGTAATGGGGGCCAAATGATTTTGGAAAGTTCAGATTTACTGGGCTCCCTGCAGAAATGAATTCAGCACTGAACATATTGATGCAGAGCCTGAACGAGGCTGTTCCAGTGGGACTCAGAATTGTGTGCTTAGCAAGAAATGAGCGGGTAGTAGAATTAAAGATCAGATAGATGTGAGGCTCAAGGGCAGTCTAAACTCTGAAGTTCATCACAGCAACTTAATCAGACTAAAATGAGTGTTGCACTGACAGGAATCAAGCCTCTGTGTGACAAGAAATTTAGCTTGTTACAATGGTGCTGTGGTTTTGTTCAATTTCCCAGGTTTTTAAGGACTTTAAGTGTTTTTAAATAGTTGTGAGATGTCGGTGTTTGGTGGCTACTGAGGCAGCTTGGCTTTTGTTAATGGAGATGTTGACTCTCTAGTTGATATTTACCTTTGCTATAATGGATCTGCAGTTTTAGTACTAAACAAAGACCACCTTGTTGCACCTGTTCAAAGGAAAGGAAAACTTCAGTGTTCTCTCAGTGGCTTTTGGCACAACCTTGAAATCTTCTCTGGGGAGCAGAAAATTTGGGTTATTGGTCCCCCAGCCCTGCACCTGAACAAGCCCCCCATGAACCAGCCCCATGTGCTGCAGTTGGTGGGGGGCAGTGGAGACTGGCCCCAGGAACTCTGGAAAGGGACATTTTTGTGCTGATCGCAGTCTCAGACATCCACTGCACCTAAAGCCTCCACCGAGGTTCTTTCAAACACCTTCTCAGCTCCTGAGGAAGCCTTAAGCCACAAGTCCACTTCTCCCATCCACATCCAGCCATGCCCACATCTTTAGAGCTGTCCAGTCCTGTAATTCCCATTCTTATGGACACACAGCTCTCCTCTTCTGGAAATTTCTTCACTGGAGTCATCTCCCCTTCCTGTACATCCCCCACATGACCCCTCTGAGTCAGCAGCAAGCTCACCCAGCCTGGTTCCTGTGTCCTGCTCATCAGCACCTTCCTCCTGCTGTGTCCACGTGTACCAAGACGGGATACACTTCCAAAACACAGTTCAGGAACAGTGCACTCTGCTGGCATATCCTCCATAATCCTCTTTTTCTGACTTTGCTTCTGCCTTGGGACAGGAAAGTTATTAATTCTAACCCAAAATTTCTTCCTACAAACTACAAACTGACTTGGAAGTTGTTTTTTTATTGCCCATGGGAATGTGCTGTTTTGTTGTCCTTGGATGGAGCTGGGAATGTTCAGATTGCTGCTCCCCTTCCTCTGAACAACAGCAGCAGGATCTGGGTCCAGCCTGGACACAGGCAGGTGGGACTGTGTGATTTTGCACCTTCTGAGATGGAGTATTTTGGATGTGAAAAACTCTGGGAGAATTTGGTGTTGTTCAGGTAGTAAACAAATGGGAAACAGAGGGTTGGGTTTTATCATTAATAATTCCAGTTTTAACCTCAAAAATGCAATTTCACGGTGGTGCATCAGCCTGCTGCAAGAGTGGCCCCGTGCAGGAGCAGTGGGAAGGTGCTGAACCAGAAGGAGCTGTGGCTGCCCAAGGTCAGGCACTCAGGAAGGGCTGGGAATGCTCCTGGGGCTCAAGAGACAGAGCTGGGGCAGTTTCTGGGTCACTGTTTGGACCAACTGTTCACAAAATTGTTACACGAGGTGTTGCTTAAAGGAGTCCTATTTTCAATCACACGAGCGTGTCCCAGATTCCTCCAAACCATCTGTTCCAATGAGGAACTTCCAGGTTGTGGGTTTTTGGGTGAGAGGGGAAAAGGCAGAAGGAAAATTGAAAGCAGGAGTTGGAAGTTGAGTGTCAGCTGGGCTCTGCTAGGAGGCTCTTTACAGCTAGAATGAAGGATCAGGAGAGAAATGCTTTCAGCTTGACACACAGATGATAAAGCAAGCCTTAAACAAAAGCTGTGGCTGCACAGCAGGTAAAGAAATCCTGCTTAGATTAAAAATAAATATTTTATGTTGCATGTATGCAAAGCTTTTTTTTTTTTATTTTTAATAGCTTAAAGCCCTACACAATTGGCATCAAGAAGAAGAAATTAAAAGAAAGAGTATGCATTGTTTTATTGAGGTGGGAAGCCCTCAGAAAGCTAAGTTGAGGGGGTTTTTTAATGATAAAAAGAAAATTAAAGGACAGGCTGTGCATTAGACTTCTGAAGCATGAAAACATTTGGAAATCATCCTGTCTCTGTATGTTTATAGCAAAGAGCAAATCCAAGCCTTGCAAAGAGATGATTTTGGAGGCAGGCAAGAAGTGTGCAGTGCAGGGGGGCTCAGCTGTCACGGCAGGAGCTGGTGCTCCCTGCTCACAGGGGTGACCAGGAGGTTTGGGATGTCCCTGGCAGCCACTTGGAGCATTTTAATGACTGAAGCAGGGTAAACATTTGTGAGGATAAACACTGTCTTCCTGCTGAGCAACAATGTCTCCTGTATGAGAACAGGATTGTTTTGGCATATGTCGGCTCTAAATATCCCTGCAGATACTTTACAGGAATTGCTGCCTCTTTAAACATTTATGCTATTAAAAATCAGGACGATTGTTGACATAAACCTGTGATAGCAGCTGCATTGTAGACAGAGTATGAATTTTTTATGTTATTGATGAGAAGTTTATATCATTTATGTACTGTAGTAAGGGAAGCATGTGAGTGCTGAATGCAGAAAATGATGGGATTGAAGCCATGTCGGTATCAGGGCACACTGTTTATTAATGTGGCCTCTCAAAAGCAACATGAATGCAGTAAATGGCAAGCAAAACAAAGCTAAGTGATTTATAATATTTTAAAAACTCCTGCTGGGAAGAAAAGAAGCTTTTTGGCTCTTCTGCCTGGGTTATCTGGTTTGGGTACCAGTGTCAGCACTGAGGGAAATAGTGATGCTGTCAGATCTTGAGGCTTGGCAGCCAGTGGGTTGAAGCTTGGGGGCTTGGGGGTTTGTGACTGGGGAGGCTGGAATGTCATAAAGGGATGGCTGCAAAAAGAGTTTTGAAGAACAGTGTTTCTCTCTGTTTTCTTGCCTTTAACTAGCAAAACTGAGGAGGCAGAACTAAAGCTGAGATTGTCTCCTGCTCTGCAGAGAAGACATTTACCCTCTTCCTGATCCCTCTCTGTTTTCTCTCTTGTCTCTGGTGGTTTCTCTGTGACCTGCTCCCCCTCTGAGAGCAGCTGGGGAACTTGTCTCTTCTCCCAAAGGGAGCTGCTGGTACAGCACCAGGGTGTCAGACTGCTTCCTGCACTTCAGGGACATGGTTTGGTGGGGCTTGGCAGTGCTGGGTTTATGGTTGACTTGATGATCTTAAAGCTCTTATCCAACCTAAATTATTCTGTGATTCTATGATTTAGTTGCTTAAGTGTCAAAATTTCCTTTACTGGAGAGCAGAAGGGGCTTTGTAGTTTGTGAGGTTTGCCTTGGGGGAAGCTCCACAGTAGCTCCTTCAGTGAATGTCTCCTACAAGGTCTCTGTTCTAAAGCTCTGCCCTCCAGCACAGCCTCTGGAGGCAGAGGAAGCACTTCAGCTTTCCTCCTTCAGGCACAACTGTCCTTGTTTTTGCAGAATCCCACTTGGTAGTTACACAAGTGCTTCATGTTTCTCAGCACCAGACGGGCTAAATTAAATTTTCATATGTTGTCCATACTCATTTTTTCTAGAAGTGTCACTGAGCAAATTTCCAGGATGTTCTTTTGATGGAAGCGCAGCCATTGCTCAGATTGTGGCGCTGCTGGCTTTTCCCATCCTCACTGAAGATTTCAATGAAGGCTCTGATGTTGTGTGTGTGAGCAGCCCCACCAAATCAGCACCATTCCTCATATATTCTGGGAGTGCAGGTGTCAGCCATGCATCCATCCAGGGTCTTCCTGGAGTGAGGGAACATTCCCTTATGGACAAAGGAGTTACCTGGAACCACATTTTGTAGGAGAACTGTGGCTGCACCCCCACGGGGGCAAGGCAGTGCAGGCTGGGCAGTCGGATCCTCTGCTGGAATCACGGCCCCAGTCAAAGTCTCACATCACCAGTTCACATCATTTAACCCCCAAACAGCTCTCCAGGGGTAACAACTCCCCACCCCCTCAGCCCCTGGCTGTGTTTAAACCCATGACTGGAAGGTGGAAGGGGTGTATCCACTCAAACATCCATCCTCAGTGGGATGTATCTCTAAATGAATGTAGCACTGGGTTAATATTGCAGATGAAAACCTACATTAAAAGAACATTATTGGGGTTGCAAAGTCAAGAAACTGAGAATTAAGGTTGCCTCTTCAACCTTAATTTGCCCCCTTCTGTGTACACACTATGGAACAGCCTTTAATTACATGATCACATTCTCCTCTGCCTGAGGCAGACACCTGGCACAGAAAATTCCAGCACAAATGGGCTGCAGTGGGACAAAGCTATAATCAATTGAAGAAGAGGGTCTTGTAAGAAGTGTGTAGCAACTTTAGCAAAAGGCTGCAGTTTGTGTTGATTTCCATTTATTTTGCTGTTTTCAAAATTTGTTTAACTTAAAATATTCTGCAGGTAAAATCCATCTGTATGGAAGACCCAGGAGGGCTGTGTGTACCTCAAATTGCTTTACACAATAAGAATCTTTTTAACAAAAATCATCCATTGTTTGGACATATAGTGCCAAAAAAGATGAAACTGAAATGGGAATCCTACTGGTTTAGGTGTTATATATCTATAAGTAAATAAAAAATATAAATATAAAAACCTCAAACATGAAAAAGAATCTCTGCAGGTGACAACCAAGTCACTCAGTCAAGTAAGTTGAATATTAAAAGGAGAAACTTAAATTCATTTTCCTGCTCTTTTTAAGCCCAACAGAGCATTTTTTCAACTCCAGCTCTGTTTTCACCTCAGACCTGCTGACAAATTATGTCTTGCAGATGAATGACATTTATAGTTCATATAACATATGTTCCAGTGCATGGAAATTACAGGCACAGGTGGGTGGTCCTTGCCCTTAAAAAGCAGAAGTGATGCTTATTCCTCAACACTAATGGTTGGTTTGTAATTGACTGGAATGCTGGCACAGTGTTCACCAGGATCACTTTGGAGCTGGGGCAGGAAGAGGCTCCTTGTACCCAGAGCATGTTCTATTGATCACATCGGTGCAGGTGCTGCTCTTCCAGTCAAGTGAGGAATTGGAGGAAGTTTGGCAAGGAGGGGCTGACTCTGGCCGAGGTTTCAGACTGCAGCCAGCAGGAAATGTTCTTCCCTGTGTCCCTCCCTCAGCCCCAGGGACATCACTCAGTAGCTGAGCTGGAGTGATGGAGTTGTTCTTTGTTACCTGAACATTGGTTGTTGAGGGGGATTTCAGCATGCCCAGCACACACAACATTCCATTCCTTGGGAAGTGGAAATCCAGGATTCCCAGCAACTCTGATAGCTCTCAGCATCCCATTATAAGCTCAGGATACAGGAAAGAGTCTGCAAACCTGTTTATTTGGGCAGCCAAATGAACTGGTGAAACTTTGTAATATCGGATGTTAGTGTGGAGTAAACCTTTTTTAACAGCTGACATTACCCTGAGGTTCTTCGACACGTCACAGCCCAGACCATCCCAAGCACCTCCTTCAAATCTCTTAACACCAGTAAGCTACAAATTACTTAACCCAAGGTCATATTGACAATTCAGGTAAAATCAGAAATAATCACTTGGTTTCTTGTCTTCTAGACCTCTCTAATCTTCACTGCTTTGGCAGTGCTGTCTCTACTCAGCATACTGTCGTTGGATTTTACAGTTCTTCATCATTCCATTTCTTTTATACCAATAATACTTTTCTTCCTGTTCTGTGTCTATGATCACTTGTTAAAGCTGATTTTCTTGTAAACTACTTGTATTCTGACTTCAGCACAAAATGCCGTAGCTAAGATTAGCTCTAACCTTCAAACTTCAGACCTTCAGACATCGGAGATGAGCCAACCATATGTAAGTCTTGTCTGTGTGTTTTTAAAAGTGGTAAAGGAAACTAAAAACAAGCACTGTCCTTGCAAGAGAACTGGCAAGCTGCCACCTTAATTTCTCCAGAAGAGCTCAGGTCAGGACAAGTCAATCAAAATCACTTTTCTTGGACAGGAGCTCAGGTACAGCAGTAGAAAATCCCTTTCAGTGGAGGTCTGGAACATTAATCAGGAACTGCAGAGTGCTCTTTTGTAGGGCTTTGGGGACCAAGGAAAGCTGGCAGTGCTTCTGCATGCAGAGTTTTGCTTATGCTTCCCGCATGCTGTCCAGAAAGAATCTGAAGGGAGGACCCACATTATTTTTTTTCTCACATCAGTGTGGATTGTGCTTCAGCACACTGAAAGATTCCTTTGGCACTTTACTGAGGAGGACACAAAGAACTGTGCAGAAACTCAGTAATTCCACAGGAACCACTGGCTGTAATTACATGCTATGTACAGTAAAATGTAAATATGTGGGTAATACAAGCAATTTGTATTTTCTCAACTACATTATTAAATCTGAAAATTGCAAACTACATGGAAATTAGGTTGAGAGTAAAATGGGTAACTTCACATACTGTATTATTGCAGTGTATTATCTCTAGAAGTCTGTCATTACTTTGGAGTTCCATGCTATTTTTCAGATAATAACCAAGTGCTGAGAGTTTGTGGCCTTGTCCAGCTCAGAGCTGCACAGCCCAGCTGTTAATTTGGGTTTAGGAGGTGGAGAATGTTCTCAACTCAGTCTTTAAGTCTTTTTTGCATAGGGAGGAGGATTTTTTTTCGTTCAAGCAAGCAATGTGACTGACTGATAACTGCGGCTGGTTTGCATTTATTGCAAATACACACAAGACATTTAAAGGGAGGGTTGTCATGCCATGAGTAAAACCAGGCTTTCATGCTCACTTACAAGGTTTGCTTCTGCCTGAGGCTCCCTCGGGTCCATGCCAGGTGTGACTTCACCAGTGAGACCCTCTGACTGCACAGGTCAGTGCCGTGCTCAGAGGCTTTGCAGGAAGGGCACAGCCAGGTGTCTTAAGGACATTTTAAGACTTTGTTCAATTGTCCCTGACTTCCAAGCTGAGCAGCTCATTTATGTCATGTACACCAATTGCTCTTTGGGGTCTGCTGCTCTTTGAACCTCTCCTTCCTATGCTTTTCTCTCTCCTTTACCCTGCAGAGTGTGGCATTAAGGTTAAGGTTAGGTTATTTATTTACCCACTATGAATATGTAAATCTTTGAAGTCCTCTTAGTCTAACCCTCTGCACTTCAGTCCTTTTTTCTTTTGCAAATTTGAATGAAAGATACTGAATGAGAGTTTTAGCTTAGAAACAATTGCATTTATTTATTGGTTTTCACACAGAGCATATAGTCATGAGAGCTGGAAAACGCCTCTGTTCTCTGGTTACATTTGTCTATGTTTTATAATGTATACATGCACTTCTATATGCCTGTTATCAAAGCCCAGTAGTTTGTTGTCTGTTCAGATGGAAAGGGTTGGTTTTCATAGTAAAACTGGCAATCAGGGCACCAGTCCAGGGGCATGTGATCTGCTGAGAGGGTGAAAGTAGCCATAAAATCTGCACTGAGAGACTGAGCTCCTCTCAGGAAGACAAACAGACACAAGGACGAGGTAAAGTGCTGCAAGATAGATAATGATGGTCACCCATCAGTCTTTGTACTCGCCAAAAGGAAGTCACAGCTGTTGCTCCTCTTCACGAGGAATCTTGATTTATTTATGCTCCTTTGCCTTTACACCTGTATCTTCTGGGGCTTCTGGGCTTTCCTGGTAGATTTATTGGCTGCTGTGGAGCAAGGAGGGAGACTTGCAGGGAGGGGGGAAATGGAGGAGAACAGAGAAAAAACAGAAGGAAGACAGAACAGTGGGAGGGAGAGGGAGGAAGAAGTTAAGAGACAGATGAATGACGGCAAATGGAAGAGAAATGAGACAAGGAATATGATGGGGGAGAAAAAAGCTGGAAGAGAGCTTTTGAGAGAGCATGTAAAATAGAGGCCTGGTGGAGGATTTCCAGCAAAAGTCATGTAAATCAATGGTGAGTAAATTAATAGGGCAATTGTGCAAATGAGACTCAGTCGTTTAAGCCAAGCAGAATAGATCATGGATGATTTAGGGAGACTGTAACCCACAGGGCACACCTTTCAATCTCCTGCACATCTGAGGCAGGATGCTGACACGACAGAAAGTGGAGCAGATGAACAAAATGAGGAACATTAAAAGGGAGGAGGTTGTGAGACAAACTCCAAATGCACAGCAGCATTAAACTCCCCAACACCAGAGCCACATCTTAGGCTGAAGGAAAAACATCCTGGTGCATCCAGTCAGACAATATTATTGTGGTTTTGATATTGCTTCAGTTCCTGATGTGATTGCTAACTTTTATCAGAAGTCCATCAAAAATGCATCCTGCAATTCTTTAAATGGGAAATTTTGCAGAAAAAAATTTGCTGTTTCATGTAGCTGCCAGTACAAACATTTCTGCCACCTGCCATCACTAAACTATGAATGTGGCTGAAGAAGGAATGCTGAGGGAGTCTGGAGCAGCCACCTGACCAGGGACTGGCAGCGCCTGGCTCTGCCCTTGCTGTGTCCCATTCTGTGCCACTTTTGGGGACCTGCACCCAAGTGTGCACCAAAGACAGGACACAACTGGGATATGCTCTTGCCTCTCACTGATATTACAGCTGTGCCCACTGTTCCTGGGTGTTGATGAAGTTCCAGGAGTTCCAGAGGAACCCAGTTTCTCCAGGATTTATTTTGTGTTCAGATCAGTTAATGTGTGTCTGAGACTATGAAAACCTTCTCCAGCCTTTAGAATGGATTCCTCTGCTCTAGCTCTGAAATGGAGCAGGCCATTAAATCCTGAGCCTTTTAAATGCAGTGGTTACTAATGATTGTGAAGGATCACAATTAACCAACTGTTTAAGTTAATTTTTGACAGTCATTCTGCCCTATGGGTTTTTGAAAGCATTAGATGTAGTGCCACGTGACCCAGCATAGAAAATGTTTTGTTTTACTCTGGCTTCTCTAATTTCAACTCTTTCCAAGGTCTTGGGGAAAAAAAGTGTCTTTAAAAGACTTTTTTGTTTGATTTCACCATCTTCCGTCTCTTCTCCTTGAAAGTGGAGTGTGAACTTGATTTTCATTTTACTCAGTAGAAAGTTAAATGCAACCCAGGCATCCTGTTAAGGATAAATATTTTTCTAAAGGAAACAAAAGAAGTGATGAAAGATGAGGTGGAAAGGGAAACCTTAGTGCTGATGGGGGACAGCTGGATTTTGTCAGTGATGGTAGTTCCTTCCTCCTTGGTCTGCTCCTCTTTCTTGGAGAAAAGCAACATTTTTATCTAAAACTGATGCTGATAAAATAGCTCTTAACTTGACAGCATCCCTTTCACAGCCTTGATATTCCTTCCTGAGGTTCAGGTTGGTCTGAAATATTGCTTTGGAAGCCTTGGGATGCAAGTATGAGGCTGTCTTCTTCAGGAGAGCTCTCACCAGCTTGGGAAGAAGCAGAGCTCAATGGGGACCTTCCCTAGAGCTTGGAATGGTTTCTGTGTTTTTCCAGCAAATGTTTGCCAAGTTGTGGTGTTTCTCCATGTCATACTGCAGAACTTTATCTCACCTGATGTAGATGTGGGTTGTGACTGACTGAAGGACTTCACAGCCTCTCATTCTGTTCATGAAATGTCTCCTTTATTAAATAAATATGGAATGTATATTATTTCTTTTTCAGACTCAGGCTTCAAGCAGATATCAGTTATAAATTTTTGGTTATTTATAATTGAAGTTGTGTTTTATAATTGATTTCTAACACAACTGCTGTAACACTTTAGTGATATCTAGCTAGCAAAGGTATGAAGGTTAATTAATGAAGAGTTGCAGACTGCAAGGAGATTACTTTTGAGTTATCTTGTAGAATTCCACCCCTAAGCTGCAGCTCTCTGAAATGCTGTAGAATGTTTTATGTTTATATGGACTCTCTATGGGTTCCTGTGTGATCTCCTGCTCTATTCAATCATAAAAATCCTGCTTTTCACTCAGTTTCTGCTTACTTTCTCTTCCTTCAGTGTTCAAAGAGTGGTCTTGCCTTGCTTAGTTAATATATAATCTTAGAAACTAATGTAAGCAGACTCCTAATCTAAAACCTAAGAGTAAAATATCACCTTCCAAAAGATAATGAACTTCCTTAGGGTTGGGCCTTCTCTGAGCAGGAGCTGTGTAAGACAGACCTTATCAGGCTGCCAGGCCTCCTAACAGATATGGCTTTTTCCTTTGGATAGATATTTAAAAGTATTGTTCATTCTAAGGAAAACAAACAAGTGTTCTGTCAGTGCTCTAAGCTACCTGAAAATAGGATTTACAGTTCTATATAATTGCATTTTCTTTGTGTTTGCATAGAAGTCATAGCATAGCTGGAAGATGATGGCAATTATAATTTATTATGCTGTAATTGTTACCTAAATGTTTTTGAATAAGCAAAAATCACATCTGTTTAGGAATAAGTTGCACAGCAAGAGAATTCCCTTTGAAATGAATGCTGTGTTCTCAAATTCTGTAACTGTACACATAAAACAACATATTTATTTCCCCACTGAGTCCATTACATTCCCAAGTCAAACTGCATCCTCTCTTCCCTTCCCATATTAAACCCTTTGATTTAATGGAGGTTTTAACTACTGGTTCTTTAGGGAATTTTCAGTAGGCTTTGCACAGATTAGGTTATTGGAAAGTATAGTTATTTTCTTGTAAAGTGGCAGTTCTGTGTCAAAATTGATTTTCTCTGGTGCTGCAGTAGTAAAACAGATAAGCTTCTGCTTTGCATCCAAAATACACCAATATTCCTGCCATGATGTTTTCCTTCTGCCTCCTAACCCAGCTCTCTTACAGGCTGGCTTTGAAATGAAAAGGACACGATGCTGTGCTGCACAGAAAGCCTTTGGACCAGCCATTAATGAATCTCCTTCCTTGTGCTGGTGTACACTTACCAGTGATGGCCAATTGTTTAGAAGGAAGAGTCCATGCTGGCTGTTGCAGAGCCCTCAGCTGAGGGGTTGAGCACTCTGGTGGCCTCTTGGAGCAGCTGGAGCTGTGGATGTTCAGCATCTGGCAGGAAGTCAGTCCCATGCAGTGTTTCCCATAGTGTGAAGTGTCGTAGAATGTGTAGACAGCAGAAAAAAAAAAGTGAATAAATTCTGAGAACATCAGCATGTCCCCTGTGTGAGCAGCATGGAGAGATTCTGTCCCTGGATGTCTTGGCCAGCTTTCATGACTAGGATGGGTCTCTCTCACTTGGTCATTCCCTTGCTGGCTGGGCTCCTGAAAGAGGGAGAGAGCTTGTAAATTAAACTCCAACAAAATGTGTTGGCATACATTGACTGAGTCAGCCTGGTGCTTCTGGAGCTTCAGCAGCCTGATGCAGATTTAGTAGTAGCATTCATTGATTCAGGGAATACCCTAATTTTCAGAGGTTTTCATACTTTTTAAAATTTATATTAATTTTATATTTAATTTTTATGGCAAAAGATTTCCCCATGTATTTCAACTCACAAATTCTGCTTTTGTTTCTTCCCAAAGTTGCCTAAAGACCAAACGACTGTGTTAAGAATGGGGTAATTTCACCAGCTATACATATTTATATTTATATTTATATTTATATTTATATTTATATTTATAGTTTTAGTTTTAGTTTTAGTTTTCATTTTATGCATAAATTTAGTAAGTTTTCAGTCAGTCCCTTATTTGTGCAGGAAGGGTTTGTCCATCTGTATTGCTCATGCTGTGAATGGCATTGTTGTTGCAGGCTCTCAAGAGATTAATGTATTTACAGACTTGTGTGAGCCATTGCAGCAATCAATGGTAACAGCCTTTGACAGAGACATAAAGGATCTATTAAATTAGACCTGAGTTCCTATTAAATTACTGCGCATAAGAAGCTGGACTCACCTTATCTGAGGCAGAAATGAATGCTGCTATCAAAGCCTTCAAAGGAAGTTTCCAAGAACAGAGAGTCCAGCAAGGCAGTGGGGTAATGAGGAGGAGACAGGGATCTGGTGACACCTGCACTGCCTGGGCTGGGGCAGGAGGGAGCAGAAGGTTTCTGCATTGCAGACATGAAGGCATTCCCCTCCCCTTCAATCAGCTCCCCCCACGCACACTTCTCTTTACTAATTAGATTAGAGACAAATAAAATTAAACTATTAAGGCAATTAAGAAATTCTTAACATTTGATCATTTAGTTGAATGCAAATCTGTCCTCCATCTCTCTGTGAAGGGCTGATTGCACAGTGTTATGTCCTCGAGCACGTATTGGTTTCTGGTTAAGGAAGGCAGTAATAAAATCATAGAACATGCAGGGCTGGGAAGGACATTTAAATATCATCCAGTCCAACCCCCGCCATGGTCAGGGACATCTTTAACTAGCTCAGGTCTCTCAGAGCCCTATCCAGACTGACCTTGAATGTTTTCAGGGATGGGGCAGCCACCACCTCTCTGGACAACCTCTGCCAGGGCCTCACCACGTGCCTTGTAAAAAACTTTCTTTCTTAACACGCTTCAAATACTCAAATTCAAATAAAATAGCCATATCTGTTTTCTCACTGTGTTGCTTTTCTCCCCCATGCTATTCACATGTAATTGCTGCTTTTTGGTCACCACAGACTCTCATTTATCCACGGTATCACATTCCTCTTATGTCCACAGTCAGACAAGCTATGTCAACTTCATTTCCAGGACTGGTCTTGTTTTCAAAACCCTAATGAATTTGTGATAAATCAAACAAATGCCTGTTGAGTTCACAAAGAACTGTCCCCAAATAGTGAATGAAGGACTTGAATCAATAAGGTTTTATGATTGTATCTCTTTTGGAGGGAAGAGAAGGACAGGAGGTGACAGACAGCTTAGATAGGTTGTACACAGAATTTATGATCTCCTTCATTATATTGATCTCTTGTCAATAAAACATGCATCATAGTGCATCTCATACTTGTTTCAGTCTTAATGTTTTAGTTAAGGCACCTCATCCTTGGGCCCTGCCTACAAACCCCTGGTGCATCTCAGCTGCATTTCTGAGATTTCACTGCAAAGTTCCCAGAGCTGAGTGGAGTTTTTGGCTCTCTGATAGTACATTCAGTTAACTGGGAAAAAGTTACTGTTTTATTGATTTGAGCAAACCAAACTATCCTTAGGAAGACAAAACAAACTCTCAGTACAGCAAGGGTGCGGTTGCAGCACTGCAGTAACTTCTTCTGGGACCTAGATCTTGACACTACACAGTTGTGTATCTGTACCTTCTGCTACCGATGCAAAGTGGTGCATATATGTGAAAATCTGTTTCCTGCTTATCAAATCTGCCTTGAGGAGGCAATAATGCTGTTAATGCTGTTAGTATTTACTCCATGTTCTAATAGAATGCTGCTACTTGTTCTCCTAGAAAAGTTCAAGTACCCTTAAAAAGTAGAAGCTTTTCTTGACAGAAAATAAAACTGAGCACTTGATATTAATGGTCTTCTAATTAAAGGCAGAGCAAGCTTGCCTCAATATCCTCATCTCAATATGTGTCTTTCTGGATGAATAAATGTGGGTTGACCATTGAAGCTTTAAATTGTCATTTTGAAGGTAAAACAGAGTGAGTTCCCCTCAGCGTTGGCACTTTGGATGTGTTTATCCCATAATCTGCCAGAGTTTTGTTCTTCCAGCTTTCCTAAATGGCAGCACAGGGCCATACCTGGAGTGACTGCAGCCAGCAGCGCTGCCCTGAGGTCCCCTGGGCGGTGGCTCTGCCCAGGTGGCTCCTGCAGCACTGTCCAGGCAGTGTGTGAAGGGCAGGCTGGTGACCTGTGTCACCTTCTGGGCTGCTGACAGCCCCCGGTGTCTGTGTGCTGCCAGGGCTGTCACACCAGTGCTCTGAACACATAAACAACTTGGGGAATTTCATTAATTCATTCATCAATACGAGCCATTAGAAGAAACTATCTTGTTGACTGGTGTCTTGGATACTAATTGGCAGCTTCTTTTAAACATCAGCCTGCTGCTGCCGAGGATAAAGCCCTGCGGTGCTGGGTGTCAGGAGTGCAGGCACCACAGGGAATGAACTAACCTGCCCACCCCCGGGCATTTTGGAAAGGGGAGCAAGGCAGTTAATATCAGAACAAAATGTTTTCTGTAATTGTAGTTTACCTGAATCCACAATATGTGTTTGCTAAACTTCATGTGGGGAAGAAAAGTTTGGGGATAGATGCACAGATATTTAGAAGTAGATATAAACACACACACTGTGTTTGTGCACATCAAATATTGAAGGCAGAGAGAAAACTAAGTTAGAACTCAGAAGATAAGAGACAGGAGGAGGAGATAGAAAGCCGAATTTTCTGTGGAAAAGAGTAAGAAATATGTTATGACCTACCTGAGATGCTAGGACTACAGGTGACTGAGTGGATGGTGGCATCCACAGGGATATTCTTGCCTTTGCCTGGGCCCTCTGTAGGTGGGAGACCTGGAAAAGCTCAGCCCCCCCTCAGTGTGACCTGCAGGCCTGTCAGCCCCTGGGTGAGGGGTGCTCTGCAAGGTCAAACATTTTATACCCTCATAAATAATCTGGGCACGTGATGCACATCTCTCCTCAAAGAACACAGTCACCAGAATTTATTTTGTGTGAAAGTAGAATACAGAAATTTTACGTAATCTAAGATATGTTGGAGATGTGCAGATGGAGTCAGTCAAAGCCCACCATGGTTTCTGTCTGCAGGCAGTGGAGCTCATGGTGTTTGCAGTCCCTGTACAGTTCATCTGAAGACAGAACATATCAAAGCATGGTTTGTTCATTATTTCTTCCTCCTGCCCTTTTTTCTTTTGCAGTCTAGGTTTTGTACATCAAGAAAAATTACAATTATACAAATAATTCAGAATCATGTCCAAAGAAAATGATAATTTTTCACTATTTAGATTCTTCCTGTTCACCTTTTGAGTTCTGTTGTTGCATAGTTAACATTTGCCATATTTCAGCTTGTTCTGTTGATTGCACAGGTACTACCAGACCTCTGTGAAATATTCTTATCACGGGAAAGAGCAGCAGTGATAACATTTCCCATTGAGTGCTGTATGTGAAAGTTAACCAGTGAACTGGATGAAAGTTATTCACAATTAACAGCATGAAGTAATTTAGTCTAACTCTTCCTTGCACTCATGTGCAAATTAAATATTCTATATAGGCTGATTCTGCTCCTTTGGTCACCCACCTGGCAATCACTTGATTGCATTTCCTTGGGGAAACTGCCAGGGTTGATTGATGGTGTATCTGGAGAGTTTTGTGCAGGGATTCACTTGAGACCTCCACAACCAAATCATTTTGTGGTCTTGCCCAGAACTCTCAAACAGAAATAGAGAGCAATCTGTAAGAGATCCTCCAAGCCACCATGTTTGTTGGTTTTCCACCACTGGACTGAAGCAGTTGGTTCTTTTTGAAAGATGTTGGTACTCATGAATCCCACTCTCTGTGTGCTTCTGGTCACTTAATTCCTTGTTGGTTCTCTTCTGAAATGTTTGTGTCAGTGGTGAACCTCAGCCCCCAGGGACTCCTTGCCAGAGTTTTCCTGTGGGTTATTAATCAGCGTGGGCACTTTTTCACTTGCAGTTTCTTTGTAGAATTGGTTGAGCGGGGTTTGCTGGGGTCTGTTGACTCTTCCTCCACCTCTGTACTGGATAAAATCCTTGTCCCAGAAGAACCTCCTGCAGCTCCTCTTTCTGTTGTTCCCATTTCCACGTGATCACAGTTGTGCTCAAGGCTTGGACCCCCTTCGAGCCTCTCCCTCCCCCCTTTTTTTGAATTACTAGCGGGTGACAAATAGCTACTGCTTTCCACTCCATTTCGCCAGGCACAGCTTCTTTCCCGTCCTCATGAGGTTTCTGACCTTTCAGTCGATGCCTTTTGCAGCCCCGCGGGGGCCTCGGGGGAGCTGTAATGGACTCACGTTAATTGCCTGTTGAAGGACAGAAGCAGTTCCTAGCGGGATGATTGGTGGTCCCCCTGTGAGTACAGCTGTCCTGGTCAGTGAAAAGATTGATCTGACACACACAAACATTTCGGCTCAGTGCTCAGTGTGTCTCCCAGAGCTCGCAATAATCACGGCTCCGGCTGTTTGCTGGGGAGGGGCAAGGGATGATCCATCCCTATCCCCCTGGGGCTGCCGGCAGTTTAGACAGAAGATACCCCACAGACTGCAGGGTAATCCCAAGATTTATAAAGTCAGTCTTATGAGTTGGTATTCTTTCATTTTTATTGGTCTCAGTGGAAGCAAACCTTCCATTCTGGCTTAAGGATGTTTTAATGTGGTTTAAAATGCTAGTGGTGCACTTTTAGAAGTGTACATGCATGCATTCAGAAAAAAAAATCTCCCATGTGTACTGAAGTCCAAACATATCTTAAAAAATCAAGAAAGCAGAGGCATTCCTCTTATGCTTCTTTCCTCTGTTTTGGGCAGCTGGATAAACCATTATGTTCTCATTAGAGCTGAGTATGGGTCAGTTTGCAGAGTTCTGTGCAAGTGTTATTTTTTTCCCACTTTTGCTTTGTATACATTCAACCTGTGTTGGGCTTCAAGCTCCAAATCTGGAAGAGAAAATCAGCCAAAGTCAGCAAATGTGCTTTGGTAGCTGAGGTCAAAACTTTGCACTGTTATCAGCCTGTGCATGTTTTCTATCTGAAAGTATTAATCAGGTCAAATCTACATGTTCCTTGGCACGTGTTCAACAAAATATGTGTTCAACCTATCCCATGTTTCATCATCTGAAGCCAAGGTTTTGCAGAGATGTGGTCACCACACAAGTAAGCTTCTCCTGAAGTAAATCCCAGTAAAGTTTAAAAGGATTGACTTAACTGCTGCTTTAAAAGATGCTATTCTTAGTTGTTTCATCCTCCCAGCTCCGTGTTTCACATCAACCTGAAATGAGATGGTCCTGAATTACATCCCTGCATCCAACCACAGATGACCCTGTGGTGTATAAAATCACATACAAGATCTCATTTTTTTAGACCACACTTTTCTTCATTAAGGCTTGGAGGGAAACCTCAGGACTAAATGTTTTATGTCCCTGGAATGCACAGTCCCCAAATACCAGGGTCTTACCATGTTCTAGCTGTTGGTTAGGTGTTGAAAATACCACACAGAAATAGGCTATTTTTCACAGTCAGACTGAAATTTATTTGTGGCAAAACCTAGCAACTATTTACCTCCTGCACTTTACTGTGTTTCTGCTTCTCTGATATGTGGCCTGGGCAATGAAGTTAGGAAGCAACACTGAGAAAAGAATTCCAGAGACATGGTAAGGATGCGGCAGGTTGCCATATTTTGGGGTTCTAGAGACATCCATCCACAGAGCAGAGAAATAGCATTCCTTGAAGAAGTTGCTGTATTGCAGGTGTCAATCAAAACTGTGTATTTCTGTTCAGAACATTCTGCTCCAGTAATACATTATTTACAAGTGGAGGAAGTTTAGAGAACACCCACCCCCTGGCAATTGCTGGGTGATCTGAGTGTACTGAAGAAAAGCTTTCCTGAGAGTTTCCTGGCCTTGGTGCCAGAGCCACCCTTTTTAGCTGATATTTTAGTCCTGCATTTTATATTTAATAAAGGTATGCATGTGATCTCAGGCTAGGTTCAGGCTTTGAGATGGAAATATTAGGGCTTTTTAAGCTAGCCTACAAGCCACTTAAGTTTTTTAGGCTGAAGAAGAGTTTATTCTTTTCTAGTTCAGCCCCAAACACTTCCCAGCAAGAATAAGTAAAATAAATGCTTGAAACAACATAGGAAATAAGATGGGAAGAAGCATCTCTGTTTGCAAGCTGTGGAGCAGTGTCCAGCAAGAAAAGATGGAGTGGCTGGAAAGCAGCCAAGAATCCAAACAAAAGCATCTTCAGAGGTCCAGAATAGCTCCAGTGTCATTGGATTTTAGACAGATTCCACTATGGGAATGAAGCCTCCTTGTCTCCTCTATTTGACATTGTGGATGGTTTTAAACAAAAGGATTAAACAAAAATTTAAGCCCTGTTGCCACTTCCATTCAAGTGTTGTCAGTGGGCTGAGGGAGCTGTTACAGTCAGACCATGGCATCAGAGATGTCTGAAGTGTAGAAAACTCACAGACATTCAGCATGCTGAAACAGGTAAATAATACCCAAATATAACATGAAATATGTGACTAGATGAAAAATTGGATGTCTCAGAAAGCTGCATTTCTGTTACCTTAAAAAAAAATGTCCATAGCCTTTAAAAGAACTTGAAAAATAATATTTCAAATACAAGGAAAGATTTTGTCTGTGCTCTGAATGTAATGGGGAAATGGCATTTCAGCCAGCTCTTTGAACTACTCAGTATTGTACAGCAGTGATGGAAAATACTGTGACACCTTTAACACTCAGAAGACACGTGAGACAAGGTTTACAGGAGCTGTAAAATTGAACCTAGATTTGAGGGTAGGGGAATTTTGGAGTAAAAGCTGAACACCAGCCAGGAATGTGCTCAGCCTTTGGACAACAGTGTTGGCCAGGCTGCTCACTTAGTGAGACAAGTGGAATGAAAAGCTGCTTTTCTCAGGATGAGATCCTGGTGCCACTGCCTTGCATGGGCCTTTCATTTCAGGCAGCAGTGTGGAGGTCTTGCCTGGGGAGAAGGTATTTCCCAAAAAGTGATTTGTTGGTGGGAAGGTCCCTCTGGTTACCTGGGGCAGCGAGGCAGATGCACAGGAAAAGTCCATCCGCTCTGAGGTCCATCTTATGAGCTGACTTCTCACTTCACCCTCTGCTGTTGCCTCAGCCTCTTCCTTTCCCTCTTTCCCCTTTTTTCTGCCCGTACTAGTTTTTATTCCAGAAGCTTCTCTCACTTTACTGTCTTGGTCCATTAACAAGCCAGCAATGTAAAATTCATTAACAAGTTTTTGAGCAACTCCAAAGGCTTGTAGATCTTGACTATTTGGCTCTTAAAAATATTTTATATATCTACATTCAGTAGATTTCCAACACTGTAAAATCCTGCAGTCTGTTTTCTTTCAGGGAAATTCTTGCTTTCTGGGAGAGATCTTATCAGTGCCTTTAGTTTTGTCAGTAACTGTATGCCTGAGATATAAATATAGAAACTAAACATGGCAGGCATCATAACATTTAGGGGATCATTTTTAACTTGGTGTAGGAGAATTAATTTGGCTTCCAGCCCCATGGTTCTCAGTTTAATGGGAATTTTAAAAGTGTTCTTTTGCTGTAAATGGACACCTTTAATAAACAAGTGATTTTGTGTTAAAAGTAAACGATTCTTGGAGTATAGGAAACATGTGAGGATCTGTACCAAAGTAAGACCCTCACAGGAGGGACAGTACCTGGCAGCTGGGGTAAAGCAAAGATTAATTTCATTGGATTAGGCTGACACATGAGGAACTCTCAGGGACTTGAACCAGGGTTTGTTCAGCTCTCTGGAAAGACTCACAAAGGCTGGAGTGGGCCCTGGATCAGATTCCAAAGCCTGGGATTACAGGGTGACCTCAGAAGGCAGTATCAATTAGGAAAGTGGTTGTTAATTCATCCCTGGCTGGTGGTTGTGGTTGCACTACAACTTGGTGTGGGTTTGACATTGAGTTTGAGCTGTGTTTCCCCAGCCACATCTCGTTTGGGACTGGCAAGACGACACATTCCTCTGCCTGTTTCAGTTCTTGTGATCAGGATTTGGCCCAGTGGGTTTGGAAAGAGGTGTGTAATTAATATTGCCCGGGAATTTGGAGGGGTGAACATAGGAGGTCAGTAGCTATGGGAAGAAAATGTCCATCATCAGTCAGGGATTCTCTACTTAGCTGCTTTGAATGATACCAAGTATTTCTTCATTCCTGAAATTCCTGCCCTGAAAGTCCAATTCTGCGGCTGGTGCAGCAGCAGGGGGAATTGGCTGGCACTGCTAGGACCAAGAACTGTGGAGAGAGAGGGATGTGGGACACGGATGTTTTTCACTGGAAAGCAAACATGTTTAATTTTGCATATTACCTACACTGAGAAAAAGAAATGACAGAAAACCTGGTTTTATGATTGTAAAAAATGGAGTCATATTTTGCTTGTTTAGTGGAAAAAGCCCAGAAGTCCTGACCGAGCCATTCTCTGGAGGCTGGCTGCAGATCAGTATCAAAATTTAGCAGCTTGCATCCCTTTCCAGTTCTTTTTTTAACACATGAATGTGATTTTGCTCCTCGGCCAGCTGCAGCTCCAAGCACTGAAATTAAACTTAACATGTTTTACAAAATGAATGGAAGGCCAGACAAGAGCATCTTGTTTCCAAGGATCACATAGCCCCTTTTTGGGATTACAGAAACTCTCCTTCTATTAGAATTTGGCAACACAGCTTGAACTGCACAAACACGATGTCTCGTTTGTTTGCCAACTGGTGGGAGACGCTCGGGGCCGCTTCTCCACTGGCAGCTGGCTCGGAGAGGTGGAGGAGTCCCCGCCAGGCCACCACTGGTGTGTAGGGCACGCTAGACCCACAACCCCACCAGGCCCCACAGCCCCACCAGGCCCCACCAGCCCCTACAGCCCCACCAGGCCCTACAGCCCCGCCAGGCCCTACAGCTCCACCAGGCCCCACAACCCCAGCAGGCCCCACAACCCCAGCAGGCCCTACACCCCTGCCAGGCCCTACAGCCCCACCAGGCCCTACAGCCCCACCAGGCCCTACACCCCTGCCAGGCCCTACAGCCCCACCAGGCCCTACACCCCTGCCAGGCCCTACAGCCCCACCAGGCCCCACCAGGCCCTGCCAGGTCCCACCAGGCCCCACTGCTCCACCAGGCCCCCCCAGAACAGTCTCACATGCAGGCCTGGGCAAGAGACAGTGGGAATTAGAGCCAGCTGAGCCAAGGTAGGCTGCATTTCTCTTGTCTGGTAACAAACTCCCTGCAGGAAATAGCGCGGCTGCCCATGCGTCGCTGACTCTCTGCAGATGCCAAGCTAATGAACGCCTCAGCTTGTTACTGTGCTGTTGCCAGCTCTGTGAAGGCCTCAGGAGGACATATTTCAGCCTTTGTGCACTGTTCTAGGTATTTCTCACCCATGACCTGTCACGTAGTGTCCTTTCTACTGTCTAAGCAGGTGACTCTCAAACATGCTTAAAGATGTTGAACATCACCTTGAAAGACATTTCTGACTCTATGTGAAAATACACACTTCTGTAGCCACTCTGGGAGGTTCTTTCTGGAAATATTGCCATGAAACACCTGTATGGTTATTTTTGGAATGTCATCGATGCAAATGTATTTTGAAATCACCCAATGGCTTCATTTGCAGCCTTTGCCTGGAGCTAAGAGTCAGATGTGCCTTTCTTTCCCAGTAATAACTGGATGATGGTGTTGACTGGGTAACATTTTGTCCAGAAGCAGAGGATGATTTACACCTTGTTCTACCAATATGTCCTCTGCAGTCATACTGGAAGTTCATAGGTGCAATACTGGCTTTTTTGTAAATGCTTTCAAAATACTTGCTAATTTTCATATTAAGCTTGTCCAATGGCTGGTGAGCAAGGGCTTGAAAGTAACAAGTTCAAAGGTTGGTAAAAATAGCTGGATGAAAAATGTCTCACTTTCTATTAGAGAGTGGCTGTTACTCACTTGTTATTGAGACTACTTACAGTGTGTGCAAGAGGCTGTATAAACTGTTGAAAACATGAGGATGTCTGCCCATTTTTCACTCCTTGGTTTAAGAGATTCATGAAAAAGGCAGAGTGTATATATAGTTTCTCAGCATCAGTCTGAAATTACAGAGTTCTTCATCTGTCTTGAACAAGGAAACTGCCAAGGATTCATCAGCACTGCCTGTGTCTATTTCGGACCATAAATGCCAAGTTTATACACTAAATACTTGAGATATTTTCTTAATGGCTAGTCTTCAGACTCCATGAATACTTCTAACCTTTAATATGGTAGAAATAGATTGGACAAAAATAGGTGTAGCTACTGTGTGGCTGCTCTGGGTAAATTATTGCATTGAAACCTAATTGAAATGTTGATTACGTGGGTCACTTAGAGCTATTTTGTAGAATTACATTCAGTCAGATATTGATGCCTTAACTGTAGTGACATCTTTCTCTCCTTTCTGATCTACTTCTTGTCCTTCTTTGCTTCCCTAAAAATATTAGTCTTTTACTTCTGGCTTCCTTTTTAAGCTGTCAGGCTGAGGGCCACATTCTGGTGCCTAACACCATACCCTAAGAGCTGCAATAGTGGAGGTGCAGCTGTTTTCCCCACACCCCCTTCAATAACACCATAAGTTGCTGAGAACCCAAATGAAGAGCTGAAAGAAGATACTTACCCTCCATTTGCAAAGCACCCAGGGCAGCTATTGCTTCCCCACAGTAAATCCCAGCCTCATCATCTCTCAGTGGGAAGGGCTCAATGCAAGGCTCCGGCCTGAGTTGCATTTTAATAGCAGATGGTTTCCCAATTACCATTCCGTTTGCATCCTCCCTGCTCTGCCTGGTGACGTTGCCCTTTTGTGGACAATGGGGTCACAGCTTTTCAGTGCTCTCGGGCTTCACCAGGGCTGTTGGGCTGAGGGGGTTTTGTGTTGTTTTGTTTTCCTTGTCATGCAAGAAGGCCGTGATATTTCTGTATCTGGCAGCGTGTCTGCGTGAGACAAGGCAGAGTGAGCGAGGTTGATGTGTGAGTGACAGATCCCTGGGTGATGCCGCTGGGAAGCTCTTGATCTGACTGGTTTGAAGTTGAAAGCTCACTAGGTCACACTGAAAATGGTTGCCACTGGGCATTTCTTTCATCCTTGTTTATTTATTTTCTCTTCCCTTTCCTGAAGTTTTTCTACTCAGAAAGGGGTTTTGCTGTTGTTCCTCATGTTCCTTAGTGGTTGGTAGGCTGAATTCTAACCTTTCACTATTCCTAATTGCTGTTGTGTCTTCTACTTGTTGGTGTTCTGTTTGGTGGGCAGGGGAGGGAAAGGGGAGCCTTCTGCCTTTGAGCTTGGCACCTGTGCCAGCCACTAACCAGCTACAAAATGACCATTTTAAGCAAGCACCAGGTGGTTTTAAAGACATGGTCTGTTTATTATTTAGCAACCTGCTGTTCAAAGGTTCTGGCATTTGTCAGCTGGATCAAAACAGAGGAGCCAGGTGGTGATTCTGTGACATTTTCCTCTCCATACCTACAGCATGTCCTTAACTAAACAGGCATAAAGAACAAGGCATAAATTAACCTGAAAAGACAAGGTGGCATTAGAAGAACCTCTGATCCTCTTGTCAATGCTCTGTTGGCAAAGCTAAAATAGCCACTCTGACAAGAGCCAGGAGAGGATTTCCTCCCCTGTGGATGTTGCCAACAATTTGTCACCTAGCACGGAGGTTGTCGCTGTGGTAGTGCTCAGAGTCAAATGCCAGAACCCCATGTTGTGCATCCTGCAAAAGGGTCAGAAAATCATCTGGCACCGAGGGACATCAGGGAGCTGAAACTCTTGCAGGGGGGCTCTCAGGCAGGATAGTGAAAATCCAGGCACTGTCAGTGTATTCAGGAGCTCACAGCAATTTAGGAAGGTTATTAATGGTGCATTGCAGGTGTTCTGTAGTCCTTCTGCCTCTATATGGCCCTGCATGCCCAGTGCACTTGGGGCTACCCATTCATTAGGACTGCCAGAGTACCACTTCAGTTCTGCTGAAGTTCTGAGCTTTATCTGACAGCTTCTCTCCAGGGATTGAAAGGGCCCAAATTCAGCTTTAGGCCACTTGATCTAATGAGTCACTAATTACTGCCAATTTCTCATTCTTACACCGAAATACATGAGAGCTGAGTATGAACAAATAACCTCAAACTGGTACGAGCAGGCCTCTGGCATTTAGAAGGAAAAGTTGTACTGAGGGCTTGGTTCAATCACTGATGTGTCAGATTGCTCAAGGCAGAGAAAATAGGTCTCTCTTTAAACTCACAGATTGTACCTGGCAATAACTGGTTGTGCAGGTGCCTGAAGTACAATTGCAAAAGAGACCTTTGCTCACTCTGGAAGGATACACTGAGCCTTGCAGGTTTGTGCTCTTCATCCTACATGGAGATGAGGAATTGTGACATCTGAAACATTTCCTGCACACTGCACATCATCATTGTCCCGATGTGGTATTCCATTGTGATTCTACTTCTCAGCCTTGAAAAATTACAATTTTGGGCACACTCTAACAGGCCATCAAGGTACAGCTGATGTCACCGGGCAAATATTGTATGGGAGCAGAACTGGGAGAGAAGATACATGAAGATGCAGAAGTAGCAGGTTCAGGGTGCTGTTGCTTTTCTCTGCTGTGAAAACTTTTGAAATTTAGCTACAAATGTCCTTGCATGCTTTCATACATCAGCAGAGCAGATGGAACAGGGGTAACCCAAAAAGGAAGCCATCAGCCCCAGCCCTTCTCTAATTCACGGTCAGCTCTGAAGCAGGGGGGGCTCATTCCAGTGGGGTGTAGTCCTTGCTGATCTAGGGAAGTAATTAACCCTGCCCTTTCAGGTTTGAGGCATCCATCTAAGCAGTTATCTAAAATGTCTCTCTGAACTGAAAGGAATTGGAATGAATTCTCAGTGCAGATAAATCTGCAATATTTTTCAGGGTCATTTTTTGGAGGTGAAGATTTGGCCCACTGGGTTTGGGCGTGGGTGGCTGATTTAACTCCAGGGACAATTTCAACATTTCTGGAGTAAATCCTTTCCTAAGCAGGCCATAACACACTGATGAGAGGGCAAGACAGCAACAAGAAACATTTGTCAGGAATACCACAAATTTGTATTTCATGGAACTAGGCACTGTGATGATTCACTGCAGTTAATGAAAAACATTTCTGCTCAGTATATCCACCTGTCCCCCTCTGTTAAAAAAATAAAGTCAATCCAAAATGGGATCATTATCTTTAGTGGATGCACTTCACATCACTGAAAACAATTTCAGTTTAGTTAAATAACATGCAGCCTGGAGATTAAAGCTGTAGCCAGTTCAGCTGCGGAGACAAGCAGAGTCGTTTGTACAGAGATCACTTAGAGCTCGATATTCCTTTCAGTAGTAACTTGATGTATCCTATTTTTTTTCCTGTCTGTTATTACATGCTACTAGGTTTTATTTATTTAAATCTCAGCCTCTTTTTGCTGACACAGCAAGGCATAACCAGCGATGTTTAGTAAAACTTAGATGAGCCCCTAAGTGGGCCACTTGTTCTATAAATCTTTAAATATTTCATGTTACTCCTTTAGAAATTGCTGTTGCCAGACTAACCCAATCTTCTTTGAAATGACTAGGGCATAAAATAACAGCTCTTTTAAAATTCTCCAGTGATACAGTTATTTGGTATATTTTTAGGAAGTACCAGACCTTGTGGCCTCTAATGAAAGATCAGCTTTAAACTTGAAGAAGTTTTGCTCCAGAAGGAGCCATTCTTTCCAGCCCCTGGACACTGCTAGGATCATGTTGCTCTCCCAGGACATGGCCAGTGGAGCCTTCTGGCCCTTTGAAGTCAATGGCAAAACTCCCACTGAATTATAATGGAACTGGGTTTTAACCTGAAGAAATAGAGTCTTTGTTGTCTTTTATCACCAAATACAGATATTCTCCCTGAATTAGCCTGGACTGCCAGTCCTGGAAGATTGCTGTGCCAAGCAGCACGATCCCTGGAAGAAGGAAAAGGGGGTTATGTCTTGTGAGAGACCAGAACTTCAGGAAGACAAATTGGATTAGACTGTTTCCACAGAAACTCGGGAGAGCATCATGTGTGGGCTGTTAATGGAAATGCTGCTGCCTGTACACATCCTCCCCTCATGATAAATGTGGCACAGCCCTTGTGCAAATGCAAGTGTTATTACATTAATAGGAACTGTTCCAGCACAATTAAAGCTGTGTTCATTAAGGAAGCTAAGCAGGAATGGTGCTGACCAAGCACTGAATTCCTGGGAAGATGAGGATGCCTCTTCCTTTCCCTGCTGTGTCCCACAGCCAGGCACCTGTGGAATGGGGCAGTGGCTCAGTGGCTGCTCAGCCACCTCATCTAAAGGTGTGAACACCAGAGACATGAGACTAGACCTGCAGGGTGAAGGACAGGGAATGAGATTTGATAATCCTATAGAAGCAAAGCCAAAGTGATCATGCTCTCTGGCTGTGTTCTAGTTTCCACCAGGGCTCTGAAGCATATAGACATATTTCAGCCAAATTTCCTTGTAAATAAGGACTCACTGAGTATTAAAATTATCAGAAAACAGGCCTCTATGTAAAGGGTCTTACTGGTGCCATAATTTAGGGGACAGTGATACACTGGTATCATTTTAGACATGTCAAATTCAGGAGCCATAGCAGAAGAGAGAGACTGCACCCTGGTAACTTCTTAGAGCTTCATCTGGATCTCACAACTCCATCAGCTTCACACAAATCCATAGAACTTTTTGGAAAAGTGCCTTTGAATAAGACTAAACAGAAGCACAGCCAGCCAGCTGTGCCATTTCTACCAGGAGAAGGAGCAGAGAGAACAGCTGAATGAGTGAGTTTCTGGATTGCCTCTTGATGTCACAAGGTGTTTGGCACCAGTGGATTCAAAGATGTTCTTGTTCCTGCCCTTCCTAGCCCAGCTGTACCTTCTGTATTGACCACAGCACACAAACATGTTTATGGGACTGCACTGGAAGCCAGTTCATAGTATTGTTGTTCTTTCAAATACTGAAGTTTTATCAGTTTTTTCTTGTGGTTCGATTTTTTTTTTTTTTCCCTTCCTAAGGTGGGTCACTGTGCCATCAGATTTGGTGTTACAGTAACACACTGTTCCATGGAGGTGAGCCTTGGAGATTAAATCACCAGGCCTCAGGAAGGCAGTGGTTTAATAAACTAACAGCTAAAATCATCAAGCTACAGCCCCAAGGAGTTTAGAAGCACCAGGAGAACAAAGGAAGGCACTGAATCAGTTTTCACAAATTTACTGCAAATTGGTTTACCTTGGTTTTTACAAATGGGTGTGAGTGAATGCAAAGAACCCAAAAGTTCAGTAATAATGGACCCACCAGCAATGTGCTCATCAGCACAGGATGGGAACACCTTGAGTCTTCTTGTTTAGGCCCCAGCAAAGCTGTGTAATCTTTTCATCTTTTTTCCCCTACTCTGAAAGCCAAAACTACTTCTATTATTCTGTTGCTCTCTGTTTCTCTGAAAAAAAAAAAAAAAACCAAAACAAAAAAAGAAAAAAAAAAAAAAAAAAAAAAAAAAAGAAAACAAAAAACAAAAAAACCTTTAAAGATTTGTTACAGACATAATTCCACCAGCTGTGATGTTGGGAAGCTGGGGTTTCTGCTGGGGTAGAACAGCAATGACTCCTAATGTATAGCAGCTCCTTCATGTTTCTGAAGCCAACCTGCTTACAGAGGGGTAGAAGCACATTCATGTTACCAAATCTCGGGGATTTGATAAATTACATTGCTTTATGCTGGTATTGGTGACAAGCTTAAAAGGGGATGTTGATGATTGGTTTTAAATTAAGGGAATGGTGTTTGCTTGCCTGTGAAGGCTGAGGTCAGTCAGCTTGGGCACTGTAAGCAGTTCTGTCTTTGGATTGTATTCACCTGCTTCCCAGGACAGGGCCTGCAATTTGGGCAGCAGGGGCGTCTAACCATGGGTTGTGGTGGCAGCACAGAGTGGCAAGGACAGAATGATAAATCTACTTTTAGTTTCAGAAAAACAGTTGTAATGGATGACTGTGTGGGCTCCTTGAGTACATCCTGGGCCTTTACCTCTGGAATTGCCTTGAAAACAAAAAGAAATAAGCCATGGGTCTCAGCAGGGATGTGTAAGTGTGAAACGGGAGAGCAGCTTGGAGTGGTAGGTACTGACAGCTACAGCTGAACACTTCACTGAGCATATGCAGTAAACAGGAGGGGGAAACTGGGAGAAGTTACACACTGCTGTTAGTTACTTCTTCTGCATGTACCCCTCCATGACTCTCTGAGCTGCCAGACTACGATCAACACAAGCTCACTGTGAGAGCACAGACATCCTCATCCTTCCTCATCCCTCCTCATCCCTCCTCATCCATCCCCTTCCCTGTTCATCACTGCTGGAGCCCTCGTTTCCTCACACGCACTCCAGTCTGCTTTACTGCTCCCCTGGTGTCCCTTTATTTTGCACTGAGTGGTACAATATGATCCATTCTGGAAGCACTTCTTGCAAACAGTAAAATACATTTTCCCTGAAGCCAACATCTTGCTTCACATTTGCACCGTTAAATACCGAGCGGAGCAGAGGAAAGTTCCAGGCAAACCAATTGGCTGGAGCTACTGTGTGCATCTTCCTTTGTTTTTCTTTGGCTGTTTCAGTTAAAATTTAAGGTGCTACACAAGAGTCCAGGGCTCAAATGACTGTTAGCTTTGTTTGATCATATATCTAATTTACTTTAACATGGGATCCTGGCATGCGTTTCTTTAAGAGACTAAATCAATTTTATGCTAAGTGATTTCTCCGAGTAGATTTTTTTTTTTTATTGTCCCCTCTGCCTAAAGTAAATTAGAGTGATAGCTGGAGCAACCAGGGAATGAAAAGGAGTCAAGTCCTCAAGTCACATTAGCAGGCTTGTTGAGGCCTTTAAACAATCATCACCATCAAAGTACTCCATAATAACTGTAAAAAAGCTAATCACAGGTGGCAGTGGGCGTGAAATGTGTGGCTCTGTGCTCAATCCTTGGGATAATGGGGGTATTCATGGGATTTCTAGAAGGACTCCTTTGTGCATCGAGTCATGTGCCTGCTGAGCTGAAAGGACTATTTTGCTCAATTTGTCTAAAAGCGCTGGCTTATGAGATAACTGCAGGGGTTTCACTGCTCAGGTTGTTTTAACCCTTCCCACACAGACAGATTTTGTCTAATTCCAAGATCTTGTCTATGCTGGGAAATATCTCCAGTTTCAGGGAGTGGAGCATGTTACTGGTCAAGAACCAAGAGTGGATAAAGACCACGAGTCTTGCTGGGCAGGACCTGGGGCTTTGGCTCTGCCTCTCCATGGATGTTCAGCTTGAGACTCTCATTTTTCCTCCTTGGCCGCACTGGGAACTGTGAGCCCTGGGAAGCACCTTTCAATTGAGGTTCTCAGACACTGCTGAGATTTAATTCTTGAAGCCAGGAGTATTTAAGGCTTTCAGTTTGGGGGTAGAGTCTCAAGGTACACCAAGCTTTTCTTATTATCTGTTTCATTGCAAAAAAACCTCCAATCTCTTGGTGATTTCTAAAAAACCATCCCAAACCATGGAAATGTTTTTATTGTGCACAATCAAGAAATATTTTCCTTCCTCACTAGAAATAGTTAAAAGAATGCCTGAAACAAGAAATCTGTTACCTAAGAGACTCTCAAAAGAGGAAAATACTTTTTATATTAGAAATCCTTCACTTTGAAATGGAAATAAATATTAATTATATAAATGCACCAAATAGTTAACTACCATAACACATTTATTTAAATTTCAGTCAGTATCTGGAGGTGAAGCAGAGACCAGTGCTGTTTTCTACATAAAGCTAATGGTTGAGTGTTAATTAATATTGCTATTAAGATACACTGTGAAGATTTTAAGTGATGTTTCATGTTCTTCATGTAGTCTCAGAACACAGGAGAAAAAGAGAAATTGGAAGTTGAATCCCTCTTGTTATTTTGTGTGGTCTCCATGATATTAAAATGGGCTCTAGTCAAGAGTCTAGTTTCAGGTAAGGCTAAACCAAGTAAAAAACCTGTAAAGAAACCATTCCTGGTTAGTTTCTAGGTTGCATTACCACAATGGTGATCCAGATGACTAAATCTGGTAGTCATATCAGTATCATTTTTTGAATGCCAGGGTATTGCATTGGCAGGGGAAGAAGGTTCTCTGTCAGGTGGGAATGATGATATGGGCTGAGGCAGTGCAAGTGTCACAGGAGTCTGAGTTCTCATCTGATACAAGAAATACCTTCTGAGATGATATATCAGAACTTACAGGAGGAGCTCCTGTCCTCTCCTTACCTGGCCATTGCTTTGCTGTTGAGTCTTCTCATGGGAAGACTTCCTTTTACCCTTCCTCTCTCCCTTTCCCTTTGTCATTTTCCTTTCCCTTTTTCACTTTTCCTTTCCCTTCATCCCATGTCACCCTGTGCTGCTGGGCACAGCTCCTGTTCTGTGTCTGCAGAGAACCCAACACAGTGAGGTCACAGTCACAGCCTGCAAAGATGCATGAAACCAATAAATGAGATTCCTGCCCTGAGCATGTCACAGCAGTGACACAGGAGAGACTCTAAATATCACCACAACTTTCTTGAGTCCAGTTGCCTTCTAGTTCTTAAGGTGGGAGACCAGAGCCACTTCACCACAAAGAAATGCATGGTATTGATACCAAGTTGTGCTGAAGCAGGAAGCATCTGGGAGGATGTAAAAAGCAGGTAAAGAACTGGAATGAGCTGTTTCTGCCTATCCCTCTCTCTTATAAACACACGAATAATTTAAATGTGCTTTCTGACACACTGAGTCAACTGAGCTCTGGAGTTCTGCTCTCCTTAATTTTTATCTCTGTCTCCTTCTACCATTAACATAAACATTATTGAAAGAGAGATCCAAATCCTTAATTTCTGATGTAGATAACAGGAGAATTTTCTATTCATCCCATGTCACCCCAGCCCAAATAGTCACAGTATCTGGAATGAAAAAATTCCAGCTGTGACCTCGAACCTGTGTCACCTGCAGAGCAGCACAATTGTTTTGCTATATTGCATTACAAGGAGTAAATTGTGCAGTGTCTCAATGTGTATAACCTGAGGGGTTTTTCTGGGACTGCCTGTGAAAGTCCCTAGTCTTGCTAACATTAAGCTGAGCCATTCTTTTGTATTGGATCAGTTTTAGGATTTGACTCCTCCCTGTGCTGATTTGGAGTGGAGCTCTGGTTCATAACACCTGGCATTGTTTCATGCTGTTTGCCTGGTGCTGGAGGCAAAGAGCACAGGTGAAATCCTCCTTTGCTGATACCATGGCAAAGCTTTCATGGATTTCTGCAAAGCCCAGAGTTCCCCACCAGTGAACTGGCCAGCTGGAAAGTTATCTCAAAGTCGGGGATATTTCAAAACAAATTCTCACCACATTTGTGCCCTAGAGGATGGTTCAGTGTCCGTCTATTTTGGACACCCATAAAGCTCCTTTGTAGGTGAAATCCTTTTCCTTTATTCCACTGCTTGTGCAGTTTGATCCTGCACCTTGCAGCCATTGCCTATTGAAGGTACACATGCTGCTCCATTCACCACCGCAGCCTTTGAAGAGTTAAGCTCTGCAGTCACTCAGAAGGTGGACTTCTGCTTTTCCTCAAGTCTCTATTCATCTCCAGGAACTGAATTTTTCATGCAGTAATTAAAATTTGTAGGTCAAACCTCCCATGGCACCGTTTTCTGCTAATATGGGAGAGCAACGGTCGGATTCGCTTACGCTGCTCTTCGCCGCACTGAGATTTAAAGGATGAAGGGTGACATTTTCCCCCATTTTGTAAATTAATGCCATTGATCTGCCTAACAAGAACAAAGTTAGGCTTCAAAATACCAAATGATAAAGAGATTAAGACTTTAAATGGCTTTCCAAAGACAACCTCTATTGTAAGATTCCAAGCAGAGTATTGAACTTTCAATTAGAATTTCTAATGGACTATTGACTTAAATGGATAAAATGTTGCAAGTGATAGCTTTCAAGATGACAAAAATTGCTTAGTACATTCTGGAATATTACTTTATGAGGCAAATACTGTTCTGGAGGCTGAGTAGTAATAACCCAGGCCCCAGGCAATATTGTTCTGTGTCTCTGTGCGGCAGTTTTTCAAAATTGAACTAATGCATTTTGAAACATTTTTCTCTTTTCATGTTTTGTAAATCTTTGGGAGTGTGGGGTACTTTAACTTTCATGAAAGAATCTTAAATCTCTGGTGATGTAGCTATGATTGCACTCTTTATGAAACACAATCCATCTACTCCAACGCTGTATTTTCACACGTTCTTCCGTCTGGGGCACAAACAGTGTGCCCACCTCGTGTGGCTGCTCCTGACTGTGCTCCAGAACGTGCCTGTGCTGCAGTGCCTGTGCTGCAAATAACAGCTGAAACTCTCCCAAATCATCCTGGCGCTTTGCACTGAATTGACTTGAAGGCTTGTTATGAAACACTAGCTCTAGTACATTTTTCAAAGGATATTTTTCAGAGACTAGCCAGCCCTTTCCAGGATAAAGGGTTAATATTATGCTTATGTTACAGTGCATTAAAAACTCTAATTAAAACAGCATTACATTCCCATCTGCCAATCTCCAGTAATCTTCTTTAATTGCAGTAATTAAACTATATTTACATGTTCAGAATACTTGTAATTTAGCAAATTGCACTCTCTGCTCTACATTTAATCAAACAACCAGTTCCAGTATATTTAGTGTGGAAAGAAGTAATTTCAATGTTTTGATTACTATAGCAGATTTGACAGAGTAAGTGCCCCTCTAGTAGAGACTTTGAAAGGGAAGGCAAACATGAAATATAGTCCTGTTCTGATTGTCATGTGAATGCCTAATTACATGTTAGAGGATTAACTATTAAAGGGTACACACTGTTTCGCTTGATTTTTTAGGCACAGCTGACATAACAGATAATAAAGGTTGCCTATTTGAGGCTGTTTGGTGGAATATGTAAGCTTTTTATTATTATTATTAGAAGTCTTAAAACTGAGTATTAAATCCTGTGAGTTAGTAAGGTCATAATGCCCCACATCTTTACTTTAGAGATGTAGGTGAATTGAAGATTATGTTCCCACTGCTCTGTTGGCAGCTGGTTTCCCAGCTCCTTCCTTCCCCAACCTCTTTCTGGGGGAGGCAGGGTTTTTATTCTTAGAATGGCAGTTTCCAAGTAGCTCTGTCAAATTTTTTCTGGTTTTTGGTTTGCAGTGGCCTGGGATGGGCAGTTTTTTTGCGCAGTGATTCCTGTGCCCTGGGAATCAGTGGCACCGAGGTGTCCTCGGCTGGTGGCAGCCCGAGCTCAGACAAAGCAGGGCTGGGTGCAGGTGGGTGGGGAGCGGGTGGGGGAGCTGAGAACTTCTGCACAAAGGGATCCTTTTCTTGCACTGCACATCTCCTCTGTGATCTGGGTGTGGAGCGAACTTGAAAAGGGGATTCCAGTACCAACCACCTGGGCTTCCCCAGGTAAATCGTACAAAGCAGAAAAAATTCCTTCTGATCTGCCAGCAGCAGACATGCTGGATTCAGGGCCAGCCCTGCCAGCAGAGCAGGGGTGGGAGTTCTGCATCTGCCAGGGGCCACCCACGTCCCCCTGCCAGACCTCCCCATCCACAGCCCTGTTCATGGACACCTGAGTCAGTCCCCAGATACCTCTGGAACCTTTCATTGCAGGTTCTGGAGGCAAGGTCTGGTCATTTACAGAGATGAGGTGTCCTGCCATGAACATGGGTGGGGAATGAGCCTGATGGCCTGGATGTGGATGTGGGTGTTAAGGACAGCAGTCCTTGCAGGCTTTGGGACCCCTGGAACTCCTGGCTGGCAGAAGAGGCCGTGGTGAGCACTGGCAGAGGTCCCAGAGTGGTTCCAGTGGCAGTGGGTGCTCCTGAAGAGCTGCTCTTGGCACACCCAGAGTGGAAGGGAATTGCTGTGTGTGCAAAGCTGCAGCCAGGGTGGTTCTCTGCAGTGGTCTAGTTACAAATATATTGCTTTTGTTCCAAAGGCAGCCAGAAAAAACATTTAAAATCCCTAACTCTGACTAATTTTCCTTACTAAAATGCCCATCTACCAACATCCTCCTTCCCTGGACCTGACCTTGGACACCCTTACCTGTGACTGGTTCTGGGATTTCTTACATCATGCTGATTTCATCCATTTCAAGGAGGTACCTCCTGCTGGTCACAGCTCAGATGTAAAATCAGGTCATGCCCAGGCATTCCCTGGCTCTGGGTCATTGTCTTTACTCCTGTGTAATGCCAGCAGTGAAGGCTCTGAATTGAACCCTTCCCGCTGAATCTGTCTCTGCATCTAATCCTACTGGATGGCTCTGCTCTCTGCCTTAATCTACACCCCCAATTTTCTGGTTTAGAGTTTAGAATTTGAAGAATTTATGTTCTATCAAAGCCATTTAATCAAGGGGAACATTTGCTGTATTTACTCTGACTGTGCATTTATATAGATGTAGATATAGATATATAGATATATAGGTATATAGATATATAGATGGAGATATAGATGTAGATATAGATATAGATATAGAAATAATAATTTATTTTGAATTTTCTAGAGTAGTGGATGATAAAAAATTAGAAATAGGCCTTTTGAGACATACTTTTAAAAACCAAGGTTATAAAACTTGATTTAAAAAACCCAAAAACCAAAACATTTGCCCTACTATGGAAGATGTAAAGAAATTAGCTTAATTCTACTAATTTCTTATTATTTGCTTCTATCTCTGTGAGTGTGGCTGAAGTAGGAATGACAGCAATGCTGTTCAGCTCCTCTGTAGCCACTGTTGTGAAGTTCACATATATGAGAGACCTGCCCTGTTTTGGATTTCTCATTACAGTCCATGGTGTTCACAGTGAGGATTTCAAGATGGGTCTTCTTAAGCCTATTAAAAATCAGAATCATGCTGGTCATACATTTAAATAGATTTAGTTTAGTGGCTTCAGGGGAAAGTGGGGATGGGGAGATGAATAAAATAAAAATCTGATACAGAAACATGTCTGGTTTTTCAAAGGTTTTTGCAAAAAAATTAGAAGTTCTGGCATTTCAATTTGCACTAATTTCACACATCATCTTAGGAAGTGCAGGGTTTGGGCCCCTGCCAGACTGGCTGAGAATCCTTTTTGGAAAAGCACAGTTTATGTTCTGAATGGATGCTGCACCAGATAGATATTTCCTAATATCTTTCATTAAACTTCCAAATGGACACTAAGTATGTAAATACAGCAAAACTCAAAGCCTGGCTTTGAATTTGTATTTTCTAGGAAAGCTTTTAACAGTGGTAGTCTAACAGTATTGTGCTATGTCTGGCTTGCCATTTTCAACGAGTAGCTTAATGAGTTTATTGTATAATGAAGGACTCTGATTTATTAGCTTTTCATTATGCTCATTCCATCAGCTTCCTGCTAAATGCTCTAACCTTGGCAGAGATGTCAGTCTTTATCAGGTGGTATCATTGCTTTTTAATAAACTCTCCTCCCACGTTGATAACATTACATGTGAAATCCCTTCTCCTTATGCCCAAGGGAAGGAAAAGGTATATTTATTGAAAAGGCTGCACTGGAGCAGTGCAGAGAATTCCTGAGCAGTTTGGTGCTACCCCTTGGACTAACTCAGGCAGGGTGGGCAGATTTGGAGGCTGCAGGTTGGTCCTTTGGCTGCTCCCCTGAGCTGGCAGAGGATTGAGCCCATCCTCTCCACACTTTAATTACAGCAGAGTGCAGCTGGTTTAAAACTGGCACTTGCAGGTATTAACAAATATTTCTTTAGCAGGTATTTAATGATCAACTCTATTACAAGAATTAACATGGTGATGGCACACAAGGAGAGGGGGGAAGGAGGGTAAAGTAATATTTTACAACCTGAAAAATTAAGCACTGAGATAGTTAAGGCCCAGCCCTCATTAGCTGAATGGTAGATTTTTCTAATTAGTTCTTTCTAGTGTAATTAGCATGGATGAGTCTAATCATCTCATGTGAAACCAAATCTAATGCTTGGGAAGGAATGTCCTTGGCCTCTCTTTCAGACTGATTCCAAGGATTTTGTGTGTTTCTGCTGAGATATTCCTTAAAGAAACAGCAGCCTGCCTTCCTAATGAAGGTGGGCTGGGAGGAAGGAGAAGACTTGGACCTCATCATGCATTTTTATGGAAGCCCAGAGGAAATTCTCCCATGAAAACAGGCAATCCTCATGTGGCAGGTGAATCAGATGTGGGCAGTAGCTGTAAAAAGGCCAAAATCATAAATGAAATTTTGAATCCACATGAGAAATGAGTGTTCAAACATTGGACTTAAACCCCCAGTTTTTCTGAGCTCCATATTTCCCTGTAGGGATATCTCCTTAAGAACGAACATAGAAAGTGAAATAGAAAATAGAGCTTCATGTGCTGCTTGTGTAGCTTCCCTTGCTGTGAGACCCAAACAGTCACAATTGCATTTCCTTTGTTGTCAGCAGTCTGAACAAGGGAAGGCAATACTGAGTATCTTTGCAAATAATTTTGTTTATAGATCAAGCCTCAGTGTAGAATTAAAGTATTAAAGTAAAGTATTAAAGTCAGTAAAAATGCTCTTAGCCTCTTTTTATCTTTTTTTTTAGTTTTAGTTATCCAGGTGTGCAGGGCAGACAGGACACTCAGTTGGCCCCATTTTGGGCTGATGTGTTTGCACTGACTGGTCTTCACCAGTAACCATGACTTCATTTTACAATCTGAAAATATTTGGAAGGTTAAGGAAGTGCAGGGATCTGCCTGGTGCCATAGCACAGCTCATCCATCTCCTCCTGGTGCTGCTCTGACACTGAGCACAGAGAGCCTCAGCACAGAGGCTCGAGGGACAAAGTGAAGGGCAGGACAAGGAGTGCCAAGGACTCCACTTGTGCTTTAGCTGGGAGCAGTGGCATCACTCAGGTCCCTCATCCCAGTGTGCAGGAGCATATTTAGCTCAGTCCCTCACTGCACTAATTATGATTAAATCTCAGCCAGTGTCATTTTGGACCCAGCACTTATGTGAGCTGACCTGTGCCACTGGAAGTTCTGGATTCCTTTGTGTCTTTCCTGCATGATTTATCCTTTCCCTGACAGACTTTGCAGTTTAACAGCCCTCATTTCTTAAGTACTTGAAAGTCTTTAGCTGGAAAATTAAAAGGTAAGTACAGTGATTAAAGATATCTCCTTTAAAAAAGACTTCATTCAATCCCTGTCTGTGGGGGTTTGCTTTTGCTGGTGGATTTTCTGGAAATGCTGTAACTTGCTACTGCATTTACCTGCTAATGTGCTCAGGTGGTTTGTTTTGGAGTGAAAGGGAGACAGGTAATACTGGTGTGGCTGTGACAGAGATGGCTTCCCATGGGCCCTGGGAGGAGGGACACAGCCCTGAGCTTTTTTTTCCACAAAAGCAGTTGAATGCAGGTAAGCAGAGAGTGACAGAAGGTGCAGGTGACGCCTCTCACTCACTCTGTGGCCTCAGGGTGTATCTCTGTGATGTGTTTTTCAGCTGAGAATAGAGTCAGGAACACAATAAACAGCAATTCCTAACCCTTTCCAGGAAAATGGAGACACATCCTTGTTTCTGTGTTCAGTACTCAGCAGACTCCTCAGTGCAGATCCTTTGTGTCACAGGTCCTGGGCACTGCTCTTCCTGAAGCCATCTGACCTGCTGCATCTTCTGTGGTTCTGGAGAAAGGAATTTAGGGCCATCCTTATGGAAGCAGAGAAACCACTCCACAAAATCTATTGAAATTGCTCTGAAGAAATGAAAACAGGCTTAGGGCTGACATTCTGGAGCCAGGGAAGAAGGAAGGCATGGTCTGTGACTTCATGGGAATGGCTGGATTTACAGGTGTTAGAATGAGGGGGGGATTTTTAGCCCATTCCTGTTAAAACCAAGGAATGGTGTAAAATTGCTGTGGTCATCACCTGGTGCAGGACTGGATTTCTCCAAGCATCCAGCTGGAAAAATGGGAAATCCAGCTGGCTTGGGAATGGTGGGACCTGTTTCTGGGGGAAGGTGATAGTCCAGGGGAAAAGCAGCAAATAGCACAGAGCTTGAGCCATGGAAGCCCCATGGGTTTTATGGCGTGGCAGAAGAGTAATGGGACAGAATTGAAATGTAGTTACTGATATTTTTATATGGAAAAGCGGAAATGAGATGTAAACAGTATTAGTGTAATACAATTTTCATGTGAGATTAAAAGGAAAGCCAGGATTTGAGAGATTTGGAAATTGCAGTTACAGGATAAGTGATATTTGAAAGAATCCTACTTGATTTGATTAAACTGGAGTTCAAATGTCACTAGAGAGATGCATTACTTACAAGGTTTTCGTTTGTGCATCCCAAGCCTGAGATTTGCTCATCCCAAACCTGGGCAGGGATGTGAGTGGCACAGGTTAGGAGGGGGCTGGGAAAAGCTGGGTGCTGCTCAGAGGTGGGAGCATGTTCTGCCCTGTGGGTTTGGATACTGGGCTCCTGGGTTTGTGTGAGGTTTTTGGGGCCCACTCATAGTAGTTCCACCAAAAAATACATTTGCTGTTGAATCCTGTTCTCTGGCTGGAGATGTTTGTCTCATGCCACATCCTGACCTCTGAATGGCAGTGAGAATTCAGATTTGCTGCTGCTTCTTCAGGCTTTTTAGTTCCTATTCTCTCTGTTTGCTCTGTGGTGAGGTGGTGCCCAGTGGTAGGAAGTGTTTGACAGACAATAACATGGTGAAATCCTGTGTCTTGTGTCCTGCCTTTGCTCACGCTGGCCTGGTGTCACTGGCCTGGCCCAGCACTGGGATGACTTCTGCAATGTAACAAACCTTTTTTAACCCAAATTTTGCAGCTGAGGCAGTGGGTTGAGTAAGGATTTTAAAGCCATTTGAGAGGAAGGTGCTTGATAACTTTGCAAGCCCCAGTGATTTACCCGTGACCTCTCAGCTCTGGTTCACAGGCTGTGCCAGCTCAGTGCTCCCATTTGCCTTCCCAGGCCTGCCTGTGTGACACACGAGTCGTGGTTAATCACAGAGAAGCTTGGTGGGCAGATCCCTCCTGGGGAAGTGTCCTGCTCCTGTGACACGATGCCAGGTCCCCCCTGGCAGCGCTGGCATTTTCTCCAAGTGCTCAAACCAATCCCCACACCCCAGCCCCAGCCAGGGGAGATGTTACATCAGCATCTGGCACTAATATCTGTTGTTGACATTTTGGGAATGAGAACGTGAGCTATTAGCAAAGCTGTTTGCTTGTACCTAATTAATGTTCAAGTGTATACCCCTTCCTTTATCAGCCTTGCAGCAGCAAACCAGGCCTGGCGTTATCTTTCACCAGTTTTAAAACTTAATTATTTCCTGCCTTAGTGTTAAAGGCCGTGCAGTACAACTTGCTACCCTAATATAGATTTAATCAAGTTACCCAGCCTCAGAGTGGCTTGATGGCTCTTTAGCTGAAGTGACTGCATTTATATATCAATAGAGCAAAATTTGGAGTGAGTTTTTTGCTTTGGCAGATGTGGAGATGAATGGATGGGTGAACACCTCTGTCTGGAACAGGCTTGGAGAAACACAGGCAATTTCCACTCATTCAGTCCAACTGCACAAAGCACATAGCACTCCAAACCTTTTCCCAATATTGGCAGTGGTGCTGCTCCAGGGTGCTTGAGTGGGTGTTTTCAGCTGGGTGAGAACAGAGCCCATGGGCACAGCACCAGGGAGAGTTTTTGCCCTCAGCTTCACCTGAGGCAAACTGTGCCTGCATGTGGAGGGGAGAGGGAAAAGAGACAGAATCAAAACTCCTCACTGCTGAGAGCGCTGCATGACCAATTCTGTCTGAGGCCACTGTCAGAGACATGACTTAGAGGGGCTCACAGCATACAGAGAATCACACTCCAACCCTGACAGGGCAATGAAGCAGGTAATTGATGTAATCCAGTGGTTTCCTAAGAACTTAGTCCTTGTGTGTGATCTTTTGAGTTTTTAAATCTAAACTGAATTCAACATACATTCAATGCATGGTGAGTTAATTGCCATGGAGGGTTTCTTCTTTGGGGAATCTCATTGTAATGTACTGTGATACACCTGCTAAAGTGATTTTAAGTGGTCTCGGCTTGGTTTGCATTCAGATCCTGCTTTAGCCCTCTCCTCTTTGCCATTCAGTACAAAGACCAGCCTGTGAGCAATATGCCCTTAAATAATTCAGAGAGCAAAGGTATGCTGCTGGCCTCATCACCAAAGATGATGTCCTGGTGTACTGTGTTTTGGGTTACTGTTCTGAAATAATCTATGTGTGTTTGAATTCTTCAGCACCACAAGAATTAGTGACTGGCTGACAGAGGTGACTGTTTGAGGATGCTTTTATAGCAGAGACTTTTAAACCTGGCCAGCAGCTGCTCTTGGTTTTGCCTACAATGAAACCTCTCAGTCATGGCTGTGATGTGAGGGGTTCCCATGATGGATGTCCAGATTTATTGTACTGAAACTCAAGACATTGCTAAACCTGAATTTCACATGTGAAGGGCTAATGTGCCATATCACTGCACTTTGTTTTTATCTGGACCTTGTTTTTAGGAGAAACCAGATTTTTGGATGAGCTCAGGTTTATCTAGGCACATTAGCAAAGACCAGACTTTGAAAAGAATTTAGCAGGTCAGTGGCTAAGATTGTGTCACAAGACATCCCCTTTTACCACAGCAGGAGCTGCTGAGTACTTAGAACTTTGAAAAAAAATCCCTAATTTAAGAAATGTTGAATTCTTTATTAGAAACTATGGTTTTGGGGCAGTTTCAAGGGGTTGTCTTTAACACAACAAAGTGTGGGTGAGGAGAGGTAAAAAAGTTTAAACACATTACATTTCATTATTTATCTCTGACAAAACTGCCAGGAAATCTTTCCTTGCAGAGGCTTCCTCAGAAGGTTTGTTCATTGTCAGACTCTGAGCAGCAAGCAGGTTACAGCAACTTGTGTCCCTTCATACACCTGTGTCCTTTCTGCATCCATCTGAACTAGTGATGAAAAAGCAAAACCCCTGAGAGACAGTCATAAAATCATAACAAATCCTACAGAGACCAGTAACCAATTCCTGTTTCATGTAGCCTAAAGCCTAATTCAGTGCAGGAAGTGTGGCTGCTGACCTGAAGGAGCTTTATCCAGGAGTCTCTGCTTTCCCTTCTGCAGAGCAGGGGTGGCTTTGCTTGTGTGGCTCCCTGGGTTCTCTTACCCTGTGGAAACACCAAGTGTTGTTGCTATGATAACCTGATTGTAAGACAAGTTTTTTCCACTTCAGAAATCCATGTATGACAGAAATACATTTGGCTACAAATTTATGGGCTGCATTATATCCTTTGGATGCCAAAGGCTGAAGGTACCCAGGGCAGGTGCTGTCACATAAATCCCTGCCAAGTGTTCAGGGCATTTGTGTTGGTGCTTTCTTGGTATCTGTGCTGCACCAGAGGATCCAGGAGCTCTCAGCAGGCACTCAGTGCCAGCAGTTGCAAGGGCAGGTGTAGGGATGTGGCCCAAGGCAGCATCACCATCCCAGCAGTGCTGCCTTTCCTACCAGAGTCAGGCAGCCAGAACACAGATGGATTAGGAGGCTGTTTAGGAGGAAGCTGCCTATGGCAGCTGCTGCTGGCTTTTGGGCAGCTGGGCTTGTGAAATCCTCTGTAGGGCTGGGGGTGAGAGGAGTGGGCTGAGGGGGCTGCAGGTGTGGGGCACCTGTACTGCAGAACTTCTTAGGTTCCATTTAGTTGGTCACTTTTCACTTCTTAGAAGTGTATTTTTGGTTTTAAGAGTGGCCTGAGATTGGAAGCTGCCTTAAATTGAGTCACTGCAGAATTTATTTTGACGATTAAAATGGCAGCACAAACATTTTCACTTCTTACACATTCTGTGCCAAATTATGCAGCACAATGCAGTAAATCTGAGACACGCTAAGGTTTTGCATTAGGCATATGAGAGAAGGTTGAAAGAGTTGGTTCTGGTTTTTATCAAGGTTTAGCATCAGACATATCTCCTTTCCTTGTAAGTTAGAGCTGTCTGTGTAGCACTATTGTCATCCACGAGGGATCTGGGACCAGCACTACAGATTTAACATGCTCAGGGAAACCAATATGAGCTATCAACCGATACATGACACTAATACAGGGTTCACTTTTACACTCAGCCAAAAAAAGAGAGACAGATTGTTCCAAGTTTAGACAAGCTGTAAAATCCTTTCCTAGCAGGTACTGCACTGGCCAGCCCTTGAGACTGTTCTAATTGCTTTACATCTGTACAAAGGTTCCTTGTAATCGGGCTTTCTGCCTCCATTTGTCTTCTTTTCAGCCTCTTAGTAAAGGCTTTAATTGGTCTTAGTGGGGCTTTTCTCAGTTAGTGCAGCCATACCTTAAAGGCTGAGCAAGTGCTGGCGTTACCTGGGGGGGAACGGAGGGAGCAGAGGAGAGACATCAATACTTCTTTACCTTTAACACTGTAATTAATGGGCTCAGAGCAAGGAACAGGTTTGGAGAAATTTTAGCTCTTTGGGGGATTTTGAGACAGATCAGACAAAACAGAGCCAGGGTGGAATTCTCTAGAATTTCTCCCTGCTTCATTTCTCTGTGAACAATCATTAGCCTTGTAATTGTCTCCTGGTAAACTGCTGTATCAGGTTCCATTTTGTCCTCTTTAGAGGATCGAGTTGCCTTTAAATCAATAGTTTGAAGTACTGGGGGATGTATGTGAAAGGAAGTGCCCTCTAATTTCTGTTTCTTAGCTACTAATTATTTAATAATACATTTTATTGCCTATTAAAATGTGGCATAACTTGCTTGTCAGCAAAACTGGATGGAACATAATCATTTGAGAAGGATAATTGGCACTTTTGCAGATGGCTTTTATTGCAAGGCTGGTTTGTTGTTGCAGGAGCTCCTTGCCAGGTTTGCTCACGGGCTCTTTGGGGCGGTCAGCGTCAGAGCAGGCTGCAGCAGCACAGCTCAGCCTTTCTCCTGTGGCACACTCACAATTTGGGGTGCACCTGTGTTTCCGACGTGAAAGCCGCTGTGGTGCCTGGAGAGTTCCTTCTTTCCACTCAGGTCTTTGTAAGAACCCTTGTGGGTTTTACCACCACGCTGCAATTTGTTACTAGATTTAGCAAAATAGGAGAATTTGTTTGGCTAACTGATTAATGGAGGTAGGTAAAGCTGGGCTGGGGGGTTGTCTTGAAGCCATTTTGATTTTTTTTTTTTTTTTTTTAATTTATTTTTTTGTGCAATCAGAAATGCATGTGTGCTTTTGGCTGAACTCTATAGCTTGCACAGTCAGTATGTGCAGTGACACTCTGGGTGCTCTGCAGTGCCTGCCCTGAAGTTTAATAGCTTTAGACAAATAACTGGAGGTTGACTCAGTGCCCTCCCATTGCTCCGAGGTCCTTGTCATCATTCGAGTGACCGGGTAGAAAATCTTTTCAGAAGGCTGTGCCTTGGCCAGAGGACAGATGCAAGGGTTGTGCTGCAGGCCCTGTTCTGAAGGTCACTGGGGTGCTGGGCTCTCGGGGTGGGTGCTGATGGCTGGCACTGAGAGAATCAACGAGTCTGACCAGGGCTGAGGAGCTGGGGGAGCTCTGCAATGGGGACCCTGCAATTTGGGCATGAGGGAGGGAACTGCTCCTCGAGGGTCACTGATAGACAAGAGCCTCTTCCTTAGCTTCCAACAATGAAACTTTCCACAGTGACCTTTGAATTCCATTCTGATTTTTCTGAGGGAATGATTGTGTTGTGTAGGAAAGCTCTGGTTTATGTTTATTTTAAATTAAATGAAGAAGAGACTGGAACAGGCTGTTTCTTATTAAGTACTCCTGCAGTTAAATTCTGGTGGTTTTTTTCCTCCTGGGGAATGCTTTTGTTTATAAAGAAGTCTTCCCTTTTCTGTCATTGTTTTGGTATGTGTCTCAGGAACTGGCCTTGTTTGGGGAAAGGTTTTTAGACCAGTGCTCATGGCAGATCCCACTTCAGGCTGCACTGGCATCACTCAATTCCCTGCTCACTATCCCGGCTTCATCCTCCCCTCTAATGGTTTCAAGCTAGAGCAGTGTTTCCATCTTCTGCAAAAGAGCTTTATTGAGTGTTAGTGTTATTCTTTGGAGAAGCTCTGGGATTGCAGGGATGACATTGTGCATTTCTTCAGTGTATTGGAAGCACATAATCCATGGGAACTCTGTAGCCCCCATTACAAGGTCCGAAGTGGCTGGGATTAAATCATGCCGGTGAGATTCAGTGTCTTCTTGGTACCTGTTTTTGATAATCTCTCCAAATTGTCTCTTCCCCATGGCAGTCAGAGAACGGAATCAAAGATGCTGATGTTCTTGTCCACAGCCATTCCTTGTGGAGTGAATGCAGTGCAATCAGCCCCTCATGGAGAAGTTAATGCAGTACCACGAACTGGTCCTGAAAGGACTTGATTAATGTACCTGGAAATCATTTGTGTTTCATTAGTGAGGACAGGCCTGGAGCTGCCTGCTTCAGAAAGAAAGAAAAGAAAGAAACCAATGTTCCACAGGCATTGGTTCTGTGGCACCCACAAACTGCCCAAGCCGTGGGTAGATGCTGTGGTACAGATAGGAATGGGTGGACAAGCTGGAAAAACAGTTTTCATCAGCATTAGTGCCCCTTGATGACTAAAATCAGAACAAGTACATCCATGAAATACCATTTTTGCTGGGGTTTAGCTGCATGTGCTACCGGTGCAAGCAGCATCTCTTGGGGTCAACAGAAATCTCTTGTTGAGATGGCAATAGAGTCACTGTGCATGTAGAAAAGATGGAAAATTGATCCATTACACTTCAGCTGGAGTTAAATGAACAGAGCATTGTTAACCTGACAGCATTCTGAAGAATTCAGATAGAAGGATTTTGCTTTAATATCATATATTGAAAATTTGCTGTCAGACCCAGCTCAACATTTCTCTGCAGTAGAGGCAAATTATAAAGGTATTATTTTCCCCCAAGATGAGGAGCAGATAGTTGAATTTGTCCTTCATCTCCCATGTCTGCAGTTTCATTGATGTGCCTGGTGAGTCTCCAGAGCTGGTGACAGGCAGTCCAGCTTCAGATGGGGTGGATGAGGGAGAAGGAAGATGCAGTGTCCCAGAGGTGTGCTGGGTTCATTGCTGGCATTTCTGAGCACTCCCATGGACATGATCTTTCCTTCCCTGCTCCCTGTCCTGCACAGTAATCCCTGTTCCTCTCTCTAGATCTTGCTGGGTGTCTCAGTGGGGAATTCACACTGCAGTGTGATGCAGGGGCATTGCTCCAGTGCCAGCAGTAAACTGGAAAATTAAAAAATTAAAGGGGCAGAGCTGCTGGGAAAGATGTGCCCTGCCTGTCCAGCCCATTCCCACTCCCATTCCCATCCCCACTCCCATCCCCACACCCATTCCCACACCCATTACCATTCCCACTCCCATTCCCCCTCCCACTCCCATTCCCACTTCCCCATCCCCATTCCCATTCCCCCTCCCACTCCCATTCCCACTCCCTGTGAGGCACTGACATCCATCCAGCTCCACCAGTACAATGAGTGCCTCGTTCCCCAGGGCCCTTCACTCCACCTTGCACTTCCCATGGAGCACAGAATGAACACCAATATAAGCTACTCTAAACGCTATTAGATGGCTAAAGTGAGATGGAGAAATCTGCTTCCTGGCAATTAGAAACGAGCTAATCACTTCAGGAGCAGCAGCAGCAGCCCAAAGAAAATCCCTGAGCAGAACAGAAGCATGGTGTGTGTGTCACAGGACAGGCAGGAGCTGCACCACCAATGCTCTGGGAGGTCACTTGGTGCTGGCTGGGATTGTCTGTGAGGTGAAGGGCCACACTCACAACACACTTTGGCCTCCTGTAAAGCACCCACCTCCAAATTTTACTTGCATGTAATGTCTAGAAAAATAATAAGAAGCATTGATTAAAAAGAATCCATAGTGAACGTGGTGCCATCATTAAAACCCCTGCTGTGGACAGTCCTTTTAACAAAAAGGCTTTTTTATTGTTTACATTGCATTGGTGAGGAAGCTTATTGAGGTTATTATTTGGGATACCTTCTGCATTTTTGGTGAGGTTTGAGGTACCAGACATGCAAACAAAACATGGGAGCACACATGCCTCAGTTCAGGTCTGTAGGAGATCAGAGCACCAAAAAAGGTGATCAGGATCAGATATTTTAATGTCATTTTAACAAGTGATCCTGATCTACAGGAACAAGGATGCATCCCTGAGCCTTTGGGGCAGTGTGAAAGGCAGGTGCACCCCTCTTGTGGAAACAGGTGTCAGTGTTAGATGGCAAAGAGGGAAGAGGCACTCGTTGGGCTTGTGCCCACCTCTGCTGGGGTGGGCTGTCTCATATTGGGAAAGCTCAGCACTGTGCACTGTCACCTGTGTCACTGTGAGAGCTGCCCCAGCCCTGGCCCAGCACAGGCAGGAGCTGGAGCTGCTGGAGGAGTCCAGAGGAGGCACTAGGATGAGCAGAGGGATGGAGCAGCTCTGCTGGGAGGAAGGGTAGGCTGAGAGAATTGTATTGTTCAGCCTAGAAAAGAGAAGCTTCAGGGAGACATCACTGTGGTTTTGCAGGACCTGAAGGGAGCCCACAGGAAAGAGGGAGAGAGATTTACAAGGGCTTGGAGTGACAGGACAAGGGGGAATGGCTTCCACTGACAGAGGATTTAGGTGAGGACAGGGTTTAGGTGTTAGATTTAGGACAGGGTTTAGGTGAGATTTTAGGAAGAAATCCTTCTCTGTGAGGGTGGGAAGGCCCTGGCACAGGGTGCCCAGAGCAGCTGTGGCTGCCCCTGGATCCCTGGCAGTGCTCAAGGCCAGGCTGGACAGGGCTTGGAGCAGCCTGGGACAGTGGAGGGTCCCCATGTCAGGGGGTATCACAAGATGAGTTTGAGGTCCCTGCCAACCCAAACCAGTCTGTGATTCCATGGTATGCAGTCATCATCTAACTGGAGGCCTGTAAATGTTCACTGTGTCATCTCCAAGTGCTGATCATTTAAAAAATGAAGATCAGGAAAATTCTGGGGTTTGAGCTTTTCTTTTTACCAAGAGGAAAACACAGGCCTTAAACAAGTCTTATTAAGGTGATAGTCAAGGAAAGAGATATAAATTTGCAGCTTTCAAAAATAAAAGCCAGAGTAGGCCTAATTGACTTGAGATGCAATGACAAGTGGATGAGCTGTAGTACAGGTACTCCCTGTTAGGCACAGGGGTGACAGACAAAGGGAACAGCACTCAAGGGTCTGAGTGACATTTTTATGCAATGCAGACAAGTACTTGGCAGCATCTTCCCTTTGCCATGGCTCTGTGTATGCTGATTATTCAGCAAACAGTTCAATTAGCTGTGCTCGCCCTTTGTTTGCTGGAATGTTGTTGGTGTTATTTCCTGTTTACATAATATCTGGATTTTATTCCAAAACCCCAGACCAATTAGGCAGACTATCGAAATATTTGACTTTAACGTAAATCAAAGAACATGAAGTAGCTTTTTGTGCTAATTTTTGTTGCTGGGTCAGGCAGGGTTTTGCTGGGTTTTATAAGTTTTGAGCTTTGTTTGAAAGCACCAGCTGTGACTGTAGGCCCAGGCAGCATCCATCAGAAACTGATGGCTCCCTTTAGTCCGTGTTGGAAACAGCAATCACATTCTTAATCAAACTTAAATTAAACCAAGCCAAAGGAAGCAGCTCTCCTTTTGCATTTGCAAGACCTGGATTTTGCAGTGAACCTGGGAGTGTGTTCAGGTTCTCAAGGGAATGGGCAGAGATTTTAATTCCCTAACAGTGCCTGAAACAGTCAATCCATGGAGCAAGTGAAGGTCAGGTGTCAAGACAGGCAGCTGCTGAGAGACAAGGAAGAGAAATAATAGGAGGGAAGGGGGAAAAAAACACCATCAAAGTGAACTGATTCACCATGTGAAGTTAAGTGAACTACATTACAACAGACATAGTGTCTGGAGGAACTAATTGCTCATGTGGTTAGGTAAGTCAGGTCTACCTGAGACCTTCTTGACTCTGGAAGCTATTAAATAGAACAGAACTTGCTAAAAGCAGAGAACTTCAAAAACATGTTCTTTACTTTCCCTCCTTTCTCTCCCCCCATTCCTTAAGGGAGACATTACTGATTGAGAGCAGATTTCAGCAGCTTTTTGGCAATACAGAAGAATAATCTGTAGTCTGAAGCAATTATTGTTGAAGCCCTGCTGATCTTTTCTTGAAAAGTCCAGAACCACAGACATTTCTTAGCATATTAAAAAAGAAGATGATCTAGGTGTTGTGCAAGCTTTGAATCTGCTCCATAAAGCATTTTCTTTGTCATTAACACAGACGTGACTCATTGCTTGTAATACACAATTTGACATTTATGTTGGTGGCACTTAAAAGTAGGTAGAGCAATTCTGGCACAAACAACCAGCTTGAAAGTATGTAGTGAGCAGAGAATACTTCTTGTGTTTCTGGTATCCAGAGTAAAAATGTCTGGATTGCTTTGGAAGTAGCGGGAAATAGGTGATGGAGAACATCAAAGGCTGTAGGAAATAAAAACACTGGGCAACTGGTGTGGACTAAGTTTGATTTCTTGCCAGATTTTTGTATATAACCTGACTATGAAAATTCCAGTGAACTTCCCCACACTTATTTTTAGTCATAGCCATAAGAAAAGCATTTTCTTTCACTGAGGTCAGTGAGTGTATCAGAATTCTGCCCAGTTCCTTTCAAAGGGGAGAAAACACAAAGGGGAATTTTGCTGTGATTTCCAGGGCAAAACAGGAGAATTGGCTTGAGGATTTTGGAGGTAATTGCATATGGTAGGTTCCTCTTGAAAAGAGTTTTCCAGTTAAGTGTCAGGTTCTTGATTCCTAAAAAGCTGGTTTTTACCAATGTAAGGGATATTTTCTATGAGTCCTCAGAAGTTTAGAAGCAGCCTGTTAAAGTAAGTATTTGGAAAGAGTGAAAAACATCCTGTTGAGCGTCCCTGAGTTAGTTTAGCATCCAAGGAGTGAACAAATATATATACCTTTTATTTCCTTCAGCTCAGAGAAGAGGGTTTTCCTACTGTGCAGACTTTGAACAGTGAAACTGAGATTACAAATTAAAAAAAAAACCCCACACTGGTTTTGAGTTCTGGTTTTAAGTATATGGGGGCTATAGAGGTGATGGAAATTTTGTTGTACAATGCAAACTGTGCTGAACCAAACCATTTCGCTAGTCAGCAGTATGTAAAAAAAACCCAGTCACCTAGAATTTCACCATGCCAGAGTCCATATCTGCATAAGAAGGCAGAAGTCAGGTATTTTAGGTTTTTCTTAGAAAACTCTGCATGTGATTTCCATTTAGCATTGAACTTCTCTAGGCACAGGTTGTGTGGATGATTTGCTAGTTGCTCGCTCTGTAAATAGTCCTTTTACTGAAATGATCAAGTTCTTGTGACGTGACTTGGAGAGACAAAACCAGTACCAGGAGATGGGGTGGGGTTTTGTGGTGCAAGTAAATATATTTTATGTGTGAGATTTTCTCCCTCCTGCCTAACCCTGACAGCACATTAAAATTGTTAAAATTAGCTTCTCCTGAAGCACATCACTTGTCTCAAAGAACAATTGACATCCTGGATTTTATGTCTCCTTTTATTAGTTAAGGTAGTGAATTGATGTCCAGTTTAGATATCTAATCAATATTATAATTTAGTCAGTAAAGCTGATGTATTTTTCTATCCTATGTTGTGACCCAGCCCCAAAGGCACAGAGGAAAGAGGGCAGGTGGGAGTAAAAACTGAAATTTTGAAGCATGTGTGTAAAGCCTCTGGACCAGGACCGACCAAAATGGAAAGAAAATAGAAAAGGAGAAAAGGAAGCCCAAAGATTGTATCCAGTGTGAAAAAAAAATAGGTGAAGGAACTTGCAGTCAGTCCTGAGGTCATGAACATTCAAACAGAGCAGGGAGAACTTAGTTGCTTTTTTATAATGAGATAACATACATACAAGAAATGGAGTAGGGTTTTTGGGTTTTGTTTGTTTGTGGAGGGTATTGTTTGTTTGTTTGTTTGTTTGTGGGGTTGGGTTTTTTTGTTTATTTTTGGGGTTTTTTTGCTTTGTTTATATTAATTAAGACATTCTGGTCAGGGTAGAGCTGAGGATGAAAAAGTTTCCTGAAGCACCAGTGAATTTGGGTGCTTCTAAGTCTGGTATCCTCAGAATCAGCAAAAGTAGGTGGAGTAATTTCCTTTATTCATTCCTCGAGGCAGCACTTAATGGGGCTCTGTTCTGTTAATTATTGATCTTACCATTTCAGCGATCAGATATGTGGAAGTGGGCACTATTATCTAGTAATTGACCATACTGGAGGGTTGACATGATGCTAAGAGTGTTTAACATAGAGATAAGATCAATTATAAGAGAATGGTTTCCACTGTAATGAGCTGGTATAAGTAGGAAACTTGCTCTTAAGGCATTTGTCAGGGAGGAATGCTAGGACAGAGCCACCAGAGCTTTTCTGTGGATAAACTTAGGATAACTGCTGGTTCACAGGGACTGGATATCTAAATAAGGTGGGATGATGGGACTGATAAAATTTCCACAAGTGTTGTAAAATAATTAGCATAAAAGAGGGTGAATGAGGAAAATGCAAATTTCTCAAAACCAGGATCTTGTAGCATATGTGATTAAGTCACTTTCCAGAATCCAATATTTTTTCTGTAAAGGGAAGTGAAAGAAGAGCATCTCTTTACTAGCAGACTGATAAGAAGGATGCCAAGCCCTTAAAAAAGGGAAGGAAAAACCCTCATTCAAATAAGCAACAGTGAAAACAACGTGCAGCTGCAGCCAGGAGGTTTCTGAGCCTCTGCTCAAGCTCTGCCAGTGCCATAAGAGCATTTCTGGCATGTGGTTATTAATGCAGTGAGGACTTTCATTGTTGGGATTTAGGGTCTTGAATTTCAGATCCTCATACAGGATCAAGAAGAACTGGAGATGACAGGTATGATCACCACTGTCACCACCAGAATGGAGGTGAATTAGGGAAGGCAGGAAAGATCAATAGAGAAACTCAAATTCAGATATACAGAAAACAGTGTTCTCAGGGAACTGTCATTTCAGATGCCACATCCTAATTCCCTTCATTTTCTCAATGCCTTGCAGAAAGAAAAACTGCACAATGAATGCTGGTAGAAATAAAACCCTTTTTCCTGGGCCTGAAATGAGAACTCCTCCAGCTGTTTGACCAGCACAGAATTTACAATCATGGCATGACTTGAATCAGTAAAAATGAATCCTGTTAGGTCATTCTATTCCTGACTCATACACATCCTAAAAACTAGGATTTAAGAGTGTTCAAAGGTTGCTCCCTATTTTTCTTTTTATTTTATTTTGGAAAGTAGTTTCACTGCATCTTTAAAGTGCTTTAATTTATAAAAAGTTGTCGCATGCAACTTCTAAGATATGAGAATTGGGGGATAAAAAAACATCGAGACCATGTATTTTCATGAGTTTATATATAAAAGTTACAGTGCTTTGCTTATATTGGTTTTCTTTTTTGTAAGAGATGAACAAAAAATGGCTCTTGCTTTGTTTCTCATTTCCCATTTTATACAGAACATTTGGAGGAAAACTACTCTGCCATCTTTGGTTAGCATTCAGCAGGCAGCTTCAGAGCAGAGTGAGCTTTTCTTTCTGGATGTTCATCTGTTGCTTTGCCTCAGTCCTGAGCAAAGAGGTGCTCAGGCCCAGATTGCCCATGCTCCTCCCCAAAAGCTGGACCTTGCTCTTTGTGCCCTCTCAGTTCCTGCAGACAGGGCTGTTTGTGCAGGCTGAGTTGGTTGATCTTGCAGGAAATACATTGCTTAAAGCTCTAGTTCAGGTTAAGAGCGGGATATAAAAATGTGGGGGTTTTCCCCCTAAATGGAAATATTAAAATGCTGAAAGTAGAAATCTTCAAGCAGGGAACTACAGTACTCTTGACTGCAACAAAACTTTGGTTATTCTACAAAAAATTCTCTCTTTCTTTTCTTTCACCACTATCAGAACAATGTCATTCCAATGGACGTGCTCCTGCTTGGTATTTGGTCTTTAGCTGGTGGATTTATTCTTCTTGGCTTGCTGCAGTGAGGGAAGGGAGTGTAGGCTTGGCCTCCATCCTGCCCCTTCCCCTTCCAGGAGCCCAGCACATATGGCTGGGTGGAAGCCACGTTGGTGCTGCTGTCCCACCACGTGCAGACCTTGCTGCTGCAGGGAACAAGTCCTTGCTGCTCTTCTGGCTGGTGAACCTGGGATTTGGGAGGACTTGGAAGGCCAGACCCAGTGGGTGTGGTGGGATGTGTGTGTCGTGGATTAATTCAGTTTCTGGTGGTCCCAGGTTTCATTTTCCTTAAGCAACAGAGAGAGACAAAAAGCAGGAAAACAGTAATGATTACTTTTTTTACTGCCTTCAGTTTAATTTCTCGCAGCCCAGCCATCCACCATCCTCCTCCTGCAGCGATGAGGGAAATGGCTGGTTTGTGATGGCCCATTGACCCAGGACTGTGGGTCACAAGGAAATCCAAACGTTCTGGTTCCTTGTTTAGGATTTTAGCTGGAACCACCTTAAATTTCCCTGGTTAAATATTGATCTTGTGTCTACAATGCTTTAAGGTTTTGAGGTTTTCCCTGATGCTTCTGACTGTGAGATCACAGTCTGACTTCATGGTGCTCTTGTAATTAACCCATGAAGATTAAAATTACTGTCATTATCACTGTAACAGCTAATTGGTGCCTGGCTTACTCAGCAGTCCAGCACTAAGCAATTTAGGCAGATGTCCAGTGTTGCTACACAGATGCACACACTGGGTAATCCTAAATGTCTTCTTTGGAAGGTGCTTATTTTGCTGTAGCAATAGAATAGACTGTGTCCTTATTTTTGTGAAAATTATGTGGCTTTAAGAAATACACTCTGTCACTTGCAGTGCTGTCATTTAGATGCAAAATTTCAGTAGCTGGTGTCTGCAGAAGGGGAAGGTTCCTTTGCCCCTTTTCCACTGCACAATCCTGAAAGTAACTCACACCCTTGTGAGTGCCTGCAAAGCACCGTGGGGCCCAGAGGATTTCTCTGCTGGATATAGACAGGCTTGTCCTCTGAGAAATAGAGGATTAAAAAAAAAAAAAAAAAAAGAAAAAAAAAGAAAGGAAGAAAACACGCCTGCTGATGAAAGTAGCTGTCAAATTAGCAGGTCTAGAAGTTGTGTGTATTGTTATGAGCTGCTCAAGTTCACACCAGAGCGACCCAACCCAATCCGTCTTTCTCAGTTTACATTTTAATTGGCTTGTAGTTAAGTTTTTTAAACACTGTGAGACTGCTGACATACACTGTAATATCATGTGAATAATTTATAGGAGCTGTTTGAGATGAGCCAGTTTTTGCCTCCTTTTTTTTTTTTTTAATTTGATAATTGGATAAAAGAAGAGAGAGAATTGGAGGGGGAAGAGCAAAGGAGAGGAGCATCAATCCAGCAGCATGTTGCTTGCTGGGTGTTAAATGTTTTAGCGGGTGCCTCTGACTGCATTTGGGATTTCACAGAGGTTTGTACAATGCAATCTTATTAATAACTGTTCTGTCAGGAGAGCACCCAATTAAATTGAATTTTGTTTATGGTTCCCTTTACATTTCTTAAAATGTGTGGATATAAAGCCTCTCCAGTGTGAGGACTGGCTAACAAGGATTGTGGGGGTTGAGGTTCAGTTTGCATTACTCCTTTTTCCTTTCTCTTATTTAGGACTTTTCTGTTTGCAAATTCAGTTCCAGCTCTTCCAGCAGGGCTTTGCTTTGCCCTTGTGGAGGTTGCCAGAGGCAGAGTGGCTCCCAAAAAGAGCTCCCAGCCTGCTTGGGGCCTTGCCCCTAGAAACAAGGACTGCTGGTCCTGTAATTAAGACTTAAGGGAGCATCCTCTTGCTGTCTTAGGGAGCTCAAGGTTTGCTGGAGCATCTTGAATGCAGCAAGAATACATTCTGATAGTGTTTATAAACTGCCAAGAGCTGCTATTTAAAGAAAACTGAGTCTCCTGTCAGCTGCTTCAGTGCATGGGGAGCAGGGTCAGTTGTTGGTGCCTTGGGAACGTTTGGGAAAGACGCAGAAATTCAGCCCTGGGTCCCACCCTGCTCCTCCTCCTGCTCCAGGGCAGGGCTCTCTGCTGGGCTCAGACCTGCCCTATTTCCCCATCTGCAGCCCTGGCTGCAGGGCTCTGCTGGGCTACCAGAGTGGATGGAGTCCCTGCCCAAATCCTGCTGCAGGCTGGCTGCAGGAACACAGAGCTGAGCTGTCGCCCAGGGCCGGTGCCTGGAGCGGGGCTGGGGCAGGGCTGGCTTTGCTGCCTGACAGGGAGCCCTGGTGCCACGAGCCAGCCCTTAATGTTTGATTTCCTTCTACTTGATTTCATCTCCGGGGATCATTTCAGCTGTTCACTTGCGACTTCTGTGCACAATTTTGAGCACAGCTCGTGATTTGGAGAGTTACTGTGTAGATATTCCAGTTATTGATAGTATAGTTACAACAGATTTAAACTGTTGAGATATTGTTGAAATGGATTTTGACCTAGAGGTGACAAGAGTACTTGTCATTTTACATGTGCAGCTGCTGCCCTTCTGTGAAATGTATGAAGACTTATACTTTGGTAGCTCTTAGCTTCTGATAACTGCCATACATCTTGAAAAACAAGGTTTTTACACTAAATTCTGCTTGCTTTCACCTTGTACTCTGGGCTTTTCTCCCAATAATTTGCTTTAGCATTTGCACAACACATCACTTTTTAATGTTCTGCTTATTTGAAAAGTCTTTTGTCTGCTTTGTAAGATAAAAAATCAAAACAAAAGCAAAAGCTTTGTGCTGTATTGTGCACCTGACTGTGAAGATCAGAGATTTGGGGGATCTCAGTGTATTCACCATACCTAGAATGAATGTGTTGTTTCAAAAACAAAGGCAACAGTGCTCAGGCAGAGTTGCATAATTCCCATGCTCAGGAAAACCAGATGCACAAATTCCATGGCCACAATGCTCCAGCCTGCAAATCCGAGGGAAGAGATCCAAGTAACAAAGGTCTGAATCCATGGAGATGAAGCATTTCAGGTCTGTGAGCTTTACCTTGATAAGAATGCCCAGAGCCTGAACCCTCCATTCTTCACCCGTCCTGTGGTGCCTCGTTTTTGCAGCATATGCTGTGTGACATCCACATTAATCTGAGCACCCCGCAGCACCAAAGCACAGCAGGATGAGCTAAGGACAGCCTGTTGGCCTTAACTTTCATTTTTCTGCTTTTGTTGCTGTGTGTCATGGATAAAGGTGACCTGCAAGGGAGGAGGGGGAAAAGCCTTCTGCTTGTGTCCTGTTTGCTTCGTTAGGTTGTACAAAACGTTTTGAAAGGTTGTTTGTTTAGTTCTTGGCTGCTTTTTCCTTTTTTTGTTCTCTTTCAGAGATATCAGATCCAGACTTCTCTGGTTTTCCTAGGAGACATAGTAGAAAACTGGAGAGCTCTTGGGATTAAAAGTCCAAAGCTCAGGCAGTTGAAAGGGAAAGAGGATTTTAGTTATAACATTTTTAACCTCTTAGTTCTTTGTTTCTGTTTGTTAGTACCAGCTCAGCACCACTCCTGCTTCATGTCCTTCACATTCTGGCTCTTTGGTTAAGACGTGAAGATCTCTCATTCCCACTCTCTGATCCTCTAGAGAACTCCAGCAAACACAGATCTTAGACAAACACCTCCTCAGCCACCATGTGGATCTACAAACTCCTGGTCTTCTCTCAGACATGCACACACACAACAACCTTTTATCCTTTGTTGCCTACATTCTCTGTAACTCTTGAGCTCCTTGAGGACACTTCCTGAAACTCCACTTGTCTTATTTTCCCCACAAGAAAAACGAGAAAATAGCATCTATTTACTTTGTAGAAAAAGTGTGATTATATTTCTTTCATATATATTGACTGCAATGGATGGTCTCACTCAGGAATTTAGAACAGGAAAAAATTATTTCCTCTAATTATTTTTTTATTGAAGAGCTAGTTTTGTACCATTTTTTTTAATAGTTGATGTTTCATTAGTGGGATTCTCATCTTCAAGTTTAATACAGAGGAAAGAATAGGAAGAGGAATTAATAATTGATCTCAATCATCTCTTTGGAGCTGCTGCACTCTCCTCCAATTAATTTGAGGCATTACAAGAGCTCTTGTAGATTGAAGGGGGCAAGCCCATGTATTAATAATCTGTAGAGCTTTGGCATATATGACAGTACCGTGGGGACACTCACTCTATCCCTGCATGTGTTCCTTTTGTACACGTGGTGACTTCAGGAAATCTGGTTAAAGCAGCTGAGGGGCCTCTCCGTGTCTGTCAGTGTTTGGAGAGGTCACAGCAGACTGTTGCATCCCTGAAAATTGAAAAGATTTGCCATTTTTCTTAACCATAGCTAGGTGGTGAATAATCAGATCCTCTGATATTTTTGGAGGTTGTCTAAACATACAGTCTTTGAGGGAGCTGGTGAAGAGTTGAATAGATTAATGCATCCTGCATTAAAGATACATGAATTGTGAAATTTAGAAAGCTTGACTACATCTTTAGCCATGCCTAGTGTGTTACACTATCAGTGATTTCTGTTCTGAAATACAAAGCCGAGTATTTAACATAAAAACCCAGTGTGGGCTGATCTGGCTCCTTCTGTGAATCCAGACTTGTTTCTTGTTTGACATCCAGGGGTTTGGGTGTTTGTGGTGCAAATTCACACATGGCCTGCAGTATGGCAGTTGTGCTCCTGGACAAAGTTTGTGTTTGCTCCTCTTCGTACTGTCCCTCAAGACAAAACCTTCTATGTGAAAATTAAATTACATGGAAATGCTTGTTTTTAGACCAGAGAGGACTGAATGTGAGTATGGATGGCTTGTGAGGGATTGAAGGGGATGCAGCCATCAGTCCCTGTACTGTCTGATCAGGGCAGAGCATCCAGAATCTGCTTCAAATGACAAAGGGATTGGAATCAAATCACAGAGGTACTTGGAATCAAATTGGAGTGGATAAAAGAATTGGCTGTTTCCTGAACAGCCTTCATCCTTTCTGGAATTGCAGTAGATTGATTGTGAGATCATCCCATGCCTATCCCAGGAGAAAGTCAGGATCAGTTAACTGTCTCTACTGACAGTCTTCAAAACCAGTTAAACCATTAAAGGAAAAGAAAAATCTATTTTTTTTTTCTCCAAAGCCTCTCAACATTTTTCTCAACTCTGCTGTGATTCTTCTGTGAAAAACATTTACTTTGAAAAAGCAGCAAATTTTGGCAAATACGAGCTTAACCAAAACCTTTGTCAGGGTTTTTATGGACAGTCTGCACAGTGAGTGCTGTTTGTTTAACTGTGGGCGTTGGCCCTTGGGCAGTCACTGAGCACACAAATTACCAAACCTCAGTGGTGGATGCACGCTTTGTTTGCCCCACAGGGTCTGTGGCAGTCAGGAGCTGCTGTCAGAGCCTGCCTTGGCCAGACCTGGGTGTTTTTCAGCCCCCTTCTGTTACCCCTGCCATCCTGTGCTGATGTGCAAGCACCAGTCTGGCTCTGTGTCCAGGGCAGCATGGGCTACAGAGATGGTCTCCAGCTCAAGTTTTCCCTCTCCCTTCTCTGTTCACGTTACCGCTGTGAAATGCATCAAGTGTTTTCTTGGAGAGAAGCACGATGGGGGAACCCCTGAGTTCTCCTGGCAGAACAGAGCAGCTCTGGAGCCACTGAGAGCCCGGTGGTGCTGGTCCATCCAGGGAGGTGGGGTCTGTGAGATGGGGTCTCTCCAGCTGGGCCTTCCTTGAGACACCTTCACACTCTGCTCCACCTCTGCCTCTCTGTCCCCCCCAAAACACCTCTTGGAGAGCTGTTAGGGTAGAGAAGGCAGTTTAATAGTGAACCAAAACACAAAGATTTTGAAGCCCAGCTCCCCATGACAGCACCCATGCTGTGGTTCTGTGCAGTTTGAATTCTGTCAGTTCCCTTCTGTTCTGGGCTGATCCTTGTACCAGGATTTTGAAGTGGCTATTACTGGGAGTTTCTGAATTAACCTTTCTGTATTAGCAGCCTTTTCTTCCTCTGGTCTTTTCAACAGAAGTGTCATATCCTGTTTTACCCAGCTGCTGGCCAAGTTTGGATGGTCTGGGACTTGGGACAGGTGCACACATGTTTAGATGCTTTTCCCAAATATCATCCAAGTCTCTCAGGCCTGGCAGATGGTTTGACAGGACTAATTACACCTCCTGGTTCTGTCACAGATTAGCAGTGTCCATAAGTCTTTAACATGGGCAGGCTTTGGGAGCCAATGGGACTCGCTCATTTCATTTGAGTGAGGGGTTCCAAAGCAGGAACCATCAGAATTGGGTTTTTTTTGGTGTAATTTAAAAAGCCCAGACCTTGCAATCAGAGCCCATCCAGCTCAGCATGAGGGCAGGTTGTTCAGGCAGAGATTTTACAATCGCTGTCCATGAGGTATCACCTCCCTAGGGCATGGACCCTGCCTTTGGTGTGGCCAATGTTTTGAGATGCCTCAAGGGTGTTTCCATGTGTCAGCAGATGTCAGCTCTTGGTGAGCTGGCTGGAAATCCCTGCTTACATGAACAAGGACGTGCACACTTGTGTTAAATAGGACATACTTGTGTGTGTACTCCAGGTGAAGTACTGGGAAGGAAAAACCCACCCAGGCTGTGTAAAAGCTTCTTGTACAGGTGGGGAAATGCCATCTGCAGTGGTCAGGAGCAGTGGGACTGCACAGGCTGTTCCCTGATGTGGTTCCCTGCTGTACATGCTCAGCGCTGCACTGCTACAGCAGACTTTTAGTTTTTCTATATAGACTTGTAAGCAAATGAATGAAACTGCAAACAACTTTTGAATGTTTGAGTATCAAACCCCAGAAACATTAAAAACCTCTGATATTATTGCTTTCTTGGTTTATGACTGTCCCACTGTATAAATCATATCAGGAAGAATAGCTGCGGGGGTAAAGGACTTTATTGTCCATACTTCATGGCTATTCTTTTATGAAATTTACTCCCTTTTTCCACATTAAAAAATAGCCATAACTGTTTATTAGTTTGGATTCATTTTATAATACAACTTAATGTAGCCAGCAGTTACTGAAAGTTCAGAAGAACCTATTTAATAGGAAATTTGGCACAGCAGAAAACCTGCTGCTGGGGAGATGAATCTCAATAATTGTGCTGTTGTAGTATGATACACAAACTGCAGTTCTGAAGCAGTGGAGCTCTTTCCAAGTAAAATTGGTGTGAGAGGGAAAAGTAATTTTACACTAAGATGATGTCTTTGTAGCCATGGAGCAGTGAAAAATCCTAAATTCTGCTGCGCTTTGAAAGCATTCTTTGTGGTGGAACAGGAAGGCTGCACATATTTAGCCTAAAACTATTAATTATGCTGTTTAATGTGACCTGCAGAGAGCTGGCTCACCAGATGGGATGGAGCTCATCCTTTTCCATTTGTTGTGTGTGCTGGGGGTTGGAAGTGCTTTGCTTCTCCGAGGTACCGCGGCACAGGCCGCCGGCGCAGCAGCGATGCCGCACGAGCGAGCAGGAAACTCATCTGCATTCACCTGCTGCTGCTGGCAGAGGCACCTCCACAACTGAGACCTCTTCTCCTCAGAAGAGGCTGTGCTGTTGCAATGTATTTATTGCATTGTTGTTGCAGTGTATTTGCAAGGGTTAGGCCATAGTGTGCACCAGCCAGCCTGCTTCTGAGTTTGTTATCAAAGCTTCAAGAATTCGTCAAGGCTACTGAAACATAAATTGTAATAAATTAAGAAAGAAGAAGCTGAGAAACTGAATATTGAGACTGCAAAAGCTGGATAACAGAAGACTGTGAAACACCTAGGCTGTAACCAATCACATACTCTAAGAAATGCAGGCAGAAAATGAGTGAACAAGACAAAGACACCGATCAAGAAGTGTGTACTTAGTAGTATGTAGAATCTATAAATATGTGTGCAATATAAACATTAAAAAGCTTCAACTTAATCATATTAATTAGCTGCCCAAGAGTCCTGAATTTCCCACACTGTGTCCTGGTTCCTCGCCCTGCTAATTCCTGTCTGTGATGAGAAAGCTACGGGGGTACCGGCTGATGGTGTTGATCGCTTTGGGAAGGGCTCAGCGCTGCCATGCGAGCTCCTGTGGCAGGCAGAGAGCAGCCTCCCGAGGGTCAGCCTGGGCTGTGGGATCACCAGCACTCAGGAGAGCCTCCTGCTGTAGTACAGATAAATAAATAAGGCGATTTCCATCTTTTTCTCTTTTCTTGGCTTGCACCAGGAGCTCATGAATCAATCGTCAACGAGCCAACTTCTCAGCCAATTGTGGTAATGATGTATGTGATTAACAGGCTGCGATTCTTTCCCTTCCTCCTCTTCCCCTTCCTCCTCTTCCCCTTTTCTTCTGCCTTTTAATCTTTTTTTTTTTTTTTTTTTTTTTTTTTTTTTTTTTAAAAAAAACGGGTGTAGTACAGATAAATAAATAAGGCGATTTCCATCTTTTTCTCTTTTCTTGGCTTGCACCAGGAGCTCATGAATCAATCGTCAACGAGCCAACTTCTCAGCCAATTGTGGTAATGATGTATGTGATTAACAGGCTGCGATTCTTTCCCTTCCTCCTCTTCCCCTTCCTCCTCTTCCCCTTTTCTTCTTTTTTTTTTTCTTTTTTTTTTTTTTTTTTTTTTTTTTTTTTTTTTTTTTTTTTAAATACACGAGGTGGAGGCAGTTTCTTGTCACAGCAAGCGAGGCGGGGGTGCTGCTGGTGGCACATCCCACCCCCATCCCTCGGTGGGCACGTGAGTGTCTCTCCCTGCCCTGCCATGTGCCGGGTGGGAGGAAGTTTTTCCTCGCCGAGCAGCACACGGCTCTGCCTGAGGGATCGGGAACATATTGCTCGGCAGGTGGGGCCCGCTCCGACGCGTTCCGTGTTATTTCAGCACTGACAGCAAAAATACATCACACGGGCCCGCGGTGCCAGCGCGCCGCAGGAACCGAGCGGGGACTGCAGCCTGCGAGCACCATGCTCAGCCCTAATAGATTATTTTGACCCAGTAACTGGCCCCTGGGAAGCCAGGGAAGTGTCTTGCTGTCCAGGGAGACTGGGCTTTCTCCGTGGAAGCTGCCCTTAATAATGCTTTGCCTTCTGACGGGTTTTTTGCCTTCCGATGGGTTTTTTACCTCTTCACAAGGCAAATCGCACATAGCCATGAGCACCCCAGATTTTTGAGGCTCCCCTGCAAACACAAGACTGTGGATTTTTAGTTATTTTATCTACTTGTTATTTAGAAGTTTCTGTGGTCTGTCTGCTAGCTGTGAGGTGTGTATAGCCTTCTGCAGGAAGTACTGCGGTCCAGATGTGCTAAGTCAAGTACCAAAAAGGAGAGTTCCATAATTATCATGTTCAGAAGGTTTTCCCTTGGTCAGCAATGTGCTTATAGTGCTGTCAGCTTAGTTTCAGCTGAGGTATGGATAGGATATTTTTCCCTGCTAATTACAATCATTGTTGCTTTGGGTTTGTTTTGTTTCATTTTTAAAAGCTCAGCTAAGCAGCAGTTTCATGAGAGCCTGATCACAGTCCATAGCGGGACTTGCACTTTGTTATCCGACTTCATACACAAACCAATAAATGAAAATGGAGTAAGGAAGAAAGATGAACAGGGGTAATACTTGCCATGTTGTACTAAGCATCATGAAATTAGAGTTATTTTCCTTTGGAAATCTCCATATTTAAAAAGGTTACAAAGCTAAAGAACCTGCTCAGGGTCTGGCAGATGCATTCTCCATTCTGACTGTAATTAACTGGGTGTGTGAGTGAGAGCTAATATCCTACTTTACAATGAAGAGAAACTGGGGGAAAATAAAAAAGAAGCATCTGGAAGTTTACTAGGATATACAACTACTCCAGCTTTTCCAGGTAGCACAGCTGAACAAAAGTGACTTAAGTCTGGGCCAAACAACAGCAGTCAGGGTAGGGCTGGAGAATTCCAGATGTGCAAAGGTCTTAAAAGAGGTAGGAACTGAATGGTGGATTTTTCTATCCAAGGATCTATTTCTTCATTTCAGAGATTAAAATCTGAGCCCTGTGGGTTTAGGTGGGTTTTGTTCTTCTGAAACCTATCATTTTGGTGAACACTGGAACCCTTGTGTTCCATCTATTCATCAGTAGTTTTAAAGATTAATTCTCAACAGAGACTTTCTAAGACTTCTTCAGTACATTGATTTCTTTAACTACATATTTATTGCAGGTAGGAGCTCACAGCAGAAGTCAGTTTGGACAATGCTTTTATGTACAGCACACAATGCAAAGCACAGTGACTGTTGGATGGTTCATTTTGCAATGTTGTAGGTGTTCCAGACAGGCAGTGAGACAGAGGACCTGAGAAAAGTCAAGTGCTCAATGAGACTGGAAAGTTTTATCTTTTAATTTGTCCAGAGGCATTATTCCACAATGGGATTTACATGGGTAAATCCCTCCTGAGGAAAGATTGAGAAATGCCTCTGCTTTCTGTTGTGGTGATTTGAATTAGCAACCAAGCGAGAATTAAATAATGGGAAAAGCTCCAGATGCCTCAGCTACATGTGGAGAACTTCCTGTGGTCGCTTCAGGAGCCTGCTTGATTTCATTGACGTAAGTAAGCAGAGTAGATGAAGCCTTGGTAACTCCCTGAGATGGATGAGACACATCAGGGCACAGGCAGATAGAATTTTTTGTCATCCTAGAGTCTAATTTGAAGCTTGTGGTTACCTCAGGAGACTGATATTTCCTGAAGTCTGCACCACAGCTCGCTCGTGTTGCAGGAGCGATTGATTTTGTGAGCACTGGCCTTGGGAGCCAGCAGCCACTGTGCCAGGGTCGGGGCTGGCTCTGCTCCCTTCCTGCCTGAGCACAGCCAGGGCACACACTCCATGATTTGTTCTGCTCCTGGCACGTTTTCCAGGTGTTCAGCCTGAGAAGAAGCACAGAACGTCGGGCTGAGCTCCCGCTGTGCCAGGGGGGCAGTTCCCCCTGCCCAGGGCTCCGGCTGGGAGCTGTGGTAGCAAACAGCCCTGCACTGTGCTGAGGCTCTGCAGACAGGAGCTGGAAGGGCTCAGCAGAAGCTTGATTAAGCTGACCTATAAATCCAGCTGGTTTCCTGTTGCCTGTGTCCCGTTGGCAGCGCTGAGGAAATGTTACGGGCGCACCTGGTCCATTCCGCGGAGCCGCAGGTGTCTCCCCTCATGTGCTCCCATCCCCTTTGGCAGCACTCGCTGCTGAGCAGTTTATTAGCTCGCTTTTCACCTGTAAAAACTCCTGGAAAATGCCAGCCTGGCATTTCAGGGCTTCACCAGAAGCAGGCTGTGCTGGTGCGAGCGCTCTGAAATGCTGTCAGCCCTGTCTGCAGCTGCAGTGGTGGCTGCTGGGGGTTGTGTCTGTGCTGTGCAGATTCACAGGCGCTGTGAGGAGCTGTCATTTTGCTTGCAGAATGGTACTAATTTAAAAATAGGAAGTCTGCTAAAGTATTAATGATACCAGATGTGGCTGTTGCATTTTTTTCTTTACGTGTCATGTACAATAGCGATGGATTTTATTTTCCCGACCGCGGTACTGAGATGGGAAGAGAATTGTGAAGGAATGAAGATTTTTTCCTTTGCTATATTGTTCTAAGCTGGATTTCTTTGGGCAGAGAGGGTGAATTTTTTGTTTTGAAAGGGCATCACAGTTCTGTACAACCACATTGCACCCCATGTTCCTCACATTGCTAAAACAACTGTGCCACGAGCACAGAGAACCATAGGATAACAGAATAGTTTCTGTTGGAAGAGACCTGCAAGATCATCCTTTTCCACCTCCTGCCATGAGCAGGGAAACCTTCCACTGTCCCAGGCTGCTCCAAGCCCCATTCAGCCTGGCCTTGGACATTCCCAGGGATGGGGCAGCCACAGCTTCTCTGGGCACCCTGTGCCAGGGCCTCAGCACCCTCACAGGGAAGGATTTCTCCCTAACTCTGACCTAAACCCACTCTCTGTCAGTGTGAAGCCATTACCCCTTGTCTTGTCACTCAGGCCCTTGTAAAAAGTCTCTCCATCTTTCCTGTAGGCTTCTTCAGGACCTGGAAGGCTTCTCCAGGCTGAGAAATGAATTCTAACCCTGTCCCCTGCCCAGCACACATCACGTTCCCGTGGTCCCTTGTGCTTCCCTCCTCTGGCTGAGCACTCTCCACAGCCTTGGTTTTGCTGTTGGCCTCTTGGCCAGCTGACTGCTAGGCTGAGCTTTAGCTCCCTTTCCTGTACCAGAGTTACTGATTTGCACTGAATTTCTCATAACTGGATAGTTTTAGGTCTCTATCAAATGTAACTGAAAAGTAACAAGGGGTTACACAGTTACTCAGCTGGGTGTGCTGAGAGCCTGTTTGCATAAAACTTTTTTTTACACAAAAGCAGGCAAAAAATGAAAATAGAATTACTCACCTACGTAGTGTGATTTGTGCCACACCGATAGAGGATAACAAAGGCATTATCTTGCACTTTATCCCTGAAGGACTGGTGAAAAAATCACCTTTTCAGGTTAATAGTATTTCACAGAGGCCTTGTCGGCTGCCTGAGTGACTACACAAGGCACAAGACCGTGGTTAATCAAGCTTTTTGTCCACTTATGCTCCTGTGTGGCACCTACCAGCTGTCAGTGTGGTGTAATACTATTTACACAAGAAAATCAGATAAAGCAGATATGACAGGGAAAATCTAGTGGTATCCATAGCTTTTACATCCAAACAAGGAGTGGGAAACCTTCCAGAATGTGTCTGCTGCAGGCATGACTCTGTCCCTGGTTTTCTTCAAGTAAGATCACAGAACAGTTCTGAGGTGTAGCAAAGTGTGTTCAACTTCATCTGCTAAGGAATCACTTGTGCTGCACATGGGGGCAATTTATATCTCCCATGGCCAACAGCAGGAATGAACTTGGGGCCCTTGTTCCTGGAGAGCAGGGATGGCAGAAGTCGTCCCATTTTCCAGCAGATGGACTCCCTTAAGCTTTTATGGATGGAATTGGGACCCCAATGGAGTAAAAGAGACCAGATTTGTTCTCCAGACCCTGACACGAGGAGAACCTGAGCCCCTGAGGCTCCCCAGAGCCCAGGCGGGAGGCAGAGTGAAGCAGACGGAGTTGGCAGGGGGGAAATAGGGTTTGGAGGGGTCAGTCCTGAGCCTGTCCATGGGCAGGGAGGGAGAACCTCACACACTCTGCAGCATGTGGGGCTGGGTCGTGCCAAAACACTCTTCCCTAGGCTTAATTGAGATTTCTTGGAGGCCTGCTCTTGCACATATAAAGGCTCATTACCAGGAAATCAGAGTTTACAGTGTTTATCTAGTGAGTTATGAAAATACCAGATAATAAGACTAATGACTCAACACAGCATTTTCCAAATTGTGAAGTAATCTTCGGGTTTTCCAAGATTATTATTATTATTATATTAGTTGCACTTTTTAGTCTGTCAGAAAGGAAATAAATACAAGGCCTGTATTTTTCCATTAACATTCGGAGAACATCTGTTGCGTATTGTAAATAACATACTTATAAAGCAAACTGATAATAACTACTCAGACTATTTTCCTGTTCTGGCTATAGCATTCTGTACCATACAATATGTTATATACTACAATCTTTATCTGGCCCAGAATAAAAAGGAATTATTCTAAAAGTACCAGTTCGTTACATGTAAAATAACCCAAATAGTTTGCAAAAGCTCTAATGCTAAATTCATACATTCAGCTTGTGTTAATGAAGAACAACAATACCAGAGCAGAGTGCAGGGATATAAACTGGCACAGCTCTGCATTTGGAGGAATGCACAACTCTGATTTTGGGGTGCTTGAAGCATTTAAGCAGAGAGGGATGAAACAGTGTTTAAAATCACATTTCCTCTGGATCTGTCTCTCAAAATATATACCAGCCCCACAATAATTATTTCAGAATGTCAATCAGACTAATAATAAAATAGCCTCACATGTTTCTTCTTTTAAATTCCACCTCTAAAATGCTGCACTGTCATCCTGAAATTTCTAGCTCAGTTTTATAAGATTGAAGGTGTAGATTAGATTTTTTTTTTGTGCTTCCTGGGAGTCCACAATAACTTGGAAATCCTTTGAAGCTGAACTTGTGCTAACATGACCTTCTTTAACTGCTAAAATAATGTTCTCATTGCAGTACTACAAGTAACAGTGTAAATGCAGAACAACTTCACAATTTTCACAATTATGTCAATCTGAAATTGTCATAATTATCACAGGAATGAGGCCCTTGCTATTGAAGTTTCCAGCAAGGTAGAGTGTGTACTCGATGCACAATGGAAGAAGCTGTTTCCTAGAGCCAGGAATCAATAGCCTTTCAAATGATCAGTGGGTGCATCCTGTAAGTGGGAGCTGTTCTCACAACCCTCTCTTCCCCTCTGAATTCAGCCACCCCAGACAGTCAGAGTTGTGTCTGCAGCCAACCTCTTTCCTTCCCAGTGAAGAGGAGGAAGAATGGAGATGAAAGGATAACTTTATCTTTTCTAATTGCACAACAAAGTCACCCGAGTTTCTGGGTGGGCCCCTCTTCCTTTACATATTTAATTTGCTTTAGTCTGCTGCACCCTTCCTGCATGCAATGATTTCTCTTTTTGGCATTGCACTGCCCTGTTGGTGTTTTCTGGTATGGAAAGGCCTGAACTTTGTTTTATTCCACCTTGACATATCCTTAGTCAAGAAAAGCAGGAGGGAGGAGAGTGGCACTTGGCTGGAGAGGCTTTGTCTGGAAAGCAGCAGCATGGGGAATGCCATCTGTTCCAGCTATCCATGGTATTATCTGAATCAGAACCCCAGCAGCCACACTGCCTCCACACCCACACCTATCTCACAGAGCTGTGGGGAGGGAGGAGGGCAGGGAGCAAACACTTCCACAAGTCAGATGTCAATGTTCTTAAATAATGTATTGAACATTATTGTTTATACCTAATATACACCTGGAGGTCCCACTTTTCCTAACCTCAGGAGTTCCAGACTCGGTACCCTTAGTTAGCTCTGGCTTGATGGACCATGGCTGAATTTCCAACTACTCTGAATTCTTTATACCACAACAGTTCATGTCACCAACACCTACCTTGGCATGACAAAATAAAACAAAAATTAGTGTGAGCATTTGATTCTCTCTTCCCTCTTTTATGTGCAGTGATGTCAGGCAAGTAAAAGATAGATCAGACTCTGAAAATGTCTTTCTGGGTACTTCTCTGATCTTCTTTAAACTAAAACCAAGAAAAGCCCTAGCTCTGTGTACACAGATAAATCATTCCTCCAAATCCATATCTACACAGTGCTTGCTGCAGTCTTGCATTTGTTAATAATTCAGATTTGGTGTCTACCTCCTATAAATGTGCCCAGTCCCTGCCATCCTTTCATTTTCTATTTAATCTTGTTACAGCCAGTAAAATTACAAGTCTCGGTTTGTCCTCTTGCTTTTTTGTGAGGAAGAGTTTGTATCACCATGTCAGAAGTTGTGGTTTTGGTATGTTTGCATGCCCTGGGGTGGTTTGCAAGGTTTTTTTTTTTAATTGTGCATACCTTAAATTTATTTCAAAGGTGTAAAGGCACCTAGTAATTGAAAGGTACCCCCTGGTGGTTTGCTGTTCTTCCTTAGGATGCAGAGCTCTCCTGGAGGACGTGGGTGGGATTTCAGGATTGGGGAAATCACAGGTTGAAGACTGATGCTGGGAGAAGGAAGTTCCTTGGCTGAGCAAACACCAGCCCATACCTGCAGAGATGCTTCAGTGGAATCAGCTGTCTGGAGCTGGTACTGGGATTCTGGGGAAAGCACCTGTGCATGAGCTCCAGAACTTGCTGAAATCTGTAGGTGTTGCTGCATAAATTTATCAGGGCCAGAGAGATGCATATTTGTTAAAAACAAACATGAAAATCCAAAGCAGTCTCTTGATGAGATCTCAATTTGGCCACGTCATTATGAGATAATTTTATTTGGCTGTGGAGTCACTGGGTCCATTTTCTCTCTGTGCTGTCTCTGGAAGTGGGGGATCAATGGTGCTGGAAGGAGTTAATATGCTTCTGTACTGGGCTGCTGAGGTTAGATCTCTGAGGTTTTGCTTAAACCAGGTATTAACCCTACTCACTCATCACTGCCTAAAACTGCAGTGATGAGTGAGTAGGGTTAATACCTGGTTTTTCAAAATGTGTATTTTTTTCCAGCAAGCAGAAATTATAAACCAGCTCAGCCAACACGAATACATTTTAATTTTAAAAAATATGTTGAAAGTGGCATTGTATGCCATAAAAATATACATCATGTGCCAAGACAAGCAATTGATGCTCTCCTATAAAATACAGTAAACACCTCCTCCCTGCCCTTCCTTTGGCTGTCGATCAGATTTCAGAATCATGAAATTTTACAGTATTACTGGTTAGAAGGGCTCCCCACTGGGAGCAGATGCCATCTCTGTCTTCATAGACTCAGAGAAAGTCCTGACATGTTTCATGGCGTTCATACGTGGAAGTCTGTGAAATGGAAAGGAAAACAGCTTTTTCTGTCAACCTGTCACTGATATAAGCTCTTACATTTCATCAGAATGACTAAACTTTAAAGCTGTTTCTTCAGTGCTGAGTATATTTGAGAACTCCCAAGTGTGATCAGATTTATAGAGTCCCAGTGTATGATAGAAGACCAAAGCATTTTGTGGCATGATATTAAAAATTCATTCAGATACTCGATAAAGCGTGGATGACAAAAGTCTGAAATGGAATAAGGTAGAGTGAATTTCTCCATGGTTTATTGACCTTGATTCCTCTACACAAAATAAATAGACAGAATGGACTAAAATCTCTTCTTTATGAAGGCAAAATCCTGGCAGTCAAAGACAGGCTCATAAAAATGCTGTCTGTGGCACACACCTTGGCAGTGCTGGAAGTTGTAGGTGATGGGGATTTATTGCTGGTGCCGCAGTGTGTGTCTGTATTTCAGGGAAGGAGAAAGCAGGGGCTGCTTTATGAGGTTACTGGTGTGCTGTGGAGAGCAGAGAGAGAAACCACACTTACCCTCACCACTCTGTGTTCTTTCCCTGAAGGTATCATAAGGTAAAACACTTCCCTTTGCATATCCATTTTTTATTTGTTTGGAAAAGGAAGAGAAAAGGCAAATCTCGCTGAATGAGGAGTTTGACATCTCTCCCTGCTGGAAAAGGCTGGGGCTCCATACTGCTCTGAGAGATTTTCCTGCCTTGCTGCAGTCGGAGAGCAGAATGCCTCATTGGTTTCAGATATTAAACTTTTGTGCAGAAAGCCCAGTTGGAGCTGGTGTGACAAATGGATTTTACCTGCTGCTGAAAAACACAGCCCCCACCTCTCCAGCCCTCCCGTCCTGCCTAACCTGGCCCCCAAGAGCACTGGAACAGAAAGCTGCCCTTAGGCACCATCTGTTTCTGCCAGCTCCCACTTCGGGCCCTGCCTTTACATCTGTTAAGTGGAGGCAGCTTACTTGATGAGTTGTTTTGAAGAAATATCTGGTCTCCCCACCATGTTCATTAACCATTGCAGATCTGTTAAAGACAGGCTCTGTGATGCAATTTAGCCGTAGTTAACTGAATTCATGGAAGTCACAGTCATGGATTATTTTTGCATCCCACAGGGATAGAGAGCAGAAGTGTTTCAGCAACACTGTTTTCTCTTCCCTTTGAAAATAAAATTCTTTCCTGTTTGCCTTGAGAAACCCCATTTTAAAGAGTGATGAAATCTGAAGGGGATTTAAAGTGACTCAAGGATGACTGCTAATTTGTTACTCCTCCTTGTAAAACACAACCAAGCCGCATCCATAGGACATGCTAAAACAATTACATTAATCATGTTTCCCTCTCAATAAAGAAAAGCAACTGTTTATTCCTAGCACCTCCTTAAGTACTCCAAAGCTACTGCTTTGTTAAGCTGGCATTTTTCTCACGGGCAGACCCAGCGTTCTGGAGCCACTGGAATTTTTTCATGGCCAGTGATCAAGGACTAAAAGAAACAAAACAAAAATCCACTTAAAATACTTCAGAAAAATGGATTCAATATGCTTGTGTTTGGATTTGTTTGAGTCAGAAAACAGTTTGATGGTCATTCAGGGAAAGCAGGCTCCATCCAGTTTGTGTAGAAGGGAGCACAAAACAAATAGAGAGCAAAGATGAAGTGTAGGGGAAGGGAACAAAGTCTTGTTTTACAAATGAAGGATCCAGCACAGAAAGGGAGGAAGGGGGATTTGCCCAAAGTTTCTAAAGTGCTTTGGCCAGGAATTAAATCCATGGTTTTAATAATCTCATGGCCTTGAGCGATAAGTGTGGGACTGTCAGTTCTGTGCTGGCTGGACACACCGCTCAGCGACTTCTCCTCGTGTAAAGAGCCACTTGAGAAGCACAATCTGGCCATAATACAAATGGAATTTTCTTTTATTGTATGTCTTACATTTTCATCTGAAATGATGCCCTGAAGCTACAATTATGCTTTATAATAAATGCTATACAGAGATGTCCCTGTTGGGTTTAAGGATGAGGCTAATTTCTATATTAGTTAAAAGCTGGCACCTCCGAATCTGAGTCAGATGTAGTAAAATAAATAGGAGAAAAAAACTTATCAAAGCTTGATTTCCCATAGAGAGTTAATTGAAACCTTTGATTGATGCTTTTTTCTCTTGGAGTTGTTCTAACATTTCTCTTGTGTGCGTTTTCTGGGTGGGAGCGAGGTGTGATCACACGCTGCAGCCTTTCCTTCAGACTCATCGGGGCTCTGCACCAACTGGCCGCCTTTTGCAGAAAACTCACATGAGCTTAATTAGCTTTGAAATCTCTTGTCAAATGTGGGTGAAATTGGCCAATGAGTTCAAAAATTTTGAGGAGGTTGAACAGAGAGGGAAACTCGGGGACTGGTGGCACAAGCTGTGTTTTTGGGGGGAGCATGAGCGAGGGAGGCTCTGCGAGGGTTTTGTGTGTGGTGCAATGATGCCAACAGACAGAGATGAGATATCACAAAACTCAACTTGACATGTTGACTCAAAAGATGACACTTACACTGTTTATTCCAATTGCCTAAGTAGAGAAAAATATAAAGCTGGGTTCTGCTTCCCTTACCCACAAAAGTACTTGCATTGCTTTGGTATAGTTGATAATTGCTCTTCAGCATTTCACTCCCTTCTTAGGCAGGTACTCCTGTAGTGAGGAAAGGTAACAAGTACTGTCTGAGTTAAAATTGTTTGTAATATATGTGTGTGATATGTGAAAGGACAGTGTCCCACACTCCCCTGGCTTTCAAAGCGTAGAGCTCTGGTGACATCAGGAATATTCTGCAATTTCCTTGTCTAAACATGCCACTTGGCAAACACATGACATGCATAAGAATTAGCAATTCGCACAATCTAAAGAGAATTATCTGTTTGTCTCTAGGCGATTCACAAAAATATGCCCATAGCAATTTCAGGCATTATAAATCCATCCAGGTTGGTTCTGACCATGTTGCAGAAGTAATTTCGACTGGCACATCAGATGAAAGAACAGATTTGAAAACAGTAGCGTGCATGGCCCTGAAGGTTTTATCTTGGCTAATATTCCAGGCACCTTATGGCACTACTTTGGGTTTCTGTGAAGACTCCAAATAACGTGTCTGTAGCCTGATGAAAGATTTAACACATTTTTTTCCTGAACAAGCTTTGTAAATGTTACGCTAAAGATAAAGAATGTACTCGCTGATGGGAAGCAGCTTATTTTTCAGAGTACTCTTCACTAAAAGCACCCTTTACACTCAGTGCTTCTGCATTTCCAATGTATTTCCTCCACTTTGTGCAGCAGTGGAGGTTCTGTAACAATGACACTGGACGGTGCAAATCTGGGATTTCATCTCCACTTTTAAATAATGCCCATGGAAATTCTGTCATTTACATTTTAGCAAGGTATCTTTGTGGCTGCGGAGAGAAATAGCCAGAACAAATACACCCACTGAGAGGACTGCATGAGGGTCAGTCAGAGAAATAAGTGTATTATGTTTAGTAACACAACCTGTATTATGTGTGACCTGAATGATGAGGGTGAGAGCAGAGACTCGTGCAGGAGGTGACTTTAGGTGGCCTCAGAAAATCACAGTTTGCTCTTCTTGTGAAATATAAGACGCTTGTCTGCTGCCTTTATTTGTGTTTTGCCCCCTTTTCCATTAGCTTCTTCTGAATTCCAGGGCTGGATTTGGGCACCTCCTTTGGTTGTCTCCAGGGGAAGCGCATTGAAGACTTTGTTTTAGCAGCAGCAGTCTCCTCAGGTTCTCTGCAGTCCAGGGACAGAGATCATCTCCTCTAGATGGTGGTGCTTTCAGAACAGCTCCTTATCAGTCCCCGAATATTTTAGGAACATTTTCTCCTTCCAAGGCAAGTGTAGGGCGGGAGAAAGGAGACATACAAATACCTGGGGACAAAGAAAAGCTCTTTGCTACTTCTGCTTTGGGGCTGGTAAATGTTTCCTGTATCCCCTCCTCCTCCTCGGGTGCTTGGCCGACCTTTTCCTGAAAGGATCTGCTGCCGTGAGGCCTCTCAGGGCTCATGTGCCTCGGGAGGCTGTGTAATTTTCCAGCTGAATAGGGTCCTAAATGCTATAGGGCTCTCACTCACAATTCCTGGCCATTTATTCCTGTAGGTTACAAATCACAGTGAAGGGCCACGAGTGCTGTGCCTGAGCAGGCACTGAGCACACCCAGGGCTGGGGGCTCAGGTAAGGTCAGCGTGTTTGGCTGGAAATTCTGCTTCAGCTCAATATTGCAGTCCTTAGTAGGATTAAAAGTATCATCTGCCCATTTATTTAGATATTTCAGTTGGAGAGAGCTTACATAGGAACATGGAGACATGGAGAGTATTTTCACTTACAAAGTGAAGAAATAAAGCCTGAAGAGGTTGTTACATGCCTGGTTCTCAAAAGTAGAAATAGTCTTGCACACCCTTGTCCATTTTTTCCCCCACCACCTCAG